>NC_031468.1:474412-836079 GCF_000006565.2 Toxoplasma gondii ME49
AACATGCTCCCATAAGATGCTTCCAGTTCCCTACGGTAGATATTTTGCAGAGAATTACTGAGTCGTTTATCTGCTGAAGCATGCTTTTTGCTTTCCGGAATAGCGTGATTGCTGACGAACTCCCTCAGGCAGAAACTGTCCTTCGCGAGCTGCATAACCAAAGGAAAAATACTGCAAAAAGATCTTGGGAAAGAATCCCCGTAGTCCAACTGCTCTCAAAACGCGTTTTCGTTGGTGAGGTGTTTGCATCAAACCGCACGGTAGTTCGACCGTCGCTTCACATCATGCATAGGGCAGGGCTAGTTTTGTGTGTTTTTTCGGGGTAAGAAATTGAACATTTCAACCAGTTTTGACACAGTAAGGATGTGTCGCCGTGGCCGCTTCGCTTGTCTGTAGCAACAAACAACTGTGTCCACGAACAGTAGAGGCGGCCGGTCGCCTCTCCTCTGTTAACGCGCACCAGGTTTGAAACCGAGAAAAAGAGAGAATAAGGGTGTTGAGTTCGAGCGTGTAAAGACGACGTTAGGTGACTTTGGCGCGATATCTTGGCCTCCACTCTGCATTTGCATCCAAGCTATTCGATCTTCCAAACGCTTGTATTCCTCATTTTGTCAGGAACGTGTGACTGACGGGTAAAACTGTTTCTTTGGCCTACGGAACTAGAACCGATCTTCCCACGGATCGGCAAACGCTGGACAGGAAAGAATTCTTTTTTTGGTCGGCACGCGGCGGTGAGGCCTCGTCCGCAATTTTGGAGTAGATACCAAGACAGCAGATTTATTCTACGGTCGAAGGACTTCGAAGGAAATCACTTCATGAGAGTGAGTGCACCAGGTGTCGGTTAAGAACAGTCAATGCGTGACACGCAAGTGACCCCAGTGTCTCGGGCGCTCTCGCAACCGTTGCAGAAAGGTTCTTTTTTCCCTCACTTGTTGCGGTCTTTTCACCCGTATTCTTCCGCGAGTTTTTGCAGGGCGCTTTTTTACACAGGCATGCATCAGATTTTGTTCGAAGCAGAC
The DNA here is from genome assembly GCF_000006565.2 of Toxoplasma gondii ME49. NCBI lineage: Eukaryota > Apicomplexa > Conoidasida > Eucoccidiorida > Sarcocystidae > Toxoplasma > Toxoplasma gondii. Next base: position 475,432 of record NC_031468.1, read on the forward strand.
TTACGGGCTTTTTCCGTGTCGGCGAAAAACGCGGGAGCGTTCCCTGACATCCGCCCGTCTCCGTCCACCAGGGAGCTGGAGACATGGGCGCTGGTTGTGCCGAGCAACTGATTCGGGGTTTTGGGCAAAAAGAGCAGCGAGCTCCAAGCATTTTACCTTTTTTTGTTTCTATCTGTGCAGCACTTCTCGACTGTCCTGTACTTTTTGTCCAAATGTGTCTTTGGTACAACTGTTTTCGTTCAGGACGCCACTGACTCCTACGCCCTCTCCCGACCTCGTGAGTCAGTAGCCCTTCAGTGCGGCGCGTAGTGCTCTTTTGTCCTTCAGACGCCTGCTATCTTCAGCAACTATGGCGGCAGTTCACTGCCTGTGACCATGCCAGTCGGAGAGTCGGTTTCCCTCTAGACTTTGCTTGATTTTTGGCTGCACTGGCTTCTCTCCTGAGAAAACCGGCGGACTTTTTCCTCATTTGAGACTCGTGTCGCGTCCAGGAACGTTCGTTCCAGGGCCAAAACTGGAGGTGCGCAAGTTAGCAGACTCACGGACACTCTCGGGCATACATCCGTTTTTGCCCCGGGACCGGCACAGCCATTTTTCCCCAAAAATCAGTTGAAGCCATGGAGTCAACTGCTGCCCTTGCAATGACGCCACAGCCTCTCCTGTCGTCTCCGTACTCTTCTGGGAACCTGTCAAATGCGTCGCCTGCTGGTTCCTCTTTTCCTGTCGACCACACAAAAACTGGCCAAAAGCGGTCGCACTTCGGAGCCAATAACTGCGTGGACGGCAGCGGGATAGAGTTTTCCTCTCTTCAAGTTGCAACAGAGTCGACGTGCTCGCCGACTGTTTCAGTCCCCGACTCTACTGCTGAGAGCGAATGCCCGCCGACGCCGTGCGGTGACTTAGGGGAAGGCGCAACAGTGGCCTCGCAGCCGCCTGCTGTGACATCGGACACTAATGTTGACGGCCAGACAACAAGCGCCGCTCAACTGCACGGTCAAAGGTGTAGACTCGCTGCTCCTCCTCATCTCAGTGAATCGGGAGCAACTGCAAGCCAGCCCGCTTGCCATTCCGACCAACAGCGCGTCGATGTAGCCGTCATCGGTGCCGGCCTTGCCGGTTTAACTGCCGCGCTTGCAGTGCACAGAAAAACAGGGAGGGTTGTCCACGTCTATGAGAAGGAAGACGCGGACCAGTGGATTTCTTCGTCCTCTGCTGCATTTGGGGCCTCCCCCGGCTCACGGGGAGAAAGTGGAACACTGCAGGAAGAGTACGAAGCCCGCGAAATATTGCTGCGAACAAATGGGTTGGACGCCCTAAGGTGCATAGATGAGCAGCTTGCATGTGATGTCTTGGAATGCGGGCACATTGTATATTCCGACTGTCTCGACGTCTTCGACTTCGATGTGGAGGCCACTGCTTCCAGCTTGGTGTTTGGAATTTACTGGTCAGATCTCCAACAAATCCTCTATAGACACTGCCAACAGTACCCGAACGGGATTTTTTTCTGCTTCAAAAAACATCTTAAATGTGCTCTGTCAAGCCACACCCCTCCACCTTCTTCCTCAGAAGCGGACTCCACAATGATTGTTTCCCTGTGCGCTTCCTCACTGTCGCCGCCGTCCACTGTCTCGACTGCGTCGTCAACTGGTACCCCAACTGCATCGTCACCCGGTTTCGTGAATTTTACGGGAGGTGGCGCTGAAAGTGGAGAATCTGACGCAAGTAAATGCTCCGGAAAGGGACGATCAAGGACCACCCATGATCCATCTCACCTTTCCCGTACGGAAAACTACAGCAGTAGTACAGCAGATAAACACAACGCGAGGGATTGTCCCCATGTGAAGCACGAAACCACACATAAGAAATACAGCGGCGTGTCCCTCTCTTTCTATAATGGTGGCGATGTCGAGGCAAAATTGGTGATCGGTGCGGACGGCCCCTGCTCCTCCGCACGCGGCGATTCTGATGAGCTCTTGCCTCACTACAGAGAAGACAGCACCGACGCATCTGCTGTGAAAATTCCTCTACAGCAGTCCCGGTAAGGAGGAAAAACTTGAGGCCGCATTCGTGCGCATCACAAGGATATGCCATGCGTGCCTTGCCTCATTGTGCTTGTTCGACCACGTTAGTGTCGAAACTCGAAGTGGTTCCCTATTCGTAGTGAAGTGTAACGCGTGAGGAGAATCCAGCCCACCCCAAGAGATTCTGAATTTCCTGTTGTTCTTCGCGATCACCGGGGCGTGGTGGACCCGTGTTCTCTGCTGCAAGAGCGCACATTACGTGTCTACAAGCCAAGCAGCACTTGTAGGTGGCTTTTGGGGTTGAGGAAACCGAGACAGATGCGCTTAGCTGTAAAAAAATTCTTGTTTTCCAGGTTTGATTGGCCGCGGATACAGTATCAGGGGCTCGCTGAAGTGAGTGTCGACGAGCCGGATCTGACTCGGAACATCTGGCTGTTTCACAAGGAAACAGGGTCGCACATCTCCGTCATCAAAGCTCTCGGGCCCAATATCTTGACGTGGTCGATAACGCAGCAGGCCCAGGTATGTATCTTCCGCAAAAGCAGCCAAACTGAAAGTGATCAGATTGACAGCGTCCTCTGTCTTCACCAACCGTTTTGTGACGTTCGAAGTCTCTTCCAATAGCCGCCACATCAGTTTTTCTCAATATTCGCGCTAGTTGAACAGGTGCCACATCGAATTACCAAAGGTCTTTCTGAACGTAGAAGCTTGCTAAACTTGCGAAATGTGTGCACGGTCGAACGCATGAGTCCGTCGACATGCTTTCTGTAGTACATATAGTCGGGGATTTGTCTTCGAGGAGTGACAATTTGTATGTCTTTATGGACACGTAGAGTCGAGGCTCGAAAAGAAATTACCCTGCTTCTGAAGCGGAGAGACGCCGCAGGTCAATATCGGCACAACTGAAGCAGGCTCCTCATGTCCCGGCCTTCTTACCTGTTCTGACTTGCAGGACTCTGAAGCAGCAGAAAACTCGCATGAAGTGAATGCAAAGCAGCGTGCGCTTTCTGTAGTTTCCAGTATTCTGAACGGCGCCACAGGCAAGGTATGGATACGCACTTGCTGACAACTTTTTTCCCAACATTTCGGTGCCCCACTGACGTAGCAGCTGACACTGTAACTGGTATATCGGGTTTTTCTGCCAAGTTCTGCAGTGAAAAACGATTTCCGTTCTGTATACTCCAACTGCAAGATAAAACACCGACACTGCAGCCTGGCCGTTGGTGATACCAGATAATACTTGTTATAGTGAACGTGTTCTGGGGCACGACAACACGACGACAGGCCCCTTGCAACATACAGCACGGTCAGACTGTCACCGTGAACCATTAAACATTGCGGAAAGCCAAAGAATTTTTCGTTACCTGTCGCGACAGCAGCCAGGATGGGCTCTCGACGCTGTCTTTTCGCGCGCGCTCTGGGACATCTGTAAAAAGAATCAGAGCCAATACAGGTGCGTGGGCCTCACGCCTATGCACGTCCGTTTGAGGTGTGTATACCATCACGGTTTCTCCAGGCCCGAAATGTGGCGGGACTGCTTCTTCGAGTGATCGACCGGACGTCTGACGAGGATATCCAGGTCCTAAGGCTACATCCTCCTGCGCGTTCGAGCTGTCGTTGGACTCGCCTTGATGACCAGCTCGTTCTTGTTGGAAATGCTGTAAGCAAGCGTCCTGTGGACAGAATGCAAGACTTTGTAGAACTTCTCGTTGGCAGCCCATTTTGTGCTACCAGTTGTTGGCTTACACACTGGATATTTATTCTTCAGTGGACCCGCGTTTCGTAGTTTCTTCCGGCTGCAACACAACCCTTAAACTGAAGGGAGTGAGGACACGCTACGGATGTGCAATACGGCGCCGTAGTAGAATAAAGGACTTCAGTGTGCCGTATTCCGTCTGCCGCAAAAATTGGAAATGTGTTTGCTGCTCAGTCTCTTACGAAATGGGGAACAGTTCCGGCATCGCTACACAGGTTAACTGGCACAAGCGATATACCGTAATGCAACGGTAATGTGACAGATTCATACCAGTTCAGCTCTTCACTTTATATGACGCGGCCCGGTGCCTGGCAGCAATCTGGACGGATGTCTGACGCATGAACGCGCAACCGAAGTGCAGTTCCCGTAACTGTGTCCGTGGCCTGAGGTTACCATGCAGTCGTCTGTCGAGGGGCACCTTTTGTAGGGCAGACGACACAGTCCTGGCTGCGGTAATCTGAGTGTGTTTGCAACAGCTGGCGTAGTATCTTTCATCCTCTGTTGCAATCGTTGTAGTGGATGACATAGGCAACGTAATGAATCCAGAACAGTCCGTGCGAATCCTGTGCTTGTCCCGCTCGGCGACCAATAGACCCACACGCCTGTCTATTGTCCAATGTCAGGCTCACCCAATTTCTCCGAACATCGGGCAAAGCCACGATCTGGTGAGGCAAAAATAAGCAAGAGGCGGACTGTTCGTTTCATTCCGTACGTGCTCGAATATGCGGTGCATGACTGCTGTGAGGTCGTGTAGAAAATTATATGTCATCGTATTTGTGTATTGGTACGGTTTCAGTACGAGTAGGCAACAGTGTACAAATGTGGGTCGGACGCGACAACAGTCTTTTTTCCCTTGGCACAAGCTGGATGACTTTCAGGGAGATTTGTCATTACCGTTCTTGTTTTCCAAACAGACAATAGAAGACGCAGTACAGCTTGCCTACTGTCTGAGCGACTGGGAGCACAACGATAGCATCGCAGCTCAACGCTTTGCAAGGATACGGAAACAGTCACTCGTGCACGTCATTAAGCTCAGTGAAGGTAAGAGTATGTGGAAAAGGTGTTTTTCGAAACCAATCGGGGCATTCTCTCTGCACCTTAGCGGGCGAAGCGAAGTTTCGTACCCGTCAAACCATTCGATATTTCGCGTGTCGCTGGAATACGGTTTCCGTTGCATTGAAACGGGCGTGACTCATGCTGTGTAACGCAGAACCAAAAATAATTATGCATCTCCCAGGGGGGGTTTCTTGTTGATGTTGCCCACGTAAGAAGTGACTAGTACGACCATGAGTGACGCTTGTCTCCCACGGTTATACAGACACCGTAACTACAAGAAGCTTGTAAAGAGTAACACGCTCGTTGCCGTGTAAACCTTGTTGTAGTCGTTGGGCAACGTGACTCCTCCCAGAAGTTTGTTCATTGACGTAGGTTGAATTCAGTGTTATACATCGTGGAGCTGCACTTAACGAAGGAAGAAGGACCAAATACGGGCACTGTCTAGGTGTATCTACGAACAGAATGATGTGTGTTCATGTTTATGCGTGCAACCGGTATTAAGGTTATTCCACATCGGTTATGTTCTAGGCGCAATATATGGATTGCCGTCGTCGCTTGTATTAACAGTGAGAAAATGCTACTATTCAGATGCCTGTGTGATCAGTACCATCGTCGTGGAAAGACGACATGGAGGTGCTGGTACAAGCCGAGGATAGCGCGTAGATAAGTGTGTACAGTGACATGGGGGATATTTGCCTTCTGTGCCTGTGTGAATTCAGCGGTTCACGCGAACATGTGGCTTAATAATATGGAGCAATGCGACGAATCAGTGCATGAAATGGAGACAGAGACGCCGTCTGATGCAGCTCTGTTCACTAGAGCAAACTTTGTTCCAGTCCGCAGCATCTTATGGGCCCAAGACAGTCAAGAGCTGATGGAGAACGCCCAACTTGAGACAGAATACATGTAGGTTGGCGACATGTAAACCACAGAGCCCACGTTTCCTGAACACGCAGCTTTCGGAAGGGGAGAAGGGAAGCGATGCTTCGCTGGTCACGGGAAAAAGGTATGGCGTAAGTATCTCGTTGGAAAGTGGACGAGGAGAAGGGGGAGGACTCCGTCATCGTTTGCACAAAACCTACCAGGCTTTTACAGGCGCTTTGCCACAAGCGTCTTCTGCTCTAGTCTGTCATAAATCTACCTCATCTGTCCTTGCCCATGTGCCTGCCCTGTATATGCATGCTGCCACGCGCACAGTCTCTCCTCTTCTTCGGGGGCATTCCCGCGAATTCCTTTCCGTTCTTTTCTGTAGACGTGCCTCCTTCTGAGTTCCTCTTGCCATTTTCGGTTCGTGACTATGTTTGGCCCAATGTCGAAATAGAAGCGTGCGGGAGCCGCTGGCGCGCTGCCAAACTTCTCCCTGTAGATCGACGCATAAAGAGCGAAGAATCTTGACCCTTCAGATAGTAAAACGAAATAGGCAATAAGTGCACAAAGTCGCCATGGGAGCGTCTTTCGATGTATGTGGTAGTTAGTTCTCGTTCCTCTTCCTGGACGCAGCTCAACTGGTCGCGTGAAGAGAGACGTTCTTTACAGAGGCGGTATGTAGCAGAAGAGCGAAGCCTGCAACTCCCCCTTTTACACGCTTTGCCCCCCCCTGTCATCCCCCGCCACAGTCCTCGCTCTGCAATCCCTGCTGAGATTGTCTTGACGATTTTCATTTCCAGTGATTCAATTCTTCCCGCCAGTGTTGCCAACCCGTGAATGCAACCGCTTATAGCATCCTCCCAGTTTGCACGTGCATATCCGAGTGTGTACGGACACATTTTCGTATGTGTGGCCAGTCTTTTGTGTGCCTGCGCATCCCAGTGAAGAAATGATTTGGGCACAGTGGAACGTCTCGAGTGTTTCCCTGCTATTGTCATCCAAGTTTTTTCTCGTATAGTTTTCAAGAAGCATTATGGGCTGCTGTCTCGAAACTGCGCGCCGCGTGTTCGAGACTGGCTTCTGGTGATGTTCTGCGTGGCATACGGCTCCTGCAATCCCTGAGACGTGGGACGACCACCATTACACAAATGTATACATATATGTATTTCAGTGTTCATAGACGCTCAGTTTACACACCATACGTATATGTTGCATATGCAACTGATGTCTGGATGTGTGTGGATCTGCTACAAGCAGAGGGGTGGTGCGTTGTGGTTGCTGGCAACCGTTTTTTCGCGTTGGTTTTCCCCCATTATTCATCCCTATCATCGTCATGCTCGGTACAGGAAATATCCTGAGCGCTGTAAATTGAAGGTGTGGAGGGGAAAACCATGAGTTTAAGTTTGCAGGTTGGAGAAAGGAGTCGTATTGCCGTTCTCAGCTAGATCACAAAACAGGCTGACATAGATGAAGGCGAGGTTTTTTTGCACATCCGGAATTGATAGGAGAGAGCTGTACGTTGTGGAAATGCCATGAGTAGATGAGTGGGTGCGCGGTGACAGCGGCGATGTTGCATGTCCTAAATTTGTGGGCAGAAGGTGGAAGAACATGTTCAACAATGCAGTGAAATTATTGAGTGGCAAGCGGACTCATTGCCAGCATCGTCGGTAATTGAGTGTTATAACTTCTTAACGGATCCGTTCAGCCGTTTGCACATTACCGACTCGAGCGTCAAGAGCTACACGAACAACCATCATTGGGGTTCAAAAGCTGCGTCATTTCCACCGTTATTTTCCTAAATACTGCAACCACTCTTCATCATCTGTTGTCGCAACGTACGTACCCCACTTACGAAGTTGTGGTATTCTCTTGAACGCGATTCACAGCCATTGAATACAATCTCTAATTTTCTTCCTAATACGAAGGTGCCGGTCACTGTAGAGCGAAGTTCCCGTTTTCGTTTTAACTGGACACCAGACACCCCGGCGCTGTCGTAAAAACTGATCAACCCATCATGGACGGGAGGCGACCGTTAGATGTGACGAAAAAATCCTGTTATTGTCACTTTGTTCCCCTCGTAGATTGCTCTTTTCTTGGTACGCATCCATTTGAGTGTTTGGACACTTTATGTGTAGCGTCTTGTGATAGACATATGCCACTATTTATCCACCTCTTTGTGTTGAATGCACCAGGGCACAAACATAGGGACGGTTCTGATTATAGTTTTTTTTCTACGCCGTCAAACAACATCTGAGAGGTGTAATGGCGCGCCAGAGTTTGTGCCCGATTTCTTACTTCCCCAGCTTGTTAGGTGCTGACCCAAATGCAGACGGAACTAACAAAGTTGGCTGGAGTCACGGTGGCGGTAACAAGCGTGGAGCGCCTTAGTGGTCGCGGTGTGCATGCGTGACCCGGAAGTGAACGTAGTCTTGTACCTTGAACCGGCACGAGCAAATGGAACTTAGTTGTTTTCAGATATACTTTACACTCTCCCACCGAGAAGGGCTGTCGCTTGCAGGAAGTCCTTGCGGAAAACACTTTTTGCGACAATCTTGTCTCTTCATATGACTCCACCAAAGGGCTCTTCGAAAGTGCGCGCAAGGGCGCGACCATTCTTTTCTCTGTCTTTTGTCTGTTCAAAATTGCAACATTTTGTGTTAACACCGTTGCTGCACAAGCAGCAAAAGGAGTAGAATAAGAGAGAACTCAAGCTGACCAAAATGTGGTCGTGTCATTTGTGTGTGCTCTGGCAAGCGCTGCTGTGAAGTTTTCCAGTTCCTTCGTGTTCTCAAGTCGCATTCTAGGAAGTCATTCTACACGCAACGCTTTTCAAGCGCGACGCAAAATAACAGATATATGCGCAAGAGTGCGGACAGACACACAGATGACGTCACCGTTTGCGGGTGGACCTAAGACACTTCAGCAGTTTGCGTGGTAACGAAATGCCACAGAAACGTAAACGGCACGTACACCTGAAAATGTGAATCGAGATTTCGGCAGGACACCACTATAGCAGACGCTTTGCTCTACTGTTACCGCCCGTAGATATTCATTCAGTTGCGCCACGGCATGTATAAAATAGTACAAACTTTTAAGTCTACTCTGTCAGTCCTTTTCAGACTGCCTTACCCATTCTTCGGTGTGCAGAAGGCGAATGAATCTGAAACACGTCTAACTGTTATTGCAACACGCTTGGGGTCGGTTGTCGGATAGGCAGCTAAGGATGCATCGCCAAGTTCTTTATTAACTCTCCTCAATGCCCTGAGCTAAGAGGACGTTTCGCATTCCAGGAGCTGCTTCGGAGATAAATACCCGCTTTTTCTTTGCGGATTGTGTTGCGTCTGTGCCTCAAAAGCGTTTTGTGTGCCCTTTTGCGCGAGCTAAGAATGGCGCTCTGCACGCATCCCGCTGCGGAGGGGTTCTCCGCCATAGCAGGTTTGCGAAGACAGTACAAGAGAGATATCAACTGCTTGGAGGATAGCAGTCGCCAGTGCAGCCTAAGGGCTTTAGCGCGCCTCTCTGCCTTGTTTCAGACAAGAAACAACGTGTCTTCTCAGAGTCCCGGGTCGTCGGCCAGTGGGTCGCGGTCTGCAACGCGAACTCCGCAGCAGTCAATGATATCGGAAGCGGAATGCCAAACCGCACCCGACAACGGCTCTAAAAACCTGCTGGATTCGGTCTCGGGCACAGCAGAAACGGGTGGTTGCTCTCGGGAGGACCTGTTCACCTTTTTCTTGACTGACATTTACGGTCCGTGTCTCAAGCTCGCATCAGACTCCAAGTCCGACGCATGCAGAGAAGCCGCCGTGAACCTCATACGAATGGGAATCGAGTCTGCAGCCGATCCGAGTGACATCGCCGTTTTCATGTCGAAAAAGCGACTCGACTTCCGCGAAGCAAGACGAACAGATGCCGCAAGAGAGTCGGGATCATACGCCTCCGGCCAGGCACTTGTCGACTCAGTCCACAGCAGACTCAGTGGACATCCGTTCAGGGAGCCTGTGGAGGAGATCCGCGGGGGGCTTCTGCTTCTGCTTATGTCCATTTTGAGGCATTCAGAGCCGAGCCTGCCTCGAGGAAATCCGGAAATGCTCTCCGGTAGTCCACACGACTCAATATGGCCCGACAACACGGCAGAAGACAGAAATCCGTACCCTGTTGAGGGATGCGAAGACACCGGTGTCTCAGAAGACCTCAACCATCGACAGCAAGGATTAAACAGTGAAGACGCGGCTAGGAAAGACGAAAGAGAAGAAAGGATACCTCGGGGCTGGCAAATACGAGATGACTGTGCAGACAGCCTGGCGCAGTGTGCAACGAAGGCTCTGTCTGACCACGATCCGCACAACAAACAACTCGCCTGTCGACTCGTCGTCTTGCTCGCAAGGTGCATCCGTTTCGATTCTCTTTCCCAGAAGGTAACACAAGGAACAGAGGATCAGCGTTAGTTTAAGGGACAGGCAGAGGACAGGGTACACACTTTGATTGGTTATGCATGTAAGTATCGTACAAACCCTTGGCTAGTTCGTGAGAAACAGCCAGGAAACCGAGTACATGACTTTTGTTTTTCGTTGTCTCAGTGGGGTGCAAGGCAGCGAGTCAGCTGGAAGTGGAAAAAACAGGAATGCCGCGAAACGCCAGGTAGTGCTGCACCACAGGTCTTCCTCGACACCTGAAGAACTTCGGTGCAACGCTGGGGATGCCGATCTCCAGGAAAATTTGTTGAAATACGTTTCACCGGACAAAAATGCTTACACATGCCAATCTAGGAAAGCAAACAAGTGCATCCGACAGCAGGACCGAGAAGGAGACCCAAGGACACCCGAGACTCACCTGGTTGTCTTTGACGTGTATGTGTTTACAAATCTACATCGAGTTTCGGAAGTCGTTTTCCGAAGCGCAAACGCAATCTCTCGTACTTCCTAGCTTCAAGAACGTGGACTCTGTTGTTCGATCCCAAGGACGCAGTGAGCGAAAGGGAGAGAAGGAACAGGGTCAGCAAGACTCGACTCAGAGATCGTGTATACAAGAAAGAGACGTCACGATGCCGGATCAGCGCGAAGCACCGGTCCACGGTCAACTGAGATGCGATTTTCTTTTTTGAGCAGACTGCTGAAAAACTCGCTTCGACTTTGACTTTGTCTCTGCGGCACCCTCAACGGAAAGTACGCTGGGTAAGCTCTAGGGAGTTTTCTGAGGGTTTGAAGAAAGCGATAAATTGAGAGCTGCTTCCGCCTGAAAAATTCTGGCTCCTGCTCAAGCAATGAACGCAGCTAAAGCACGAGTGTAGATTTCTCAGACTCTGTCAGTGATTCCCGTAGTTGTCTTTGCTGCACATTCCAGTTTCATGTCTTGGACTTCTCGTGGAATTGAGCACCGCCGCAGATCCGTTTCGCATGTAAGCTGGTCTTAAACACACCGAAAGTCGCTCCAGGCAGCAAGAGCCCACTGTCGATTCGAGTGTATGTGGAGACAAACAAAAGCAAAACCTGCACATTCATTATGTTTGATTCAAAGCCTTTCAGTGCTTCCTTCAACCTTTCGTGGAGAGCTAGACGCAACTCTGTTGACATAAACAAGAAGATGGATATCATGGACGGATATCTGAGTCATCACGCTTTCTTTGTCGCGTTAAAAGCAATATTAGAGTCTGCAAAGACGACCTTGTTCTATCTCGATATTTCCTTTCTTTCAACCACCTCTGGTAGAAACAGTGACACGAGCGGAGGACATCCCTTCACACCTCTTGTGAGTTCTCGATTTATCTTATTGTCTCCATCCTTGTCCGACATGCAGCACGTACTCGACGCACTGCAGTACCTCCTGTCCTCAGTCCTCCTCGGCTGCGACTGTCTTGACAAAGTGATGACGAGTGTCTCCTCTCTTGTTGAGGATGAAGTCGCTCCGGCGATCAGGTGAGTTGTACGCAACTGTCTGTTTTTGATGCGCACAAGCTGTGCTGGCTGAACGCCCCTGCAAATTCTCCAGTTCCCAAAAAATGAAACCGCGCTCTGGTGCTGAAGGTCGAAACCCCACGGTACACACTGCCAAAATCGAAAGACGAACTTCGCTCCAGAGCACTTCGGTGTAAACTGTAAGGGGACTCCGGAGGAGATGCACAGATCTACTGGGTGCTCTAGAACCCACGCAAACACAGGAGAACTTGGATCAGGTAGAAAAGTCTGTCTGTCGTCCTCTTTCATTTGCATCTCTTCTTCGCTTCGCACTGAAACTGAGAGAAAACGAAAAAAAGTGAGTCAGCCATCTCTCTGTGTGAAAATAGACCTAAAAGGTCTCGACGTTTGATTCTCCGTCAGGGCTGCAGATCCAGGGCGTCCCTCGCCAAACTACGAGAAAAAAACGACTCGAAAAAACGAAGGAACTGCATTTGCACTTCAGTCGATTCCACCACTTTCGAAAGCTTCCCTCTCTTTTGCGAGAAACCCCAAATGATCCTGGCGATTCTGCCCATCCATACTCCGTGTCTCGTCAGTCTGTTCTAAAGGCAACCAGACAGTCACCGCAAACGTCGTGCTTCCCCCCCCCCCCCCCGCCAAGCCACCCTTCCGGGTCGACAACGCTTTATATACAAATGCTCATTCTGTGCATACGCATATGCATATTGATAATTATACATAAATATATGTATAACTGTACAGAGTTTGTACATATATATTCATATAAACCCAACGTGTATGTGTATATATATATATATGTAAGAAACTAACGTGTATGCGTATACGTAGAACTATTTTTAAATTTATAGCTACACAGGTAGGGGTAAATGCGGAGGAAAAGGACACTTTGCATGAGTGCACATTTTCAATTGATCTCCCTCGAAGGCGAAAGACTCTCGCCTTTGTCTGATGGAAACAGAGTTCTTTTGGGGATGCGCTTCTGCCCTTTGCAGGTATAAGATCTGCGCCTTTGTTGGATTCTTGTTTTTCACTTTGCCTGTTCGGTATCTGCAACCGCACATGGCGAAGTTGCTTGCCTTTTTACTTGCATGCATCGCTGCTGAAGATGACCATGTGAAGAGTTACGGCGCCAGGGTGTTGAGGGTAAGGCAACTCTGAGTCATGCTGTTCGTCTCCTCCGAGAGTGACGTCGAGGTCCTCTCATCTCGTTGCTCTTCGAGTTTTTTAGCGAGACTCACTGCCGGGTCTTATGCGTGTAGAGTATGTGTCAAGACGAGAGAAGTTTCTTATATCGAATGCTTTCGGCATCGGTTGAAGGCCGCTTCCTGAAACTCAAACGCGTCATGCTCCTACGAACACACCGCGAGTTTCTGGGAAGTTTCTTTCGAGAACAAGCCCCACCTCACAAAACCGAGACACGATCAGTTCCAAAGATCGCCCGTACACCACCGTACACAAGTACTTTAAAGACGCGTGTCAACCGAAGTAGTTCTCGGGAGGCGTGTAATTTGCCAAAGATCAGAGACCACTGCAAGAAAAAACAAAGTACACTTGTACTCGGAGCACAAGAACAGAAAGTTGCTCGCAATAGAAGCCTGCGCAGAACACCGCTACTTTCGACGCGCACAGAGTCGCACAGTTGCGTTGCATTTACTGCGGATCGTCTGGTGTCTGACTTTGTTTCCAGAACATCGCGTTACCTTGTCTCCACCAGCTGCGAGAGGCTAAACCGTCCGCTGTCGAGGGGTCCCGGAGCAGGCGAAAAAGGTATGCCTTTGCAGCTTCTGGAGGAGCATTAAGGCAGCCACCTGAAGGAGAAGATGGAGAAACGAATGACTCGAGCAGCGACAGTTCTGAGGAGCTAGAAAGGCTCGAAAAGTTTCAAATGAGAGCAGAAGACCGCGAATTACTGGAGACGAGCTGGACGCTCTCTGGGACTTCTTCACCTCGCTTTTTGTCGGAACTGAACTCTCTTAAAGACATTTTTAGAGACAGGAAAAAAGCGCCCCTGCCTGCCGAGGGTGGCTCCGAGAGGCACTCGTCCACCGCGGAGGCTCTCGATCAACTTGTGCTCGTGGCTGGGCTCACAAGTCTTTTTGCGGAGGACACACTCGCTTGGGTGAGAAGTCGCACTCTGAACAAACGAACGCGAGCTGAAAATGCGCAGGAAGGACTCAACAGACATGCACGGAAGGCAGATAGCTAATAGTTACAGACATTGTCGGAAAACGATTCGGAGGCAACGTTTAAAGAAGGTGCGAAGCCTGTGTGAGTGCGGTTGCTTTAAGGAGTGGAGACATCTCGAACCTGAGACAGGAGAGCGGAGTTGAGATGATGTTTAGTTTACAAATAAGGGAACGTCAGCGAAACGGAGCTGAAAATTCGCTCCGTCATTCCGATCGATAACACCAAGACGAGCATCGATATAACGGAGATTTTTTATCGTCCCGGGTCTAGTCAATAGAGTTTCGTTTCAGAGATAGAGACACCCGGGTGCTCGGAGCTAAAGTGTCAGTCATTCCTCATATTTCTTAGGTTGAACCACGATGCTCTGCGCTTCTGGCATCGTAGTGTGCCTCTCCCTTTCATCACGAGAGTTGACATCACCACAGAGTCTCTGTTCTCCTATGCCGCCGACTGGGTCTGAGCGAATTTGGGCTTCTCGACCCTGCCTCTGTGTACGGCACTGTTTTACACTGTTGTAGCCCCCATTTAACCGCTGTCTGGGTAACTGTATTTAGAGAACGCAATTCAATTATCTGGAGACGAAAAGATATCTGCCAAGGTCAGTAAAGGTCTCTTTTTATATGTGCACAACTAGGTTAACGGTGAGCTTTTGTGCACGGTTTTGAGACCTCGACGAAAAGTTGTCTTCACTCTCGCAGTTCAACGACGCGCCACGTCAGTTATACACGAAACGATTGGTCGAAAAAGTCACCGAAGAATGTCAAACGAGCAGTGACGACAACTTCAGAATCCGAGCACATGCGGCTTTTCAGGTGTTGTCTACGGAGTCTGCGCTGTGGCGTTTCTCTCCCGAACCCAGTCGCTCTCGTCGATCTCTTCGGACTTTGAAGATTCTTCTTGAACTTCTCGCGCCCTCGTCGCTTGTTCCCCGCCTCCCAGAAATCCTTTCCTATCTCTGCAGGACATGTGAGTACGTCGACGCCTGTCCTTTTTCTTGGGCGAACGCTTCCGCCGAGTCTCCCGCTGGTTCTTCCTGGTCGGCGCTCCTGAGGTTCATGCTCTCTCTCGCAGAAGGAGAAACTGAGCAAGTGAACAAGCAGGTTCTCTGTTTTCTCGAATCTGCCGCTCTTCCTGAAGAGCCTCCAGGGAGTCAGAGAGAGAGCGCAGGTCACCCACCTGCCTTGCAGCGCGGGCCGCCGACGCTCTCGAGTGCGTTGTCGAGAGGGAAGGAAGTGCAGGTGTTGTCGACCCGTCTTCTCGCCGAGACGTTTGAGGACAAAGACATTTCTCCGGCGCCAAGTGCGATGCAAGTGTATCTCGAAGTCCTGAAAGAAGTCCTGTCTTGCGTCGAAAGCATCGCGATTCTTCTCCCGCCTCCTGTCTGGGTCGCCGTCGCGGCGAAGCAGATGCAGCTGCACCCTAGGGTGGTTGCCGCATACGAAGAGGCATCCGAAACGCAGTCCTTCGAAGACGCAGGGTGTTTCACTTCCTTGGGCTCTTTCACCACGGCGAAAAGGGCACAGACCGCAGCGCGCCACACTCCGTTCTCAGACGAGACAGCCGGCAAGAGTGGAGAGGAGGAGGGAACCCGAGCGTCTCGGGAGCAACGCCGATCTGCGGCCGACGCACAGGAGCGCCCTTCCAGAGCTTCAACTGCCTCGAATCGACTGTACGCGCTGCTTCTGCTGGGCAGAATGCTCGTCACAGTCGACGCCTCGAAGACAGGAGCACGCGCCCGCGGGGAGTGGCGAGAGCGAGACGCTTCGTTCTGCGTAGACTTGATTGGCGAGGTTCTTCAGACCGCTTTGCAGGGTGACGGGTCGGCGCAGACAGACTGCTTCGAGACCGCCTCGGCAGCGACAGAAGACGCTCGCGCCTTCTTTGCCGGCCATGACACTGTCAGAGGATCCGGAGGCGCCTCAGACTCGAAAGCCGCCGACGCACATCTCGCCTTTGTCGCGGTCGCCGCAGCGAGCGTTGTGACCGCATGCAGGGACAGTTGCCCCTTGCGATGGCCTCGACTCTTTGCCATTCTCTTGAGGCTGAGAGTCGCTGACAGTGTGCCTTCCCGCCTCGTCGACACACTCGTGAGACTCTGCACAGAAACCTAGACACAGCGCTGGCTGTCCGGCGCTCGCGGACGCCGAGAACATTTGGTCAAGCAAGTGACTCTGCACCCTCTCGCGTTGCCACTTGGAGGCACCGGCTCCACTTCGACGATCGCTCATGCCTGTGGCGAACAGTCAAAAACAAATCTTCATGTGTGACATCCACGCTAGGACGAGTCTCGTGTACTCACATGCATATATCTATATCTATATATATATGTATATATATATATATTTATATATAGATATAGATATATGTTTATGTATGCCTATGTATACAAGAGTGTAGATGCATATAAATGAGTATATACATATTTACGTTTATGTGTGGGTGTGTGACACGGACACCTGGTATGTTGCCGTGAGGTTTGTTTCGCGTTTTAGCTTGATTCACCTCCTGCCCCAAGAAACGCTTTTTCGAAGGAGCAGGAAATGCTGAAACGTTGCTTCTTCGGGATAGGAAAGCACCTGCGCCACGCAGGGCCTATTGTTAAAAGCTGTGACCTCTTTTGAGGCAGAGAACAACGCGGATTACTAATACGCAATGCGTGTGTCTTTCACTCTTCCATCGCGCTTGCTCGTATTGTGAAGATTGGACAAACGCCCATCTGTAGCGCGTCCACATTTCGACTTGATCGAAGTTCTATCTTCCTCCCGTCTCGGACTTCTCGTCTCCAACAGGACATCTCAGGACACCTTGCTCCCTCCTCCCCTCTCCCTCTGGTCTGCATGCAGATTCATTTGCTGTCTGTGTACAGCGGCCAGGCGCCGCTCAACATGTACTGCGCCTACTTGGCGGCGTTTCTTGAGGCGGATCAGGAACCGGCATGTAGGCTGAACGGTGCTTCAGAGCCATCATCTCCTGAGAGCAGCCTCGTAGCCCCTTGGGCGCTCAGTGACCCTCGTCGACTGATCCTTCTGCACGCTCTTCAGCAGCTGAGAGTCTTTTCCGCGCGTTCGTCTGTACCACGTTTCTCAGTGGACGGTTTGCAGGGACAAAGCCTTTCTTGGGAGCAGACGGAAGAAGGTCTGAGGGCCTCAGAAACCGCTGAGGAAGCCTCGGCTCGAAACGCCTTCACTCGGGGAGTCACCACAGGTGGTGTTGCTTCTCCTCCAATCTTGTCGTCTCGCGCTGCCGCCACGACTTTCGGGGAGGCCGGAGAAGGGAGAAAGACAGAAGGAGAGCGGGCGCATGCAGAGATACAATTAACGTTGAAGAAGACGCAAAACTCTGAGGCCCAATCTCAGCTGAATCTCGACTGGGTGCCAGGCCTTCTCTGCGTCTTGAAAACACAGGCTTGTCCCGACACCGTGGCGCCTGCTGTCCGCGTAGACACTCTCGCTCTTCTCTTTGAGCTCTACGCAAATCCAGAGCTCTCTTCCACTTGCCTCAAGTAAGGGAGACAACGCGAAGGAGTTTCGGTCTCTCTCATCTAAAGTGCAGAGAAAGAAAAAAGCGTATCTCCCCGGAGTTTCTGCGCGCAGGCAGAACCCCATTTCGCATGCATCAAGGAAGCCACAAAAAGACGAGTTCGCGTTGTGTAACGCAACACCGTGTACAGAGGAAAGGCACACCATCGCGAGATTTGAATTGAGACACTCCCCGAGACAGGTGACGGCTGCCTGACCTGCTTCGTGAAGGTTTCTCTGTTTATGAACAATGCGTTTTTTCAGCAGAGTGATCTTCCCACAAGGAAGGAGACACTGTAACTGCACAGAGTCAAAGACTCGGAAGAAGATCAACTTTGAAGATTGTCTCCTTCCTGCTGTCGGTCCGTTTCGAAGCTTTTTCGCTTTCCTGACACTGGCCGCCGTGACGCAAGCATGTGGGGAGAACAGGCTGGACTTTGTTAACCCGACTCTGTGTCGAAAGCGAGAGAGAACATATGGCCGCAATCCTCGTGCGACCAGACCGTCTCGTACACGGAGTCGTGATCTGCAAGAAAGAAAGCAGCGTTCAAGAGCCGTTTCTGGGGAGGTGATACGACGCGTTGGGCTGCCGATCTCTCAGTTTTTGCCGGTGGTTCGCGTTCTGTTTTCAGAAAGTACGCGCCGTTCGTCGTCGGCACCCTCCTTCTTCCAAACCTCCGGTGGAGACCAGGTGAAGCCAATGCAAAACTACGAAAGGTACGCCTCTGCTTGCTCTTCCGAGACTCAAGCAAAGAGTTGAGACCCGCTCGAGGGTTCTGCGTTTCTTCACATGTCTCTCGTGTTTTCGCGCTTCTCACGCGAAAGAGAAGATAATATGCGGCCGTTCTTAGGCGTCCGTGGAAAAGGCAAGCGTCCACACTCGCTTTCAACTTTTGCTTTCCACTCTCTCTCCGTCGCAGGCTGCTCTCGCCTGTCTCGCAGCCGTGATGGACTCCCTCACGGGGTCCGCAGAGTCAGAACATTCGGCAGGAGTCGCGGGTCCTTCTTCTGCTTCTTGTGCGTCCTCTTCGTCTCTGTCTTGGACGGAAGACTCCTCAGAAGACGGGGGCTCTGAAGACCTCATGTTCGGCATCCCGAAGCTTGATCCGCAGGACGGCCTCGCGACGCAGACTGAGCTGGGCGCCGGAAGTCCGGTTCCACTTCTAAAACCTCTCCTGCCCTGCTTGCTGAGCTGCCTGGAGGACGACGGACAGCCGGACACCCGGCGGTTGACTGCGGACGTTCTCGCTCGACTTTTCTCGCAGCTTCGAGGTTCTCTGCGCTCCTCCAGCTTCGGCGTCTCGTTTGCCTGCACGAGCGAAGCGGAACTCTTTCCATCGCCGCCCGCGAATCACCGGACTCCTCCCCAGCGTCGAGAGTGCGAACAGAACGCGTCTTCCCCTCCGTCAGGTAGAAGCCAGGTCGTTCGCGGTCGCCGAGACCGGAGCTATGTCGCTCTCTGTTCAGCTCTCTATGTGGCGCTGCTTCAGCGCCTCGACGACGCGAGAGAGGAAGTCCGTTGCGCGGCAGCACAGGCGATCTGCGAAATGCTTCTGCTTCTTGTCGAGATAGAGGGAGACCCAGAAGAAGACGCAGCGGAGTCGAGAAACGCTTCTTCAGAGAGAGGAGAAGACGACCCAGTGCCCTCTGCGCTCGGGAGAGACACCTGTCTCGACGGTGAATCTGAGGGAGAAGACTCGACGAAGGGTGAAGGCTCTGGAGTCTTCAGTGCGAGAGGAGAAACAACCTCAAAAGGTGAACAGCAGGGGGCACAGA
The DNA here is from genome assembly GCF_000006565.2 of Toxoplasma gondii ME49. Lineage (NCBI taxonomy): Eukaryota > Apicomplexa > Conoidasida > Eucoccidiorida > Sarcocystidae > Toxoplasma > Toxoplasma gondii. The sequence goes on from NC_031468.1 coordinate 494,531, forward strand.
CGTTGAGACAGAGTCTGGGAGCGACAGAGAGGAGGCGCAGCTGCCGACAAAGACACAGCGAACGAAAAAACAAATGCAGATGGTCTTGCTTGGAGTTTCTCGTCAGGGGGCTTGTCGCCTTTGTAGACGACAAAGACGAAGACCTGGCGGCGACCGTCACAACAGCCATGAAACTCGCTGGACATCTTGATGCTGAACTTCTTCGCCGAGTACGTCTCCCAGCGAGAGACGCGGAAAACACGCATGCGAAGATTCAACGTCTTAGGTTGAATACCTGTTTCCAGGCGGAACGAAAGAGGAACATGAGAGTGTGTGTGGCGTGGTTTGCCGTCGCAATTCACATATACATATCTATATATCTATATATATATATATATAAATGCATACATGTAAATCGATATAAAGCTACATATTTGTGTATGGATATACAGACGCACATCTTCCTCTATGTAATCGATGGATACTTAGTGTGATTGTTACGGGTTTGTCTGCACAGAAATGGCGCGAGTGAGTAGCGAGTTGTTTGAGCGGGCATTATCAAAGGTCTTTGTTTCACCTGCTTGTCTGGATGGGTGTTGGAAGTTCTTTCTCGTCCCTCGGTAACAGAAACTCCCCTGCACAGGCGCAGCCTTTGTGTGTATCGGAAATATTGGATCTGCATGCAGGAAGTCACCGCCGCTGTCGGGCAGTGTCTGTACTCCGAGCGATACGAAGCTCTCGCAGAATTTGCGGAGACTTTGCTCGAGGAAAAAGACGCAGGTTTAGCACACTCTGTCGCGTAACGAAATCAATCGACCTTCTGCGCCAGTTTCCAGCCGCAACCTGGGCGCATTGCATGCGATTTCCAGGACGAGTGGGCAACAACCGCAGTCGGCGCGACGCGACCTTCGAGAAAGGCAAGGAGTAAATTTGCACTGGAGAAAACTTCAAGTCTGTTGAAGGGAACGGGTGAGGAGGAAACGACAGGAGGAACGCGAAAGGCACAAAGACGGGGGAAGGAACGAAGGAGAGACGGACGAAACTGACGGTGTCGGAGAGAAAAGAAGTCCGAAGAGACCCGGCTTCGACAACGACACTGTTCATTGAAACGATTAGCGCTGCCTTCATCCTGACGATCCCACAAAAACGCTTTGAGAAGGAGTACCTGTTTTCGGATGTTTCTAACGCGACGCGACACACCTCTTGTCTAGATCTGGAGAGCGTTGTTTCGCTTCTTTTCATGCGACGCGCGTTCGACGCCCCTGCCGACGCCGTCAAACCACACCCTTGAACAAAAGCAAAGCAGCATCGATCGCCTCCTCCACACCCGAATTCCGCAGCGCTTCTCGGCCTCTCGCCGGGTGTACGTACACCCCAACATGGGCCAACTTGCACTTCGAGTGTCCTGCAGCAGTTCATTTACTCGACAGCAAGAGGGAACATGATCCTGTTGAGAGCGCCCGGCGGGAGGTCGTAGATCTCCGGTACTTGAATGCGCCGGGGAGGAGGAGAAGGCAGAACCGAGGAAGGATCTTCGTAGCATTTCTTGCGCTTGGTGGCGATGTCGACGATCGCTTGGGAGGAGAGGTCTGCTGCGCTCCAGAGAATTGCAGTCATTTTGTCGGGCATGGCGGCGAGGTGTGCGCGACCTGGTCGGAAGAAGGCGCAGAGAAAGGCGAGATCGACATGAACGAGCCGACTCGCGGGAGCCGGAAAAGTCGAGGCGAGAGGGCATTTTCTCACCCGAAGAAAAGAAAACCGTGCGGCGGAGAAACCAAGCATGAAAGACACTCCGAGAAGCCGTCGAAGAAGCTACGCAGGAGCCACGGGGAAACGCGAGAGAAGGCGCGCGCTCGAAACAGACACCCAGAGAAACCGAGGAAGAAAACGCAAAGAGAACGAACGAAGTCACGGCGCCAGATAGCGATACAGGGGTGGAACAGAAGGGGAAGCGGCCGAGGCGCGTCCACTCAAGAGAGAGAGGGAAGACTACGCTCAGACCGGACGTCGCTTCCTTCCATGTTTCGCACAAGTGTCTCCACTTGCAGTCTCCCTTTCCCTCTCGGTCTGCTCACCCGGGAGAAGACTGAAGGACTCCAGAGGCTGCGTCTTCAGCAGAGTCGAAGCTGTGTAGAGGAAGAAGGTTGTCGCAAGACAGATCAAGAGAATGACGGGGAACGCGAGAGCCCAGTACCTGCAAGCGCATGCGAAAGAGAGGACACAGGCCCCATCGACCGTGGAGTTTCGGGGACGCGTTGCATCAGCCGGAAGTCCGCTGGAGACTCAAGTCAGAATGAAGGCTCTCACCAGACTCGAAGACGACTTCTCGGTCGCGTCGAAGATCTGGCGGAGTCCCGAGAGGTTACAGACGAGACACAGACGGTGTTGGCAGCGATGCGTCGTTTGACAGTGACTCAGAGCACCCGTTTCATGAAGCAGACACACACGGTCGAGAGCCCACAAACAGGCGGCAGGACGCATGCAGACGACGACAGGGAGCGCCTTGCAGAGCCGCTGTGGTGTGAAGTCAGCAGCTCCCCGATCCCCGTCCTCAGTTCTGAGGAAAGCAGTGCGCAGACAGTAACCGAGGAGACCTCACACCTCTCCACGGAGACGCGAGCTCGGTCGACGGAGAGACATCGACAAGGAGCGGCGCGCCTGTCGCTCGATGGAGGCCTTCGAGAACTCGCCCAGCGCCGCGCGGACCTGCCGCGGAAGGCGCAGGCTGGACCGGTCGAACACTCAGAGAGACTCACGGGTCGACGAGGTAGGTGATGGAGACCTGGTGGAAGTATCTGTGGGGGACGACGGCCCAGAGGAAGAAGAAGAGGAAGGCCGCGAAGGAGGCGATCCAAGAGACGAAGCCGTAGACCTCGGCCGACATTTCGGGACTTTCAGCGACGCCGCAGACAGACGACGCTGCATCCGCAGCTCGAACGGAGTCCGCGGAGTGACAGGATAGCCGTCGACGCGTCAACTGGTTGCTCCGGCAGGGCGTGAGGACGTTCGCGCGAGGGCCTTGGACTCGGAAGCTCGGACTCTGCGGCCAGGAACGAGGATTCTCTGGAAACGCAGGCGCCGCGAGTGGCGACAGAAATGGCGAAGAGACGCACGAAGAGAGCGCCGAGGCAGTGGGCGCGCCGTCCGGCAGCCGGAGAGGAGCGCGCAGCGAGGCAAGCAGACAGGCAGGAGGCTCCGCCGGCGCGCCAACCACGCAGTTCAAGCGAGAGGCGTTCGAGTACTCTGCCGCAGACAAGTCCGGAGCGGAAGGCAAAGCAGCCCACTCAGACGCAGACGGGGAAGAAGACGCAGAGAACGGAACAGAAGACGAGAGAGAGGAAGAGAGAGAAGAAGAAAGAGAAGACGAGAGAGAAGAAGAGAGAGAAGAAGAGAGAGAAGAAGAGAGAGAGGAAGAGAGAGAGGAAGAGAGAGAGGAAGAGAGAGAGGAAGACTGAGGAGAGGGTCGAGAAGACGAGCCAGCGGAAGACGGCGGAGACTGGAAGGACGGTGAAGAAGATACAGAGGAAGAAGCAGAAGAAGATGGAGAGGCAGAAAACGAGGAAAAAGAAGGCACAGAGGAAGAGAGAGAGGAGGAATATGAAAGCGGAGGGAGACGGGAAGAGGGCAGCATTTTGCCGAAGAAGTGTGGTAGACGCGAAGAAGCCGGTGTCTGTACACCGCAGTGTTCGACGGCCGTTGGTTTGCGTGTTTTCCTCCGCGTGGATTTGAAGGATTTCAGGAAGCCTTCTGAAAGCGAGGAAACCTGGGAGAGAAACTCAGCAAGCGACGTGAAGATTGGAACGGTTGGACTCTCTGCGAGGTCTTCGACAGAGTCTCTTGCCTCCTCAAATAAACACCCTGACGCCCCGGAACCGGGACTCCAGAAAACAGGCGAAGCATGAGACTCCCGAGCTCGTTTTTCGTGCACCTTTAAAAGACGCAGAAAGGACTGTTTTGCTGCTTTTTTTTTAAAAAAAAAGAACCTTTCGGGAGAGAGAAAGTCGCTGCAGTGCTGCTTTTCTCGTTGTGCATGCACGACCACTGCGAAGTCGATGTCTCCGACACTCGCTAGCTTGAACTTGGTGTCTGGTCCGCACAGAGAACTCCTCGAAGTCCTTTTGATTTCTTTTAATTTCCTTCGATTTCTTTGTCTTTCCTTGGTCGACTCGAGCTTTTCAAAGCTTTTGACTTCCTGCCTGCGCGTGAAGTCCTGGACGAAGAACTCGCAGACTTCAGCGAGTTCCGCACACTCCGGCCGATCGAGGGGGGTCTTGCCCTGAGAGGGACTTCTGCGAGAAGTCAGAGCTACTGCTGAACTCAGTTTTTCACTCTGGAGATTGAAATGCTGAAAGAGGGTGAAGTCTCCTCATCGAACTCAAGCGTTTCGAACAATTAAATCAGATCAATCGATCTCCCAAACATATATATGCGACCCACCCTCTCCGAGTTTCAATGGAGTCTGAAAGAAGACTCGAGTTCACTGCAATGAAAAGAGTCACGGATCGCACAGGTTCCTCCTCTACCAACATAAAAACGTATACATGCATATATGTGTATATATATGTATGCTTTGCTGTCTCGCTGTCTCTTTCTCATATATATATATATATATATACATATATGTATAAATATAATACGTGTGTAATACTGTATACAGATATGATGTCACCGGTGTATATGTGAATGCACATCTGCTGTTGCTTCTCCACTTGTGTGGCCAGCATGCGGTAGATGGAGAACATCGCAGCGATTCTGTAGGCAGCGGAGTTCTTCCCGCAAGTCGGCGGTTCACTTTCTGAAGCCGTCCTGCACTCTTTGTCGCTTTCGAATTCAACGCAACGCCACAGTGAGAGGAAGAGTCTATGGTTACACACCGGAAAAGCTCTTGAGTGCAACTTGCCAAGACTGAGGCTCGAGCCCGTTGAACGCTTTTTCAGGCAGCGCTTCTCCATACGCGACATTCACAGCTTCGCTGCTGTCGAGTAGTTAGTGTGCCTCACTACCGTAGTGGTGTTCGTTCCTCGCCTACAGTCTTCCAAGAGATTTACAAGGCTTCGCACACTACCAAGAGGAATCAGAGCTCGCCTGCGCTTCAGTGAACTTCGGCAACTGCTGTCCTTCGATTCTAAACAACGAAAAATGGTCCAGGCGTCCACGTCCACCCTCGACGACCCACACATGGCAGTCTACAGTTTTCCCTGCGGGAAGCGATCCAATTCCATCGCTGGCCAGATGTCGATTCATCTACAAATATATATACATACATCTATATGTATATGTAAATATCTGTATAGATGTACAGAAGTTTATGGATGCGGACGGAGAATAGGGACGTAGAGATGACAAGTACATGTCGACAGAAAAAGAAAGCTGTAGAAAAGGGGGAATCAGAATAGAGATAGAAAAGTGTGTGTGACTATGTCGATATCTCTTTGAGCACATCTGTAATAGGTCAGTGCAAACATCAACAGAAAGGCATTCAGACACACGGAGAGTGTTGCTTTCGCGCTTTTGGAAGAGACCGGCTTGTTGTGAGAACGCGTTTCGCACGCGCTCAAAAAAACGCGAGAGCAACAGAGAGAGCCCAGCGCCAGGGACACCGCGAAGCCGCGAAACGCGTCTCTGCGTTTGCGTTCCTGAAGCGCTCCCCAAGAGACGCGACCGCCTCACGACTTTCGGCTCTTCTTCTTCAGGCCTCTTCTCTGTCCTCCCTTCTTCTTCATAGCCGCCTTCATTGCTCGTTTGTCTTTCTTGAGTCGCCGGTCCACCAGCTTCACTCTGTTGTTTCCTCCGCCCTTCTTCCCGGCCTTCTTCTGCGCCAGCTTGCCGCCGCCTACGCGCCGCGTCACCACGTAGTCCTTGCCTCGCTTCTCTTCCGCTGAACACAGAAAAGCGGCACCGGACTCAAGACGCATGCGGACGAAACGCGTCTTACGCGAGGAACGCAAAGCACCGATCTACACACACAGACACAACTGGACAGGCTCGTACTTCCTGTGCTGTGTGTCGATACGTTCAGCTGCGTTTTCGGCAACGAGTCCCGCGACATGGGCAGGTCGAGAAACAGCGTTTGCTGGCAAAAGGAGAATAGTGGAACGCAAAACGCAAGTCTACAGCAACGCCTACTGCAAACAAGCGAACGTCGCATGCAGTCGCGTACACACGTTTTAGGTATATGCGTCTCTGTATCTTCTCGACAGAAACGTGATTAAGTATACACGCGGAAACGCATGGACAGGCTGGAGAATGGAGGCGCGTACAGAGAGAGAGGAGAAACGCGTCGCCTCCAAAATCTACAAATGAAAATGAAGCGACGCAGAGACCAACGCAAGAGCCTCGCTTTTCACACGACGGATACGCATCGGAAGCACACAAGCCTGGGCTACGTGGAGGCTCCACGGTGCAGGCGATGGAAAATCAGCAAAGTTCGTTTTTCTCGTGTCTGAGAAAAAGGAGTCGCGAGGCCTGTCACCCCCCAGAAACGCCTGGCCCCCAGGGTGTGCATATCCGCTGAGGAGGACTCATAGGGGAAGCTGTGTCTCTCCCTGAGAGCGTATCTGAGGTAGTTCACGAGACCTGAACTTTGAGAGCACCGCGAATGAAGATTCCTTGAGATGTTTTCCTCTCAACTTTGTAGAAGCTACATGGCGGTTCAGTGAAAACACCTTCATTCATGGCTGCAAGCAGGAATTCATGGCACGCTGCGAAGCCTGAGAAACTGACGACGCTCCTCCGTCTTGTCGGTCGTGGAGTTCGTCACCGGCGTATGCTTCCACCCTCGTTTCTCGGATTCACGAACGCTTCGAGGCCTCTCCAAACGCCTAGATTTCGAGCGCCTGTTGTGTGCGCGTCTGCGGCATCGAGGCGTTCTCGCCAGAGAGAGGCTTTCAACAAGTCTGGGAGTTTCTTGGGATCATCACTGGAGCTTCTGCGTTCTCCCCAGCAAGCAGATCACGGCATTGACGCGTTCGACGTTGAGAGAGCGAGAAATGCAAGGCATGCAGAGTCGCTTTCATCTCTCTCGACCTACCGTGTCTCGCCTTTCGTGCGATCTTGTCGATGGCGCGAGCCTTTGAAGCTTCGGTGAACTCCGTGGACTCTGCGACCGCGGCGACTTGGCTCTTCACTTTCTGCAGCCGCCGTTGCTCTCGCATTTTCTTTCGAGCGCGCGCCTCTCGGACCTGGAGGCAGCAGCGCCGACGCGGAAAACGAACGTATCGACAGCAGGTGTTGCGCAGAGAAAGCATCGAGAGAAAAGGCGGCTTCGTCCATCTCCGGACGGTCTAGAAACCACACAGTTCCCTCACGCGGCAAATGGACTCGTGACGCGGAAGGCGCAGAGTCAAAGGCAAAGACCGCATCAAAAACGAAGACACACGCAAACTCTGTTCGCCATGTTTCACTCCCCAGCTCAAGTCTCTTCACGCTGCAGATGGACAAATACAGACATATTCATATCGAGATCCTTACATGTATCAAGACACATACTGATGCACATAGACAACCATTTGTACGTACGTTAATATAAAAGAACATAAGCACATATATACATATAGAGATCTACATGCCACGATCTGTAAGAACGTATATATATATATATATATATATATATAAACGAACGTGAATACACATACGCATCTACAATATATGCCTTCTGAATACATATTCAAATCTACAAGATATATATATATATATCGATGTAAATGTAGATATGTAGTGATGAGATACAGATGCGATCGAGGGAGAGGTGACAGGGAAGCGGTGGGAACGTTGAACATGTTTTCGCCTTTTTCCGGATTCGCGAAGGTGTGATCTCTTAGAGAAAGGAAACCTGGAAGACGAATCCTTGAGTTGACAAGCGAATGCGAGGAACTGCCTCAAGTGTCTACGCAACTGTGTTTCTCCTCGTTTCCTGTTTCTGCACGGGGGGTGGGTCCCTGCCTGAAATGCGGCGACAGGGAGGGGGAGCGAACTGCACTTTTGTGCGGTGAACTCGCGGAACCTCACCTTTCGGATGGGTCGTCGACTGATATCTAGAAGTTTCTGTCGATACTCCCGCATCAGCTCTTTCGTCACTGGCAACTCGGGCCGCGTGTGAGCTTCTTCATCCTCAGCAAACCTTTAGAAAAAATACACCATTCCGAGCTCTGCATTCACGGCGAAACGCCTAGGCATTTCCAAATCCAGCAGACGCGCAGACGCGTTCCCGCCACACCTCCAACTTCATCTCTGTTTTTTGTTCTTTCTCTCCCCTTCTTCAAGCCAAGTCCACTCCACAGACAACTCAGTCGCACCTTGCCACAAAACGTCCGTTTTCAGTCTCAAATCACAGGGACAGTTCGCGTTTCACTGTTAGGCACTTTTTCAGAAACGCACAGAGAGAGGGGCGCGGGCAGCCAGTGAGGGGTGGAAGGAGATCTCGGCGTCTGTTAAAACAGCAGTGAAACTCGAAGTTCAAGTAACACCGTGCATGCTTTCCTACGCAAGCAGAACAGTGCTGGGGACGCTCTCTCGAGCTGATGGACTGGCGTCCCGCCCTCGAGGCAAAGGCTTCGCAAACATGCATGCAGTCGTGGACTGGAAGCGCCTACACAAGTGGAGACGCAAGGAATAAGTACCGGAGGGAACTCCTCGGCCGGCAGAAACCGTGACGTCTTAGCGACATCATCACGAACTGACCTATGAAGCAGGAGGACGCGCCTGACACTGCGACTTGAAGGTTGTGAAGAACCAGAGAACATCGAAACCAGTGGACTGTGTTCTACGTCATGACGTCTGTGTGACGTTCGCGCTTTACGAAGCAAGTGAAGAAGCGCCGGGAGCAGTCGTCACTCGAGAACCGGGCCAACCCCACACAAGGAACCTCGAGAAATGCAAGAGAGACAGAACCTGAAAAAACTTCACTGCATGTGAAACGACTCTCCTGCCATTTTCTGCCGTCCGGTTCGTCGTCCTTGACGCCAGGTCTCAGCGAGAGGAGTGCGATAGGGACAGCAAAAAAGAAAAACAAGAATATGAGAAAGGGAAACATTGACAAGAAAAAGAAAAAACGCGGAACCTCACCATTCGGGAAGCGCATCGTCGTTGAAAGCATAGCGATTGTAGGCGCCATCCAACAGATCCATTCTCGTAGATTTCTGCACCATCAAAGAGCCGAGGGCCTGAATGTGAGCGATTTCCTCCGGGTCAGTAGGCCGCTGGAACGCCGGCGGGGGCGGCACCTCCTCAATTCTGAAAAAAAACAAAACTCGCTTCCGTGAACCTGATGCGGCTTGGCTCCAACGCAGGACTCAGCCTCCATTCATGCATGCAGACAACTGTGGAAGCCGCGACACAGCGGGTGAGCACCCTGCGCAACAGAGTTCAGGCAGGACGTCGAAACATGCGTCTTTCCTGTCTGCACGACTCTCGCTTGTCGCGCCGCCGTCGGTGTCATTGCCTGTTCACCAAGCGATTGAACTGTGAACCGTCACAGGAGAAGAAGCAAGCGCGTCGCATTCAAGTGGATCTCACGCAGGACTGAAACGCATGTTTCGACTTCTTGCACCTCTCGAAAAGCGTCACAAACGCGCCTGCGTCTGCACCGAAATACGCGCACCGTGTCTTTCCCCGCAGTCCGGTTTTATCGTCATCGTCGTCGAAGTCTGGCCCGACGATTCCATCTGTCGCTTGCCGGCGCTGCTGTCTGTTTCTCTCCTTCTCGGCCTGCGTTGCGCGCCTCTTCTTCTGCTTCTGTTTTTCAGAGAGAGGCACCGCGGGAAGCTCTTCGTCTGCGAGTTCGCGCATCACGTCGCTCGTCGCCTCCGTCTCGACTTCGTCGTCTCCGGAACTTGCCTCCGAGTCCGAGAGACGCTGCTCGTCACTCGCGACGTCCCCCGCAGACCGCCCGATCGGACTGCATTCCGCGTCGCTCTCGTCCTGGACTCCGGGACTCTCCAAGCCCGCAAAGATTGGCTGGCCAAACCACCGGTCGGCTGCCGTCGCCTTCCGCAGACCCGCAGGCGCCTCGTCTGAAGAAAGAGGACATCGCGCGAACGTTGACAGAACGACGCAGACACTACGTAGGCGACGATGCGTCCCTTACCGCCGGAACGAGAGCGATACGCAGACACCCCAAAAAGACCCCACAACCACCGCTTTCCAGAACGGACTTAACAAGCATACCAAGGAACTCCCGATGTCGACTTCCACAAGGCAGATTCAAACGAAATCTACATCTCTACACACAGATACGAATGCACACAGAGAGCCCCACGCATGCAACCGCATATATGTATTATATATATATATATATACTATATAAATATATACATATATATAAACATATACTCATATATATATTCATATACATATATATATATATATATATATATATATATATATATATATATATATATATATGCACGTAGGTGGGTAGGTAGGAATGCATATGAGATTGAGAGGCTACGTTTCTCCATGAAGCTTTGATCTTTCTGCTTCGTCTTTCGTTTACCTTCGAAGACTTCTTTGCTGGCATCCTCTGCGTCCTCTTCATTTTCTTCTTCATCGTCTTCTTCTTCCTCGGCTCTTCGTCGCTCGGCCAGAGCCTCGCCAGCGCGTCTCTGCATTGCGCTGCGGAAGGCCTGCAGTTCATTCACCCATTCGCCTGTAACTTTTTCCCTCCTCGTTTCCTTCTTCTTCGGCCCCGCAGCCAACGCCTCTGCTTCTCTCTGCTTCTTCAGACGGTGCGCGAGGGTGAGCTCGACCTCCATCCTACAGACATACGCAAGCACCCTTTCTCTTTCTCTTTCCTTCTGATTTGGACAAGCGTCCTGTATGCATCCTTTCTCGTCCGCAGATCGGTTTCTCTCTCCTCGCTTTCCAACGCTCTCCTGTCTCTCTGTTCTGTCCTAGGTTTGCTTCCCTCCTTCTCTCCTCTCTCTCTTCCTCTCCCCGTTTCTCTCTTCCGGTCCTCCTCTTTCTCTCTCCTTTATTTTCTCGCTGTTCCACTCTCCTTCTCTTTCCCCCTCTCTCGTCTCTCTCTTCTCTTTCCTAGTATCTCTTCTCTCTCTTCTCTTTCCTAGTATCTCTTCCCTCTCCTTCGCTCTCTCCGTCCGTCTGCTCTCGCGTACCTGTCGACATCGTCTAGTTCCTCGAGAGATCCTTCCTCCTCCGCTTCGCTTTCAGAGCCTGCGACGACGGCCTCGCCTTCTCCGCCGTCTGCATGTCGTCCCCTCCGGTTACCGTCGTCGTCTTCTCCGCCAGTGAGGAGGAGTTCTGCGTCGACCATCTTTGCCTCTTTCTTCTCCAGAAGGTCGATCGCCTTCCGGTCGAACTGGAAGAGGTCCGGATCCAGAGGGCCCTCAGCTTCGTCGAAAAACGCGCCTCGAGTGAGCTTCTTGCGCATTTCCAGCTGCTTCTGCTTCTGCGCCTGTCGCTTCTGCTGTTTGGCCTCGCGGCGAGTCACGGACGCATGCAGTCGCGTCAGTTCCTGAAGACCGAGAAAACGCGGGGAAGAACGCAGGCGGACGCAAAAATGGAAGGAAGAAAAAGAGACGCGACGCAGGAAGGCCTGAGAACTCGCAGGCGAGAAGCGAGAGATAGATCGAAGACACCCGCAGGGAGAAGACGGTCGGCTGACGAGAGCTGGAGATTGAACGGACGCAAGAACAACTCGGGGGAAAGGACGCCAGCGACGCGAAAAAAACGAGGAACAAGGAAAGCAGACTCGGGAGAGGAACAAAGGAAACCTCTGCATGTACAAGAGCAACGGCAGAACGCTGAGCGATCACAGCTCAGCTGAAAAGACTCGGACGCGACGCTGAAAAAGCGACAACTCCTTCTCTCTGCCCTTCGAGTCCGCCGACACCCGACAAGGTCGCATGCACATACGCCCGCGTCTTTTCTCTCTGCGAGGCCTTGAAACGAGGACTCTCCGCTGGCCCCAGCCGCTCCACCTGACTGGTGATACCACGCTTCTTTGGCATCAAACTAGGACGGAAAAAGCCTGCGCGCGCTCGACTCCGACGCTCTTCTCCAAGACACCGGGACAGACGCGATCGCAAGGCAGTTTCTCTGCATGCGATGTCTGAGTAGAGAGACCATCGGCGACTCCCCCGGATCGATCCCGACAGCCGAAAAGGGGGCCGCGCTGTGGAGGGAGCATGCGCTCGCGATTCCGAACTGCACAGTTGAGTCGCGTCCACCCGCTCAACATGGCTCGCGGCTCTCCGACAAAGCAGAGCGTGTGCATCCTCAGAGCCACAGAGAGGAGAGCCGTCTTTCCTCGTTCTGCCGCCTTCTGCGCGCTTACCTCGTCGATTTCCGCGCTGTCGGCCTCGTCTCGGTCGCGTTCTTCTCCGTCGTCATTCGCGCCAGCGGGCGGCTTCTCTGCAGCCGCGTGCGTCCGGAGGCCGAGCGCGAGGAAGACGTCTTTCTTCACTCGAAATCTCCACTTGAGCAGCGCAGCGAGTTCGGCCTTTCCAAGCACCTGGACGTCGGCGAGACAGGCGAGTGTCTCCGGCGTCGTCAGGCGGTGGTTGCGCACCGCCTCCTCGAGAGCGACGGCGGGCGTCTGGAAGAAGATTTCTCTCGCTTGCTCCACGAGCAGCGTCGTTGGATCTTTGCTTCTGAAGAACTCGTCTACAGTCACTCGTCGGAGACCTGCGAGCAAGTCGCCGTTCCGGTGTCGCTTCAGGCGTCTTCGCACCAATTCGGCGAACTGGCCCTTCCTGCCGCCTCGACTCCCGAAGAAGATTCCTTCCCTCTCTTCGTCCTCTTCCTCCTCTTTCGCCGCTTCCCCGTCGTCCGCCTCGTCCCCTTCCGCGAGTCGTTGGGCAGCGCCGTCGTCTCCACCCGACCGGCGAACGGCCTTCTGGGCGGCCGCCGGCGCGTCGCCGTCGTCGCTGCCTTGCAGGAAGACATGCTTTGGGTCGAAGAGCCGCTCGTCGAGGACTGGCGGCTTCCGGAAGCCTCTGCAGACCACGAAGATCTCGGCAGAGACTGCGCGACTGGCCTGCGGCTTGGTCGCGTCGACGCGCTCGAACAGCGTCTGCAGGACGTAGAGAAGCGCCGCGTAGTCTGCGGAACGAAAGACCTTCGAGACGAACGTCGCGCCGGCCGCCAGCAGCTGGCATGCAAGCTTCGCAGCACAGAGCACAAGGACATTCTGACTGAACGCGTCGACGCTCCAGTCCGTCCCCATGTTGGGCGAACCATCGTGGAGAACCAGGTCGACCTCGCCGAACTGCAGGCGCACAAACAAAAGAAGAAAACGCAGGCGCGCATCTCCACGGAAGAACCAGATACAGCAGCGCAGTGAGAAACTGAGGTCCGTCGGCGCGAAGAAACAGCAAACACCCAGGGCGAGGAGCGAGGCGAGCGGTGGTCGAAGGCAGCGTCTCGACCTCGAACAGCAAACAGAGGCAGACGCACTGCCGACAGGGAGAGCCAGGACCTACGCGGCCTCAGGCGACGGCACCGACGGAAAGGAGGCAGACACAGACGTCAGAGAGGAAAGGAGCACAGCCGTTCACTTCTTCCACGGAACGCGAAAAAGACAGCGAAGGAATGCTGAAGAGAACATGAAAGAAAGCCTCTTGTGCAATGCAGAGAGAAAAAAAAAGACAAGGCTCTCGACTCTCTTTTCAACGTCTCCTCACAAACACAAGTCGTGCTGTCGACCCTTTCATCCTGATCCCCTTGAATTTCGAAAGTGCTTCCCTCTGTTCTTCTTTCCTTCGCCGTCTCAACCTTTCTTCTTTCTTCTTCTTTCCTTGTTCCTTTCCTCTCCCTCTTCTCTTTCCTCTTTTTTCTTCCCCTCAACCTCTACACAAATACTAGCGTCTCACTATATACATATATATATATATATATATGCATACATAATTCTCTACATATTTATACAAAAACACAGGTACATCCACAAACCTCGAAACAAACATAAATATATATATATATATGTATATGTAGATGTATATGCATTTGTATGTATGTGCACGTTCATCTTGTGTTTATCTTTCTCTTCGCTTGGCGCGACTGATGGAGTCCTCGCAGGCTCGGCAAGCTGTCGCCTGGTGACCTCGAGAAACGTTTCCGCCGCACCTTGACAAGTTTCCGGAGTTTCGCAGCGCACTGAGGCGTTGTAATGTCTCCCGTGAACGTTTGGACGCCGCGAATGGGGGAGATCGGAACCAGGTCGACGCCGACGATCGTCGTTGCGACCGGGCAGTGCTTCGCTGCGACTTGAAGCCAGCCTCCTGGGGCGGCGCAGAGGTCGACGACGCTCGCGCAGCTCTTCTCGAAGAGGCGGAACCGCTGGCTGAGCTGAAGGAGCTTGAAGGCGCTACGAGCGCGGTAGCCTTGCTCCTTCGCCAGGTGGTAGAACTTGTCCAGACGCTGCTTCCCCGTCTTCTTCTTCCTATGGCTGTCGCCCCCCGCCATCGTGGAAGAAGAGAAAGGAAGAAAAGAAAGGAAGAAAAGAAAGGAAAGAAAGGAAAGAAAGGAAAGAAAGGAAAGAAAAAAGAGAGAATCGAGAAAACAGGGCAGAACGCGAGACGGGAAGCGGAGGAGGAGACGGAAAGGAGAAAAGGAGAAGAGAAGAGAGAAAAGAGAAGCCAACAGGAAAGACACTGAAGACGGACAGCGTTGGAGGTGCGAGACAGTAGCGCGACTCGAGGAAGAGAAGTGGAGAGCAGGTGAGAGAGAAGAGAATGCGGTTTCTTGAACAAGGACGGTGACGACAGGCAAATCTCAGATCAGAAAAACGAGGACCTCCCCTAACAGTGCCGCGAGAATGAAGTTGTACGCCTCCATGCAGTTTGTTTTCGACAGAAAAGAGGACAAGATTGAAAATTAAAAAAAAATCTGCCTGCTTTCTGCGAAACTTGACCCTCTCGATGCTCTGCCGTCGTGTGGGGTATTCGAAAGGAGACAGGCAAGGAGAGAGACGACCTCTTTGACCTCCGTTGAGAAGGAAGGCCTCGGCGGAGAAGGAAAAGAGAGAAACTGAAGCAGAAGTTCGCTTCTCCAGCCAAATCCGAAGATTTCCTCCTGCAAGGAAGAACGCAGGATTCTTTGCGCGAAAAGCTGCATGCGCTCTTCTCTCACTCCTCCGTGGAGAGTCTCCTCAGCGCCTCTCGCGAGCCGCCGAGCACGCCAGAGACTCGCGTGGACACACAGGCGAAAAGGAAAAGGAAAAAGAGAAGGAGAAAGAAGAAAGAAAAAGGAAAAAGAAAAGGAAAAAGAAAAGGGAAGAAGCCCCGTGTGTGTAGAGACAGACACCTCTTTCTTGTTTTGCTGTCTTCAGCGAAAAGGGAGGACTTTCTACTCTCAAGCGGAAAGGAGAAAACCTTTTCATCGTGCAGAAAAAGAGCGCGACTGCGTTGCTTGTCGGGGAAGCGCTTGAGAGCGAGACGAGAGAAGAGTTCGTCCGTTTCGATTTGAAAGATATCCTCTTCCACCATCCTCTGGCGTGTATGGCTTCCCGTATAGACCTCGTTTGAAGTCGGGGACGCGTCTCGTTTTCTCGCGGCTGCCTGGACGGCCAAGAACCTGCAAGTCGCCATTTTTTCTTTCCTTTTGCGGCGCGTCCTTCAAAAGCGTCCTTTCCTTTCTGTCTTCTTTGACGCTTCGCTGCCTCCTGCCGCGACAAAGGACGCGGAACCGGCTTCTGTCAGGAAAAAAGGCAGAAAAAGAACTCGGTCTTCCGCATGTTTATAGAGTAGCTGCGCTTCTCTGTGTGTCTATGTGTGTATCCCTTGAGCAGCAGCATTTGTCGAAGAGTTGAGAAGTTTTTTTCCACCTGTGAAAGAGTCTCTGAAAGACTGTTCTCACGGCGGTGAGCGTCTCGCTCCAGGACGGTCTCGGTCACCAAAAAGAGCAGTGCCTCAGAGGCTGTGGAGGATGTCTAGAAAGTTCCGAAAATTCGTTTAAATCGAAGAAGCAGACGCGCGACGGGGGGGAAGCGTCAGGATTCGAACGGAGAGGAGAGGCTCTTTCTTTCTTCTCTCGTCCATGCCTCGCGTTCCTCAAGTCTTCTGCCATATTCAGAAGCATCTCCTTTGCCCGCAATGTCTCCTTTCTCCCGGCTTGCTCCCTTCCACTCTCTTTCTTCTTCTGCTTTCACTCCTTCTTTCTTTTGTTCTTCTCTCTCGACTTCTTCTTGTTCCTTTCTTCGTTCTGCGTCGGTTTCTCTTGCTGCATTTCGGCGGGCAGCGTTTACCAGAGAAGGCCTTTCCTGAGAGTGGCGAGGCCCTCGGCTCCGTTGACCAGGACTTCCTCCAGTTTTCGTGAAGTCTTCCACCTTCGCGTTGTGGAAACATGGCAGACACTCTGGCTCCCTCGCCTCCTCCCCCTCGCGCGCCTGAGAGGCGATCTGCTCGCACCTCGGTGCCTGTTTCTCCCGCCGCTTCCGCAGGACCTTCTCCACCTCTCTCCTCTCTTCGTTTTTCTGTCTCACGCGGAGCCGCAGACTCCGAGCGGGACGGTGGCTTCGGACCGTCAGACTCCAGCGAAGCTTCCGCATGCACGCAAGCGGCGAAAGATGTGCGTTGCTTCTTGGCAGAGGCTTGCCGTCTCGCACATGCAGCCGCTTCCTACGCGCTCGAAACTTCGGCGGAATGCGCCTCCCAGACCCCTCTGCCTCCGTCGTCGACGAAGGCACCAGACGTCGCATCTGAGACACTGAAAGCGCTGCGAGAAGTCGACAGAGACAAAGAAGAAGAGCACGATGGAGAAGACATTGTTGTCTCCCGGGCGAAGGCGATCCAGGTGAGTCAGGGAGAGAACGGGGGTTTCGGAAGGCGCCCAGAAGGACAGAAAAAACGAGTCTCTCTCATCTTTGTCTGGCAGATTCGTGTCTCGGTTTGTCTCTTCACGACATCTTCTCTCCCATTGCGCGCGTTAGAAGAAAGGCGTCGTGGTGTCGGAAGAGAGCCTCTGGGATCGAGGGATCTCCAAATGGAATCCAAAGCGCGGAGAGAATGTCAAAAGAGGAAAGAGTTCGGCAGGATGCGACCCATTCGCTTGCCGGCGCTGCTGTAGACAAAACAAAGAGTGAGCGATCTGGACGGCGGCTGACAGAAGCCGCAAAGCTGGAAGTCGCAAAAAAGAGATTGACCAGACAGTCGAAACTGCGCAAGACTCGGAAACTTCATTGTGGGGGCGACTCTCTTCGTTGCCAGTGAAGACACGCACAGAGAGTGGACGACCTGTCGAGGTTTAGAGTGGACGCATTTTGTATGCATGAAATGTTGTCAAAAAGAAGGCGGAGAACTCCCAAAGGCGGCTGTAAGGACGTCTGAAAGAGGAAAGACTGCTTCTCTCCACGACGACAGTTGCCATAGATCTCGAGGGCTGTCGTTGATCTCCTGAGACACGAGAAGAGATCGAGTATGATAATCGTTTCTTCGCGACTCGTGGGACATTCCCCCTGAACAAGAGCACAACAAGGGAAGAACTCTGTGTAGACAGACGCATGCGCTGGACGTACACCTCGGAGGTGCGACCTCC
This sequence comes from Toxoplasma gondii ME49, assembly GCF_000006565.2. Taxonomy (NCBI): domain Eukaryota; phylum Apicomplexa; class Conoidasida; order Eucoccidiorida; family Sarcocystidae; genus Toxoplasma; species Toxoplasma gondii. Next base: position 512,000 of record NC_031468.1, read on the forward strand.
AGGGACGATCGTCCTGCCTGCACTCGCATCTCAGGCGTCGTTTCCTCTCGCTCCGACGACGAGGCTAGAAAGGACGAGAGCGTTCAAGAGGAGCTCTGGACAATCGAGAGGAGGACAACAGAGAGAACCGTGTACAGATCAAGGCTCGAGACGGAACAGCACTCAGCCAATCGTTCAAAGACACTCACACGATCCCGAGACCACAAGTGCATGGTCTCAAGGCTTGCGACCGAACGGCTGAGAGACTCAACAAGAGAGAAAGGCAGCTACAGGCGCATAGGACGCTCGCATGCATCGGAGCTAGAGCTTGAGAAGTTGTTCGAGTCTATATTTTTTGACGAATCAAATCTCAATTGTCGGATCCTGAAACCAGTCTCGCGTCTGTTTCTGTCGGGGACTCGCCTGTGCACGGGGGTTCCCCGTCTCGAAGAGCGCCTTGTTTTTACGAACGGGTGGACCATGGGAGCTCGCCGACTTCTGTGTTGTCGGTTCCTTCACTTTCCTCGCTTGGAAGCAGAGGAAATCGAGAGCGCTGGAAAGCTCAGGCGAGTCTTGCGCAAGGGACTGGGGCGAGTCTCCGTTTGTCTTTGAGAACTTCTTTCCTCTTGTGGCTGTGTCCATCGGACGCCGTAGGCATTTCTCCTTTGCAGGTGCTGCAGGCACTGGACTGCTGAAGAGAGCTCCCAGTTGGTGGACGTCCGTCTCCTACGACGTCAAGGCTCTTCCACGTATTGGGTGCGTACACGCTGTGAACGCGATCGATTGTAGTGTCTATCCGTTTTCTCTCTGTCTGTCTTCTTTCTGCAGCTGCTTCTCGCTCTGCAAGCCGCGCATGCAACGGCTGCAGAAATGTTTATCGTCAACGCAACTTGGAGAGAAAGCGACGCAGGACCCGCCGTCGACGCTGAACTCTTCGGTACGTGCTCACTGCCGCGGCGAAGGTTCTGAACAAGGGGTCCGCAGTGCATAACTGCAGACCCCAAATCGAATAAAAGTCCACTCGAAGACACAGACGCGAAGCTGTAGGCTACCTGTCGTCGAGCCTCTCGATCGCGTTGGCTAGAGAACTCGTCACTCTTCATCATCCCGCGTTCGAATCACTGCTTAGTGACTTCAGTGACGTAAAACTGGCATCCCGCGGCGACAGTGGCTTAGGCGACTGAACGACAGCGCCGAGGAGTGCGAACAGGCGAAGACCCGTACAGCTGCCGGCGTACTTTGTTTCAGTTAAAAATAAATACGCGAAGTGAAAGTGTGGGATGCGGCGAAACTGAGGCGAGACAAACAGGCGCGTCGAGAGATGCTGCTCTGTGTGGCTTCCGCCTCGAAGCCGCTGGGGTTCACTCCTCTCTTTGTGGACGACTCCAAAGCTTGTTCATGTAAATGCGTCTTTTTGTCTTCCACGGATACTGTGATTCCTTTGTTTCCGACGCTCTACAGTGTACGCTGCGTTTTAGTAAATAGAGTGCACTCTACGAAGCAAAGCGCATGAGAGTACCTAAAGTGCATTAACGTGAGTAAAATGTTTTCTGGTAAGGAGCTTGCATTATACCAGGTAGGCTGTTCTGGGGTCGATAAACTGTGTCATGGTCGTTTGACCAGTTTCTCGATCCGGTGAAATGGGCAAGCAGCGACGTTGCCTGGTGGATGCATTGGCAGTTCTTGGTTTCTTTCTGTCGATGTTCCACCTTCGATTCGTTCGCTGTGTGAGTCTTCGTCTAGTGGCTCGCCTCACACACGCACACTCTCGCGAAGTTGCAAAGAAGCGTTTACTCTGAATCTTGAATTGGATTTCCTCTGTTACAGAGGGGGTAAAATATGAAGTCTGCATCGATGAATTCTGTCCATGGTCGAGGCTATAGTAGACGCTGCCAAGGTTTTCTCTTGAAGTCGAGTTAAAAGATCTCCTCTGTTTTCTCCAGCAAACGCACAAACTTCAGAGACCTCTTTCTCGTTATTGAGGACCTGAGAGTGAACACTGCCGTGAATAGAGCTAGCGAGAGTTGAAACAACTTGCGTGCTTGTGTATGACTTCCGCCTACACAGACGTTTGTGATTTTACAAGCCTGCGCTTCTACGGGAACGTAGTGGAGAGAGAGTGACGAAGGGTCAACTGCAGAGACAAGTCTGTGTCTCTGAGTTGTCTCTCGCTTGCCGTGCAGTTGTCAACTCTGGTGTAAACGACAGTCGAATCCGTCCATGTTTGTGTTTTCCTTTTTCTGTGGATGTGCGCTTCAGAAGAAGCGTTCAGGGCGTTGCATTTAGCAACTCGGGCGCTGTTGGGCTGTTCTCTTCTTGCAAGCTGTTGTCCCCCGGCGGTTTCTCTCTCTGGGGTCGATCAGCGGTTGCCTTCCGTGGCAACAGAGAAACCAGCTTCTTCCCTCCCGCACTCGCCCTCTGTCTGCAAGCAAGATAAGGAAGCTGCTTTTCAACTGACAGATGATCTTCTCGAGATGTGGGCGCGCGAAAGTCCACACACGGACGACGAGGAACCGGACCCCCGGGCGCGCGGCGAGTTTGAAGAAAGGAAGAAGAGCGTGGACAGGGATACGCGTGTAGAGTCAGGTGGCGAGGCCTCGCTGCAGAGGGAAGGCGACGAAGGGCAGACAGACGTCAAGAGCATGTTCCAGACTTTTGACGCTTCTTCCTCCGAGGCAGCACTGCGTAGAGACGAAGCCGCGGCAACCGAGAGACGAGCTTTGTTTTCATCTGCCAATTTTCCGGGAGCTCGAGGAAAGCTGCGTCGGAGGGGTCAGGGTGCTTCGCTGCGGTGTGGCGTCGGGACGCCAGGCGCCGACTCTGGGGACGGGCAAAAAGAAGAGGAAGAAGGCCTGAAGCAAAGCCTCCTCGACTTTGCTCATGAAATGAAGCAAGAGGCAACGAGGTACGGCCAAGTGATTCAGCGCGACCGCGACCGCCTCCAGAGGACGGGGGAGGCGCAGCAGCGACACTTGGATAAGACTCATGGAGCCGCGAAGGACACAAAAAGTTTGATTTACGGCAGTGGCTTCGGCTTCTTCTACGCCATGGCTCTCCTCCTGATCGGGTGCATTCTTTTTGTCATGGTCATGTCGTTTATTCTCTTCACTCCTGGTTGACAGCGCAGCAGGCACACAGTTCCTGGTCACTGGCACGCAGATTTCAGTAACGCCTCAGCCCGCCAGCGAGGCGCGTTGTGCTGCAGCATTTTTTGGGTCGTTCGTTCTCCGGAACGCCTGAGGTGCATCCACCAAGCTGGGTAAAAGAGCACAACTTTCTCCGGTCTCTACACTTTGAAACTCTGTGTCTCACTTGCGCGTTCGGGACTAGCCGCAGAGAGCTGTTTTCGCTTCTCTGTTCCATTTTTCCTCGATGCCGCGCGTCTATGGCACCTGAATTTCCAAACAGCTTATACACGGTTCGCCTGGCGGGCAAGCTGAGGCAGGCCCAAGGCGTTTTTACTCCGGACGGGGTTTCCGCAGAAAACATCCTCAGATTCGCGTACAGAGCCAGAGTTTCGTGCAGTGACGTGGTGGTCGTAGGACACACTCGACGTCTGTCGCATGCGTCGAGAAACGCTGAACTGTGAGTTTGACGAGGTGGGACGACACTCTGTAGCAATCAGAGCAAGGAAAGAGAATTCGCAGTGAATGACCCGCAGATAGGGTACTGCCGTCTCAATGTTGAAACCTGTCGGCTTGAAACGGCGAAGGAATTCACCTGCTTTCAGAAAGGAACTTGGCGGACTCTAACTGCATGCCTTTTTGGTGTAACAGAGACGATCACGGTAATAAGTTCCGTATTTCGTTTTAGCTCAGTGCTTACTCAGGAGATGGTCAGGCGTGTTCCCGTTTCCTTAGCTTGAGATAGGAGTGTTGAGTTCACCCCGCGGGGGCTGCGAATCTTTGCTGTTGCACCCGAGGGAAGTAAAACGTTTGGTGGGGGTTTTCAGGTAAACGTGGTCTGTGACTCTAGAAGAGCGAGTTTGAGGCAAACCAATTTTCCGTGGAAAGTTGTTTGATCCAGTTGCGAACTCCGCCGGCGCTCGTGTTTTACCGTTTTTCAACATGTCCAGGGCACTTGCCTGACACACGCACTTCGTGCTCATTGCACGTGAAGGGTTATTTTCGAAATGAATCCCGCCAAAGGTAACTCCAACTCAGAAACCACCGTTATAAGATGAAACTACATTTAGAACACACCGAAACAACAAGGTGTGTTCAGAGAAGGCTCATACATATACTCAGTGTTCTCGAAACTATTCCAGCGCAGTAGAAGTTGGATCCGGTAACCAGCGTGTAAGAAAGAACGCGCTTGGCATCATCCTAGCGAGTCGAGAATCCTCGTAAGCTAGTAGCGTTTCTACCTGAGAACACTGCTCCTTCACTCACGATTGGTGGCAGAACTTAAAACAAGCTGTCGCGGACTCTGCTTCAACGGCCGCATGTGCATTTCGTCGAAACTCCGGTAAGGCAAGTTGAGACGGGACACTGTCTGCTAAGTCGAAATACTAGAAGCACACCATCTGATACGCTTCTTCCTTTTGTCGAGGCTTTGCAAAGCATGTGCCGTGCCCCTTCAACTATTTCGTTCTGGGATTGTGCCTTTCGCTCAACAGCCATCTTTGAAACAGGCGCTGTTTTGCTAGAGTTGTTGTTTGGGGACGTCTCTACAAAGACACCATGACCGTGGGCAAGAATCGGGTACCTGTATCGCCGGTCCGCGTAACCAGTGTCTTTTACTTTCCTCGCAAACACTGTTCACTGGAAACGGAGCCCCCTCCCTAAGTCATCGAGGTCCTTTTCTAGTTCTCTCGTCACTAGTGGATATTATACTAATGGCGAGACGGGAAGTGAGTCTTAAAGAGAAGTGATGTTCAGCGGGGAAGATATCGTCTAACATATATAGCTAAGTATCAGCTTAGATGCACACATGGCAATATTCATTCCTTGTACGGTTTGCACCTACGTGTCTCCACATTTTGAGTCTAAAAGTCCCTTGTTTACAGCTGAGAACACAGAAGAGTACGCTGCATCACGTTTGACCGTTACACTGGGCATGTTTTAATGCTGACTTGCTACAAACCACGACAGCGTAATATTTAATGTGTACCTCCGTTCATGGAAATCAAATGGGCTTCCACGTTATCTATAGTGCCTGGCTTGGTGCGGTCGCACCTATCAACTGGAAAAACCGACTGCGACCAATATTGCTGAAGTGGGGCTTTCTGTACCTTCACACAACTCTTGAATGTGCGCCTCCCACAGGCCCTCTGCACCCCCCGGCGTCTGCGACAACGCCGGCGCCGAGTAGCAGTGAAAGACCACAACAGACACTTTATCTCCGGTCGACGTCAACACGAGACAACGCTTCTTCCTCTGTGCGAGTTTTGGCCAACATTCTCCCCGGAATTTCCCTTTTTGCTGCGATGTCCTCCAACTCCCGGTAGCTCGAATGTTGAGATAGCACAGAACCGAAAGATACTAGGAACCAGGAGGTTGCTTTAGTCCTGGGGAATACAAGTTCGAACCATCAATATATTGATTGGTGCACAGAAGTAACCATGCCCTGCGTACGAAGGCAGTACGAAGTACACAAAGGTCATAGTTGGGACACGTACTGTAATTACCGCGTTTTTAGTGGACGCCTCTATGCGAGAACCAACGGTCGACAGCTTCATTGGAACAAACGACCGAGACACGATTTCTCTAACAGAAAATTGCGAACTGTCAGCAAACGCAAAGGGTACACAACCCAATCTCAGGTTCAGCACCGTGGCTGCTCTAATGCGTTCGCCAGTTGACAGAAAAGCATCGACTTCTGGCCGTCAGCGGTTAGTGTCCAATAGGAAGGTCATTAAAAGATCTGAAAAAGCCAACCCGCAGAGAACTCCGAGAAAGGGTGTCTGTATCAAGTACGGAATCATTCTTGTTCTGCCGACACTCCTGGCGCCCCGACGGCTACTTTCTTGACACTTGCGGCCATTCCCACGGCGTATCACGGGCAACACGACAACTTTCGCAAGCGGTTCACCCGATTCCATTCAATGATAGCATCTTCCGAGCCTTTTTCATCGTTTAAGCTCCAACAAAGTTCGCCCACACACGCTTACTCCATAGCCGAATCCTTGCCACCCCCCTCCTCCTCCCCCCTTTGAAACTTGTGCCTGGTATGAAGGGTCTCTCTGTCGCCTGTTGTCTTCGAGTTCTTTATTTCGTTTCCATTCAGTATCTACCTGCCGCCTGCTTGTCTCGGCACCGCCTCTTTTTGTCTACTGACTGAACTGTTCACTGTCGCGCACGCGTGTGACTCTGGACAAAATCCAAAGCTGGTTAATTCTGGGGTTGCGCGTTTTGAGGAGCAAGTCTCAAAGCACAAACCTAGACACGGCAGTGTGCCCGTTTCGCTGTCTCCGTCTTCGATTCTGCGTTTCCCCCGAATACTCCCGAAGGAAATCGGTTCGTTTCGCCCACTTCCTCTTCCGCCGACGGCCAGTGTTCCGCGTCCCGGTCTTCTGCAGCGCTATCCCCGGCTTCCGGAATCCTCAACTCGTGCTCTACTCTCCGGCTTCTCCCTCCCTCGCTCGAAGCGCCGGGCACACCCGGTCAGCGTCGCGTCGGCCCCGATGGACGGGCGCGTGGTAGGTGAGAACCTGCCCCGAGGGGAAGAAGCTTTCGGACGGCGATGTGCGTGGGAATGCGCAAGGAGGGGAAGAAAGCGTTTTCTTGTGGGTTCTGTGCCGGGACTGCTCCCAGACGAGACGGAGACGAACCGTCCTCGATGCTCGGACTGGATCGCGAGGCGTCTGCTTTTCTCCCTCCCGCATAGTCCTCGAGGTTTCTCGCGATTTCCAGTTTCATTTCTCCGGCTGCTTTCTTGACTTTCTCGACTCGCAAACCCCCGACAACCGTTTGCGCCTTCCCAGAACGAACGAGAAAAAGAAAGTCGAAGAGCCGGCGGGCCTCCCGTGGACGAAGAGTGAAGGTTCGAGAGGCGACCGGGGGCAGCAGGGACGGCCGTGCGAAGGCAGGTCGCGACGTTTGTGGGTACGGGCCCTTAGCCAGGGAGAAGCTGAGCTTCTCTAGTCAATTTTTTTGAGTGCTTTGCGGTTTCACAGCGATGCTTCGCTTCCCGGAGAACGCGCGATAATTTGGAAGCCCAAAGCGGGCTGTACAGAAAAAAAATCCCTCTGTGTCCTTCCCATACTCGCGTGCCGTGAGGTGTGTCGCGGGGGGCTTGGCTCTGGTCTACAAGTGAGACAAGAGTTCCTTCGAGAGGTTGACGCGAATTTGAGAGCGGACGCACCGCGCAGAGAACTGGATTTCTTCCTCCGAGAGCGCCGCTGCGATCGGCGCCTCTAAGGGAGTAGATCCAGAGTGAAACTCGAGAAGCCAGCCCATCGGTGGACTCGGCAGAAGTGTGCACTCGGAGTGGAGCTGCGTTCGAGTTGAGAGGAAAGGCAGCTGTGCTCTCGATAAACCGTCAAGCGGGCGACAGCGAGCGCCTCTCGACGCGGCGGAGATTTCTTTCGGAATCTGTGCGTTATTGCAGACTTCACTTCCGACACTCATCTGTAACAAGACACGTTTCTTGTCGGACCGTCAAATTTTTTCCTTCAAGCGACCGGCGCTTCGCCACACCCGCGCTTGCTTCGCCGGTATACGGAACGCATCGCCGCAACAGCCCTAAGACGGCTGGTTCGCGTCAAACAGCGGCAAAGATCCTTTGGTTTTCCGAGTTTCCTAGAACTCCCAGTGTGCCGAGCCTTTCCGGAAGCGTCGGACCGCGTATCCCGATCCTTGATTTGTCTGCTGCGGCCTCCGGCCCCGCCCACGTGAGAACTCTTGTATAGGCGAGTCTCACTCTCTTCACTGGTGGACGCCGGTTGAGATCAGGGATCCTCCTTCTCCGAAGAATCGCGTCTTGTGTCCAATGGCGTTTCCTCCATGCCTCGCGTACGTTTTTCGTCGCCGCCGCTTGCTGTCGCGGGAGCTTTTTTTCATCTCAACACGAGGCTGCTTTTGAGGTCGTCGCGACCCCTCAAGGTCTAGAGACAAGCGCACACTCCAGATAGTGTGCGTGTGCCTTTCGTCCAACATTCTGGTAGAATCTGGGTTTGCCATGAATGTGATCTTTCGGGACTCAGACAAGACGCTCACGCTCTTGAGCTTTCCGCAAAGGCACGCATCATGCAAGGCGTGGCTTTCCGCCGACTGACCAAGCCACTTTTTTGAGAGCGTTCGTCGAAACGCGTTTGCAAACGAGCGAAACTGTGGACGTACTGTCTTGTCGTTGAGTCTCTTCCGGCTTCGTCAAAGCGGGGCAAAACTCATTTTTTCCGTCAACTGTCGCTGGATTTCCGTGCGACCTCAAAAGGAGATCAAGCGTATGTGTGGCCACACATACACACGTACGATGCACCGTGTTTTTCAACAGATGTTTGTTTCTCTTGGCTTTTCGCCGTCATGCTTGCCAGAAATGTCTCGCGCACTTTGGAGACGCGAAAGGCGTGATGACTAGAGACTTAGAGTTCCTCTCTCCGTCGTTTTTTACCGTTTTGTGTATAGAGAGCGCGCGTTATCCGCGCTGCTGGTCTGACCTTGTCGCTGTCTCGCCTCGTCGAAGTGAATGTCCGACGAAGACCTCGGTACCTACAGCTTGTTTTCCGGAAGCCTGTCTGCGTTGCAGACGTTTTTCTTCCCGTCTTGCAGAGCGGCACCTGTGCAATCCAGTTCTCAGGGCCGTCGTGTTTTGCGAGTTCTTTGAAACGCCGCTCTCCCGGCCATCGTTTGTCCACTCGCGTTCCTGTGTGCAGCTTCCAACCTGCACGATCCTTTCCTCGCCGACGCATCTGCGAAGAAGAGCGACAAAGGGAGCGTTTCGAGTAAGCTAAAGACTGCGTGTACTGACGCATGACTGAGAGACGGGGTTCCCAGTTCCTTCCCCCGCTTTTCGCCCTGTTACTCCGTTTCGCGCGGACCTTTCAAGCGACCCACATTCTCGTTTTACGCCGGGTTCTGTGCCATGACAGTGACTGGCGGTGATCTCGGCGGCTGTGCGCCGCCGTCGTCTGAGGCAAGGCCCACGAGCGGGAAGGGGATCCCAGGTGAAAACTTTTCTTTCGCCTCAGGTGCACATTTGTCGAACGCAGCCGCGTCCGACAGACGCGAAGAAAAAGGGGCGTTCTCGCTCGCCGCGAGCCCTGCGACTCTGCAGCACGCCTCCCCCGTTCTCCCCCTTTTGAAAGCAGATCCCACCCAAGCGTTGTCTTCTCTCGCGCTCTGGAAAAGGCGCTTGCCCTCAGAACTCGTTGAGGAGCTGAAGCCCTTCCCGCCGACGCCACGAACCCCAACTGTGCTTGGCGCTCTTGGCGACAACGAACCGAGTTCTGCGAGTCCCGGAAACGAGCGCTTCTCCGTCGACTCGGCGGCGACGCCCTCAGAACGCGCCACGTGTGCCGACCCGAGCAAACGTCAGGACGCAACTCACAACCTGTGTGGAGACGCGGAGAACTCCGCGGACGACGAGCCAGGCCTGAAGCAAGCGTTGCCTCGCGCAAACATCTGCAGGGCCGAGGCCGGAACGGCGGAGGACGCGAGACGTGATGCCCCTGGTGGGTCTCACACAGCGACACAAAAGTGCATCAGGGGCGCATCCGAAGAAGGCGAAAGATCCAGTTCCAACGTTCCCGGGGAGCGCGGGTGTGAAGTTTCCGAGTGTCGGAAAAAGGCCCACGCGAGTGCCACCAGCGACGCCGGGGCGGTGACCTTCGCAGTGGAGGCGACGCCTGCAGACAGTCGGCGATCTGGAAGCCAGAGAGGCACTCCGGAGCTGCGGGCGCAAACCGACGGGGGTCTGAGGCAGCCTGAATGCGGCAAAGTGGGGACGCCGGGGCGCGGCTGCGGGGTTCCTGGGACCTCAAGGCCCGCCGACGGCGACGCGAGCGGTGCAGCGCTGCGAATGGCGATATTGAATATCAAGGACGCTCAAGAAGATGAGCCCGCTGGTGAGGAAGTCTGGGCCTCCATCGGGAAACCCATTTCTGCGGCGCTCTCCTGTTCCCTTTCGTCTGCGATTCTCAAGTCGAAAAAGCGTCGGACGGCGCCGCGCCTCCCGCCAATCGTCCGCGGCTTCATCACCCACGTGTTCGCTGCCCAAGTCGCTCAAGAAAGGCGACTTCTTCTCGGCGTTTTCCTCGACGCCCTCCCCCGACTCAAGGCGGAGACCCACCATCAGGCCCATGCACCGAAGCGCAGCTCCGACATGGACTTCCGGGACGCTTCCGGGGACAGCTGGCGCAGCGAGGCCCGCACGCCCGACGAGGCTCTTGCAGGACAGAAGGCCCTTGAGGGCGAGGAGAGCCTCGAGGGCGAAGAGACAATTGAAGGCGAAGAATGTGGGGAGACGGGTGCATCGAGCGCGGATGGGAAGGACACAATACTTTCCTCACGATTAGGACAAGAGCGCGGGAAGGCTGGACATCTCGCCCTCCAGTTGCAGCAGTACCTTCTCTCCCTTGTCTCGTACCTTCAGCAGCGTACGGAAGGGGGCACTCTGTCTGTCAGTTCGACGTCGCCCAACACGCCCATCGCCAGAGACAGTGCAGACCCCTTGGGGAGGCTCGGGTCACCCGCACTCTTTGAGTTTCACAAGAAGCAGCTGTACGAGGCAAACATTGCGCTTCTGCCTCGAGAGATGTGTGGCCTTGAAGATCCGCAGCAGGCGGCGAAAGGCGGGCTCCTCAGCACCGCTGAGCAGAGTCCACCACCTTCTCTGGTGAAGTCGCAGTCGCGTCCGGAGCCCGAACGAGACGAGGCCGCGGCTGCGGACACGGGAGAAAAAACTGCATATGAAGAACAAATCCCTGAGGCTCGAGAAGAGGGTCAGACTGTGGAGGAAGCACAGGACAAGAAGAGAGATAAGGATGGCGAGGAGATTTCGACTTCTGGATCTGCTTTCCGCGCCGACCTTCAGACGCTCAGAGCGGAAGACGAGGTCCTTCGGGGTTTGCCTGCAGGCATGGTGAACTACCTGCTAATCTTCATGGACTTGCTCGTTCTCTTGTGCGTCGATCCTCGATCTTTGGCCAGCGCGGCCGCCGTGCAGCTGAGGAAGATCGGAAAGAACGGCGCAGAGGAGGAAACGAGCAAGAGAGACGAGGGGCTCCATGCGTCTAGCGCGCCGACGCTGGCGACCAGTGAGGCCAGAGAGGGCAAAGAGGTCGAGATGGAGGGTGTGGACGACGAGTCTGCATTTGGGGACAAAGAGCATGTTGAAGGCGCCGCGTCACTCACAAAGACGTCGAGAGCCACCCAGGAAACGCCCGGGTCCGTGTCGTCAAATCCGAGCTCAGATTTGGAAGGCAAGGACACGCTGGTCCGCGCCGCCCAAGTCGTCTTGTCGGTGGCGGTGGAAATGGCGACGCGAGGTGCCGTTCGCAGTTTGGAGGAACTTCGGTCTGTGTATTTCGAAAGAACTCTCCCGAAAGACGACAGCTTGTTGCTGCTGGAGCACCTCCACAGAGACTTACCGGGCCGGCAGTTCGGCGAAGAGAGCAGAAAGGAGGCGGAGAGCCCGTCGACGAGTACGCGGACACGAACCCCCCGCCATCGAGATGCCTCTACGTGCGCCGCCTCGTCCTTCTCCTCCTCCTCGTCGGTCGGCTCCTGGGGTCCAGACGCGTCGCCGAGAGCGGCCGTGGGCACTGACGACCACGCGTTAGCTCGCGGTGAACACCCGGCGCTGTCGGAGGAGACTGGAGGGCCTCACCCTGCGTTCGATGGTGACAGTTCGCGGCGGGAGAAGGGGGTGCAGGGTCAAGGTTCGCGTCCCGAGTCTCCGTCTCGAGGGAGGACAGGAGACACGCAACTCAAAGAGGCCATGGATCCCGACGCGCTCTTGTTTTTCGCGCCCCTGTACTCCAGCATTCCGCCCTCGTGGCAGAGTGACGAAAATATCTCTAAAAACGAGGGAACGAAGGCGAGGTCGCCGACGCGCCGCTTCACAGATTGCGTGGGCCGACGGGGGTCTTGCCCCGACGACGACCAGCTTTCTTGGCAGGATGGCGCCGCTATGCGCCTAAGCAAGCAGGGGAGTCTGGACAGACGCCTAGGACTTTGGGGCGACGTCCAGACTTTGCCTGGGTCTGAAAAGTCCGCCTGGCAGACGAGTTTCCTCGAAGACGCTTCGCCGTCGTACTCGTTCCCCGCGAGGAAGGACACACTCCGGGAGTCGGGGCAAGTCGGTGGCGACGGTGCCTTTGCTCAGGACGGAAAACTCCTGAGGAGCCGCATTGGGGACTTCTCAACGCGTCCCCTCCACGCCGACGACGATGCGGCCCTGCTCTTTGGCTCGGTCCCAGTTCGAAGGAGAACAAGAGTCGACCCTCTGGATGAGGAACTGAGGGATCCGAATGGCCCGCGGTGCGCCGACGACCCAATGGCGAAAGGCCGAGAAGACCCTAGAGAGAACAGATGCAACATCACCGTGAGTCCGGGGGAAACTCGCCGCAGGCGGCCCCCCCTTCCCGATGAAGGCGCCTTCACCGCCGCGGGTTCGGAGTGGCCTGGAGCGAACAACTGGAGTCAGAGAGACCCTCTGGAAATTGCAGGAGGTCGCCGCCTCTGCTCCCCACCCTGCGCGTCTTCCTGCGAAGGCTTTGAAGCGTGCAGTGGCTATGAAGACTCTGCCGAAGGCCTCGAAACGCGCCTTGGCACGGATGCCCGCAAGGACCGGCTGGGGTACCCAGGCGCTGGCATGAATCTCTCGAGCGCCAGAACAGGTCGATTCGACGACTGCAAAGACGAGGTGTCGCTGAGTCCAGCTTTAGCAGAACACCGGCTAGCCAATGGTCGTCCAGGAAGTTTGTCACCCTCGAGCACGACGACTGCCTTCCCTGGGCCCTCAGGGCTGCGCCGCACTACGGGGCATGTCTCTGCGCGCCGCGGCATGGGCATGTCTCTGTCGGAAGAGTTGATGCAGGAGGCGGCCGGCCTGAAGCCGGCGCTCGCTGGTGCAGGGGCACTCCGCTTGGGCTCCAATGGGGACCACACAACCCCGCCAGGGGCAGGCGCCCCTGGAGCCTCGCGGAAGGCTTCGCTCACGCCGGGGAGCCGCCGGGGACACGGCGGCGGTGCGCAGGCTCTCGGCGGAGACGGCGCGGCGCCGCGCGGGCTCGCGAAGGCTGCCGCTGAGGGCGCCGTGGAGGCGGAGGAAATGGAAAGTGGCCATGACACGCGGCGGCCGATGCGCGGCGTCTATTTCGACAAGACGCAGCGGTCGTGGATCGGCTCGTTCTACGAGGATCGGCGCCAAATCAAGAAACGCTTCAAAATCGACACCTATGGCTTCCACGAGGCTCGGGCTCTTGCGATCGGCGTCCGAATGACCTACGAGCGGCGCATGCGCAACGCAGAAAACGCAAGTCTTGCGGGTCGCGCCGCCGACATGGCTGGAGTCGCCAGGGCTTCTCCGAAAACCTCATCCCAACCTTCGGAGGTTCGCGGCAGTCGCGCAGGCGCCTCAAATGGCCTGGTGCTAGAGCACGAGTATGCAGGCAGCCTCTGCGAGTCTACGCGACCTAGCGCGAATGGTTTGAACCGAAAGAGGGCACTTTCGTCTGGCCTCCCCAAACGAGAGGGCGAGAACGAAGACGCACCCGGCGATGAGGGCTCAGTTGACGCCAGTCTCGGAGTGGGAACTGAGCGAACCGAAGGTGGCGCCCACACTGAGATCGACGAAGACCTGGGCGGGAAGGGTGAGTACAATGGCTGCCGCGAATATGCCGAAGCCTCCTCAGGGGCCTGGTCTCGTCAGATCCGCGACTTTGTGAGTGAAGACGAGAGATTGTCTGCAGAAGCGAGTGCCCACGGAAGTGTTCACGCTCGCGACGGGAGGGACGGGGGAAGCGAGGAAGCCTGGAAAAAAGCCGAGCGCGAAGAGTGTGGCGAGGCTGGAGCGCCGGAGAGTGCCAGAGACTCCCAGGGCGCCTTTCCAGAAGAGCGGAAGCGCGAACGAAAAGGCGAGGAAGATGTCGAAGGTCTTCGGCCACCGTGCCGTCGCAGGATGGATGAGCACGTGAAGAAGACCGCAAGTTTTGCGGCCGAAGAAGGGACAGTTGCTGCCCGCACACGCAGTGACGCTACTCCAACTGCATGCGGAACCAGCGAGGACCGTCGTCGGTTGTTTAGCAAGCGTGAGACTTCGCAGCCGCTCTGCGCGGACTGGGGCTCTCCCGAGGAAGGCAGGTCTCAGAGTTCGACTGGCACTGCGGCTCCCGGGTGCGTTGCCCGTGATGTGGCGAAGGTTGAAGAACCGACCGACCGCATAGAGGGGACTTTGAAATCCGGCTCGGACTGCGGGGACGAGTTGACTTTTCCCGCAAGTTCCGAGTCTCACAGGGACACCCGCGGTGAAGGCGGCGTGGCTGGTGGGCCGCTGACCTCGAGGCTGGCCCGCGGCGGGGCGTCGACCTTTGCCGTAGGCTCCGAATTTCGAGAAGAGCTTCTCTTCGCGACTCCCACCCTCGGGAAAGGAGGCCTAGCGGGCTTGGACGCTCATGCGTGCATCTCCGACGAGGCCCTCCAGCAGCGGCAGCTTCAGCAGCAGCAGCAACTCGAGGAACACCTCGAGCAGCTGGCACACCTCGAAGAGCAGGCTCGTCTTCTCGGCGGCGAGGACGCGGCACTGTTCAGCGATCTGAGCAGAGTATCGGAGCCGTTTCCCTCAACCGGCAGCAAGAGTTCAAGAGACGAAGAGGCTGCTGGGCGGAAGGCGGACGCGCGTCTCTATGCAGCGGTTTCCGGGACAGAGGCTGGAGCGCTTCCAGGGGACAAGAGAAAAGCTGAGGTGGCTGACGGCGGGTACCGAGATGGTGGCGAGGGGGCACACGCAGAGTTCGGCTCCGGAGGTGGGGCTTCGAGTGCAGGATTGACAACCAGCAATTTTGGTCAAGACTTGCCACTCGGAGTGTTTTACACGAGCAAGAAGCACGCGTACTGCGCGAACTGGTACGAAGGCAAGAGACAGATGAAGCGATATTTCCCGATCTCGAAGCTGGGCGAGGAGCAGGCGCGACAAAAAGCTATCGCAGCCCGTCGAGAAGCCGAGCAACGGGAACGGGAAACGAAGCGGAAACTCGCGGCCGCTGCAGCCGCAGAAGCCGCAGCGGCCGCAGCCGCATCTTGCGGAAGTGGACGCAGCAATGGGAGCCGCGCTCGACAGGGCACCCGGGCGCCTTCTGCGCATGGGATGGCAGGGGTGGCTTCGCATCCTGGCAACCGCATCCCGCATGCAGCCCTTGAGGAAGCGGCCGAGTCTGGGGAGCCCCTTGGGACCTGGCAGGGCGGCGGCGCTCGGGGAGCTCCGCTTCGCGCCCAGCGCATGCATGAAGAGAAGCTTCGCTACCTCCAGCAAGAGGAAGTCAGTCAGCTCTTGGACGGGAAAAGCAACCCGGAGTTGTGGGACAGCCGCTTCCTCAGCAACATGCGCCGGCTCGGGCTGGAGGCGGATGTCGCCCGCTCGCAGTACGACTCGCGGTGGCGAAAGGACGCTGACGAGATGTTTTTGACAAGCGGACGAAGCGAAAGGCACACTGCCGACAGAGAAACCTACGGGCGCCTCTCCAACCGGCCCTACAGCTCCTTTGCCGAAGAAGCCTTGTTCCGCTTCGGGCAGAACGCGAGTGATACACGGAGCATCGCGGCGAACCGCGAGCCTGGGCCGCAACTTGGTGACGGAGACTTCGGGGAGTTTCCGCTCCCTGGCCTCGAGTCTTTGAGCAGCGAGAATACGTACGGTGCTCGCGTTCACCTGAATGGAGATAGGGAATGCGGCACCTCCGAGCACATGGTAAGTGGAAGAAGCGTGAAGCACGAAGAGCAAAGACGTTCGTGGCCTGGTGGGTGTGCACAGACCCCGGAGAGGGACAGGAAAGAGTAGCACAGCCGCTGCATTTGTGTCAGAGAGGAAGCACTAGGGAGGAAGGGTAGTCTTGTGTCGCGCGTAAGGAAGGCCGTTGGCAAGACACGCACCCGCGACAAAGATGTTCTGTCTGTTCTTGTGGATTTGGATCAGAAATCGGCGGCGGATATTGCGGGACAACGCTTCCGAGAGGAACGGATCGACCACGCGCTCAGTTCCCTTCTTGCCGGTGGCGACGGACTCCGAGGCACAGGCCGGAGTTGAGGGCGCGAAGGTGACGTAAAAAACACCGAGCTGAGCTTGGCCAGACGACAAATTCGTCAAGGGCAAGGAATTGCCTGAAGAAGGTGACGATTCTTTGAGCGACCTGGTGGAAATTGGATTCAGTGTTCGACTGCGTTTCAGACCCTCGTCGGTTTGCGGCGAGAGCGTCCGTGTTATTCTGGCAAGTTCTGTGGCATCAGGGGCGAGTGACGTAGAGACCGACAAGGAGTCGCCTAGTTGCGAAAATGATGGTAGTGGTCAGATGCCTGCCGTTGGTTGAAGACGCTATAGTGCCAGAAAGAGCTTGAGTCAACGCTCTTTAGATAGCTTGATTTGCTGTATCCACGGCTCCAGAACGTGGGTTTTCGTGGTGCCCGTGCGCTAGGCGGCAGGTCCGCTGATGCGCCAATGAGGCCGAAAGGTGGGCGGATTGATAAGCGAGGTCAAATGTTTTTGGGAAACGTTCTGATGGCGTATTTACAGACTGAGCGCGCAGTGTCGAGCCGCTTCTTTTTCGTGCCACTAGGGAGTACAGATATGTGTGGCTATATACTCGACAGGACATACCAGTTGTTGGTGCGCGGGATTGAGCGTAAGCCTGCGGCAAGAGCTTCATGCGCGAATGCTCTCAAACCATGGCAAGCGTGTCACTGTCGCCGGCAAGGAAAAACGACGAAACCATTTAAAATATTGGAACCTCATAGCCTTTTGTGGGAACATTCTGCCGGTTTGGCGTGGTCCTCCGTTACATATGTATGGAACAGTCGCGGGGTGCACATGCGACTAGCAGTGCAGTAGAGCCCGCGAGGCCGGCATTTTCGGATCATACTTTTGCCTGCATTGTATAGGTTGTCACGCCATACGGCTAGTGCATTTTAGCTTTTTGACAAACAATATATGCTGCAGCTGTGGTTTTTCAAGAACACACCTTCCGTTTCTTTCCCAGTCACACGAGTCGTAGTCGTCGATCCGTCTTCACCCCGTGACCTCTCATGCTTGTGGTAAAATAATGCATGAGTTGGGCCCTACGTATCGTGGATGAAGCGTGCAGCGAAAGACTCTGCAGCAAATCAATTTATCATCTGGAATGAGAATGGCGGTTTCTTTACAGCTTTGGCGAGGCGATCGCGTGGGTGTCACCTGCCATCATCGACACTGACGCTGAATTACAGTGTATCACTGCGAATCGAGCAGGCATTTTGCACTGCCGTCACCTGTTCACGACTTGATAGACTGCTTAGGTTGAACCTCAAGTCACTCCCATCACAAAGGTGCCTAGTCGACTCATTTAGTGCGCCACTCAGCATGCCCGTGTCGCCGAAATGGCTGCACTCTCTAGCTTCTTTTTCGTCGCCTGGAGCTGTCATTCAAAGTATGAGGTATATTCTACGAGTGCACATGGTACACGCCGCGCATGCTTCCGATCTCCCCTACTACTATGACATCGTCAGTCTTTTCCTGGCTACCAGAGCTTGCTGCCCTAACGGGTCTTACACATCGTTCCTGCCTGTCGCCGGCATGCAACAGGCATCGTCGTTTTTGCGGTATTGCTGTCGCCTAATGTCAACAGAAACACACTCTCGCTTCAGTTACAAAGTGTTTTGAGTCGCCAGTCAGTGATCAAGTACGAACCAGGAAAAGCGTGATATTCGTTGCTGCGCTCTTCGTTTCTGCGAAGGATATTTCCCCCATCTGTCATATGATGACGCCCCAGCGCTCCGTCAAGGGGGAGCTGAAAGGCAACGCGAAAACGTCGAGAGAGTTTCATCGAAGCCACCAGCTTTTCTTCAATATCTAATAACATATCATTATGGGCGGTTTCATTTCGAAGGTCGCATGACATGACATGCTTTGGAACCCTTTACCACTGGAACTGTTCTGTATACGGGTCGATCCAGACGGTAAAAAGTCGCTCTGTTGCGCCTACAATAAGCCGCAACAATACGTTTTTGTCTTTCGTGTTGCGCAGCTATCCAGATGGCACCTGTTGGAGTCTAGGACGCACCACATGTAGTCAGCTGGGGTTCCTGTTCCAGTCATGTATTCGTTGCGCGACTAACGTCTAGCAGTTGTGACGTAACTATGGTAATTACTGAGGTAGATACGGGATGTTCCTCAAATGCTGGTGGTGTTTCCGTACCTCGTCGGCGGATTAGAGCCAATTCTATTTTTGCTTCTAGTTGCTTGCTCTGTCACCTAGTGCGTGAACATTTTGTTGTCTCGCTTTGAGTGGCGAATGCGGATGATGTGTAGCTGTGTCACCTCAATACGTGATCTTCTGGGCCATCACAGGATCGGGGCCATCTGCCGTTGTCGGCACGCAGCATAGCTTCCACCCTGAGAGGCAGAACGAGAAGCTCAGTGTTCGTGTACATGACCAATGCCGACTTCTTTAGACGTCAGGGGAAGCGAGCGTTCTGTAGCCACTCTTTTGCGGTAGTCGTTCCCTTACGGATCAGATAGACCCGCTTTCCGTTGGAGAGACGCCGGCTAGGGATTGTCGAACGACTTGCGAAGCGACCCTAGGACATACAAGGGAGGAACCTACAGCGACTACCACAAATCGAACAGCGCCTTGTCACCAGTAAACTACCGCCGCCGAACACCAGGATCAGGCCTATTGTACTGTGCTTGAACCTCAATAATAATGTATTCCATTGACGGTGCGGCTCTGCAGAATATGTACGCCCTCGTAAGAGATGAGACGCATCCTCTCTATCACCGTCTAGAATACCGTGGCGACCATTAACTGAACGACTAAGCAGGTCGGTTCCAACTATCGAGTAACTGTTTCCCTGCCCGCAGATTGTTTAGAAAGCCGGGATACCGGAAGCGTCATGGATCTCCTGTAAGCCTCCGCGCAATTCTTGAGGGGGATCTTTCGCCGCTTCGTACAACGTACACTAAAACCGAAAAACGGAAGTCAGTAGTTTGCTAATAACAAGACGCCTAAGAGATCGTTGCATACTTATCACCGCGATGCCGCGTGAACATGGCGTCCCCTGATGCAGTGATCCTGACTAGCAGAAATTCGTTCACCCAAAGCGCCGATACACTTGAGGCACACGCGTTTCATCCCCGTCGCAAAGGGCAGTCGATCTCCGCCTATCGGCTTCCGTGCTCAGAATGTAGCGCGCTGCGTACTTCGACAACCTGTGGCGTGCTGATGTTTGCAGCACATCGACCATTTTCTGTGCATCTGTGCTGCAAAACGGGCCTCTGTGCATTATTTCCCCACCAACAATTGCCGCGTCGATCCGGGTCCCGCTCAAGCTCTGCAGAACTAGGCTCTCGATATAGATCAGTACAATCATTCGCTTCTGACAATCGCATCGACTGAGCGACGCGTTGATCGTCGACTGTCGTGCGTCGCATTCGGGCATCTCGAACCGGTGTTGATTCCCTGTGTCATTATTTCACTTCCGTCCTTCTCTCGTGGCGATCTATAATACGCGTGTGTTGTTGCGTGCATTGCTTGTGTTGTTGTGGATGTGTTTTCTTTTGTGACCGCTCACGAACACCCCACGCAAAATGAGAGCGTCGCTCCCGGTTCACCTCGTTGTGTGCACGCAGCTAAGTGCCGTTTGGTTTGGAGTGGCTAAAGCCCATGGTGGACACCGACTGGAACCGCATGTTCCCGGATTCCTGCAAGGCTTCACTGATATCACGCCTGCAGGTGATGACGTTAGTGCCAACGTAACAAGTTCGGAGCCTGCAAAACTTGATCTCTCTTGTGTGCACTCTGACAATAAGGGATCAAGGGCTCCCACAATAGGCGAGCCAGTGCCAGATGTGTCCCTGGAACAATGTGCTGCGCAATGCAAGGCTGTTGATGGCTGCACACATTTCACTTATAATGACGATTCGAAGATGTGCCATGTGAAGGAGGGAAAACCCGATTTATACGATCTCACAGGAGGCAAAACAGCATCGCGCAGTTGCGATAGATCATGCTTCGAACAACACGTATCGTATGAGGGAGCTCCTGACGTGATGACAGCGATGGTCACGAGCCAGTCAGCGGACTGTCAGGCTGCGTGTGCGGCTGACCCGAGCTGCGAGATCTTCACTTATAACGAACACGACCAGAAATGTACTTTCAAAGGAAGGGGGTTTTCTGCGTTTAAGGAACGAGGGGTGTTGGGTGTGACTTCCGGGCCGAAACAGTTCTGCGATGAAGGCGGTAAATTAACTCAAGAGGAGATGGAAGATCAGATCAGTGGCTGCATTCAATTGAGTGACGTTGGATCAATGACTGCTGACCTGGAGGAGCCTATGGAGGCTGATTCTGTTGGCGCTTGTATGGAACGGTGCCGCTGTGATGGAAGATGCACGCACTTCACGTTCAACGATAATACTCGGATGTGCTACCTCAAAGGTGACAAGATGCAGTTGTACTCATCTCCAGGTGACAGAACCGGCCCAAAGAGCTGCGATTCAAGCTGCTTCTCGAACGGGGTTTCTTACGTCGATGATCCGGCGACAGATGTTGAGACCGTATTCGAAATTTCACACCCAATTTATTGTCAAGTAATCTGCGCCGCAAATCCGTTGTGTACAGTGTTTCAGTGGTATGCCTCCGAGGCAAAGTGCGTCGTCAAGAGAAAGGGGTTTTACAAACACAGAAAAACAGGTGTCACGGGAGTCACAGTGGGCCCTCGGGAGTTCTGCGATTTTGGCGGTAGCATCCGCGACCGAGAAGAGGCAGACGCCGTTGGATCAGACGATGGCCTCAACGCGGAAGCAACTATGGCAAATTCTCCTGATTTTCACGACGAAGTAGAATGCGTCCACACGGGCAACATTGGGTCAAAAGCACAAACCATTGGAGAAGTGAAACGCGCAAGTAGTTTGAGTGAGTGCAGAGCCAGATGCCAAGCGGAGAAAGAATGCAGCCACTACACTTACAATGTAAAATCCGGTTTGTGTTATCCAAAAAGAGGAAAGCCTCAATTTTATAAGTATCTTGGCGACATGACGGGATCCAGAACATGTGATACAAGTTGCCTTAGGAGGGGAGTCGATTACTCACAGGGCCCTGAAGTAGGAAAGCCTTGGTATTCTACGCTGCCGACAGACTGCCAAGTTGCATGCGACGCTGAGGATGCTTGCCTGGTGTTCACCTGGGATTCGGCGACGTCACGATGCTACCTCATCGGCTCAGGTTTCTCGGCACATCGACGGAACGACGTGGATGGCGTGGTATCTGGACCCTATACTTTCTGTGACAATGGCGAAAACCTTCAGGTGCTTGAAGCGAAAGACACAGAATGACCCAGGAGGGTGCCAGATACTTTGTGTGACTGCGACATGCAGTCATGTACTCAAAGTGTTGTACATGGACAGGAGGACTTTTTTTTTAAGTCATTGCAGAGGTGCGTTTTCGGAGCAGCACTATAACTGCGTCAGCGACTAAGCACGCCACGTAGCTGAATGAAACGCAGCCACCTTCGTGTATGTATGCTTCGTTTTTTGTCGCTGTGCAGTTTTGAATCATTTCCCTTATGGGACATTTCTGAAAAATGCTCCCCGTTCGCTTGTAGCACTATGAGAGGGGCCGAAGACTGCAATGGAGGTAGCGCTGCGTTGAAAAGACGAGGCGCTACATTTCGCGTAGCGACAAGGCCGTGTAGAGTTTTGCTTTTCGCGAGACACTGCTCTGAGTGTCATATGCATCAAATGCAGTGGTAGCACACAGAGGTGAGAAGAATGATCACCTGCGGGGGAATGGCTTTGCTAAACAACAAGGTCGCTGTGTGACTTTACACAACGAAACTACTGTGGTGAGTGCTCAGTTGAGTGAAAAGAAATGCCGCGTTATCGTGAGTTCTGGTTCGGTGGACTTTGCCACCGTAGTAAAACTCAACCTGTAACGGAATGCCCAGTTTTACTGCTCTCTTTAAAGGGCGTCCACGTTCTCTATATTCAAGCTGTTTACCCACCTGCGTTTCGGTGCATCGCGCGTGCCACATCAAAAATCCAGGTAACGGTGCGGGACCTATGCTACACTTTATATCTCTCAGAAAGCATACACCCACTGATTATGGACAACGCTGTGGTCGCGTTGTACCACAATGCAGGAATACTCAGTTCACCTTGCAAGTGTTCTGGTGTTCATTGCGTGTCAGAAGTACACGAAAAGAGACTTCTTTGGCCTCCAAGTGATACGTAACCGCGGCAGTCATGAACAGAGTCACTCGTGCTTCTGAAACGCACGTCTTCTGTACAGAGACAGATGCAGTGTGCATACAGGAAGCCCCTCGATTGTTGCCGTAGCAGGTAGCCAGTAGAAGAAACAAAGACACGGTGACTTTCGATTACAATCCATGCATGAAGAATGACAATGCACCGGGATTCCAGAAACCAACACTGAAAGGTGCTTGCAGCGAGGCTTCTACTGAATTCACCAGTTCATCTCTTTCCAGCGGTACGGCATTACTGGATTCATGTGCGATCGTGGCTGAAGACACACGGGAAGGGTGAAAATGGCATGGCGATCGTGTGGTCTCAACTCAGGAGCTGCGGTCAGAGCGGGGCCCCTTCTGACCTTCCATTGTCCACTTTGAAGATACCGTAGTGACCAATTCAGAGTGTGGCATTCACAAACGATTTGCCTGTTGCGACTACTGCACTGTAAAAAAACAAAGATCCCACGTTTGGGTAGATGCACACACCGTCTGACATGCCACGGTAAAAGACCAAATCGTCCGCGAACGCGCAGCTCTTAATCGCCTTCACATCACTGAACAACGAGGAAGAATTTTTGGATCAGCAGCGGAGCTGGTGGTGATGGCTTTATCGCTGTTCCCGGACCGTGAACAGGCTCCTCTGAACCGTAGACAGAAACTGGTCACCCATGCGCCATTTAATGGAGCACAGTCCACACGGCTGCCAATCGTCGCGCTTCATTCTTAATGAAAAGAGACTCTGACATGCTTGGTTCCGGTTCTACAGCCGACTCACAAGATCACACAACTAAGTCTGATTTCGGAATGCGAAGAATTTGGTAGCAACTGCAATGAGGTTTAAGTTTCTAAGTGCTGTTGTGTAGGGTCGGATGACCGAGCAGCACACTTGTGGAGTCTCCGTTCTTGGGAGACATAAGAGTTGCTTGCCGCAGCCAACAGAGATGTGAATTATGGCTGTCCTAGCAGCGGCTGTTGGGACGGTGCTATCGAACAATGACGCAGGGTTGCGTAAACTTTAGTTCTGTGAACCCAGCTTTATCTGTCTCCACTTGGCCAGTTTCGGATACTTTCTGCACTTCTCCGCCGTCTGTGCACGCGATAAAACAGCTTGAGAACGTGACTAGGACCGCGGGGTACAAACACGCCAAGAACATCTCAAGATGCCACCGACGGTTTCCCACAGCAAAAAGGATCGACGATTTGGTTGCCGTTGCGCCAAAGTTTCACCAACAACCGACACGAAGGCCGTGCCTACAGTGAAGCCTATCACTGAATGATTCTCAAGACATCTCTCCACTTCCAGTGAAGGAAGTTAATTTCTCGCTCCGCCCAGTCGCTCAAAGCACCGCAGGCCGGAGTGGTGCAGAAGAGGTTCTCTCGGAGCTGATAAAAGTCTGTGAATCCGAGGATCTGAAAAAGCACGTATCGCACGCCGTCTGCGTGTTCTGCACCTACCAGCATTACGCGATACACGAGGGACGGTAAAAATCCAAACGGTCCCCAAGCAAAGTTCCAACTACGAATCACCGCGCTTAAGGAGGATCTCATGTTGTTTGATTGCCTTTGCGTTTATATCTACGCCATCATGTTCAGATGGCACCCTCCAAACACACAGTGCACCTACTAAGAACGCTGTTTCATCAAACCCGTTTGCGGACGGCATTCGCGTTGAAACTCCAGAACCACTCTCAGCCTAAAGGACATTGTTCGCATTTCTATGAACGAAGAGCTCAAAATGGACGCTTTGAGTCTCTGAAGAGGAGAGAGAGGAAAGCTGAGATTGGTCTTACTACGCGGGGAAAGAGGCAACGTTTGACCTCCGAGTCACCGATCACGACACATCTGCAGGAATCAGGTGAGAAACCCTCTCCCGACTGGTGGTGGCTTTTAACCAGCGCGACGGGCAGCAGACGAAAGACACAAACATTTCGCTTGACAACCCAACGATGTCCCATTTTTGTGAAAACTTGCGCTTTTCTACAGTCGAGAAGTTACACGCTGAGACGCCAAAGGAGCTCACCGTCGAACAAATGAAAGGGCGCGACAGAACCCATCGAAGGGCCATCACCGTCAAGTTTGGATGCTCCAGGCGCAACGCGAGATAAAAGTATGCTGAGACAGCTCGTGCGGCCAGAGAGCCCCTGACAAGAGCAACAGATTCGCATCTGCGTTGTCGGGGTGAGACAAATGTATGAGTCCTGCTCCGTGCCTTCCCAGACGTAAAGACATTTCTCAGTTTCTGTGAACGAAGTCTTCAGATAAACACTTGCGTCCTGGGAGTGGAGCAGAGCTGCTCCCCCGGTAGATGTCCCAGTTGATGCCTGGACACCGCTCAGTTTGTGCGGGGAGAAGGAACAACACTTCGCCTTGCTGGAGGAGGACCCAAACGAAGGGAGCCGACGAACGTCTGAGGAAGCGACGCAAGGTGGTCTCACCTGTAGCGCTTCATATAAGAGGGGAAACGGAGCATGCGGCCGGTCGTGGGATACTCTAACCATTCGAGGTATTTTCCAGTCAAAATACCGCCTCCGAGAGCTCCGTAGGCCAGCAGAGCAGTGCCTAGAAAGACGCACCAAGACACACGATGCGCGGACAAGTAACGCGACGAAATATTCGCTTATCAAGATAAAATACGTATACATAAATACATACATGTATTCATGTACATACCTAAAAATATACATGCATATAGATGCATATCAATATATATATATATATATATATATGTGGAAAAAGACAGACATACGCACACATTATTTGTCTGCACCTCGGTGTCGTAGCCGAGTCGCCAGCGCCACATAGCAGGATTTTGTGGACTTGTTTCTGTGAACCGAGTATCGGAAAATGGTGTTGAAAACAAATTCGTGGATCGCCAGGTATGACGGCATCACAGAGAGAGGCAGAGTGATGTGAGAGCCTTCTTGGGACAACATTGCGTCCTTGTACGTCGCAGACATTGCTAAATTTCTCGTGACAGCAGCGGGTTTGCCTCGTGCCCAGGGCTCGATTGCGACCATCGCATTTCTGAGTCCCCAGAGAGAGATTCACGGAGTTTTGACAAGATCGGTGTGATCCGTTTCTACTGAGTGTCTCGATCGGAAGATAATCGTCTCTTCAGGATGCACTCGCTCTCTCGTTACACGCACACAAGGTGTTGAAAAGTTGTGTCTGCTCCTGAGCGCCGTTTCCGCTCCCGCAAAGTCGTGTTCTATGTGAACTAGAGAATCCCTGGAGAGTAGTCTTTCGAGACGCCTCGACGTTCGGTCACAAAGTGTATGGGAAGATAGACCGTGGACGCCCTCTTGAAACAACGTGCTCTACCAGTAGTCCAGGTCTCCAACATTCCTTTACCTACAACTGTACGGAACGCAACATGCCTCCGAAAAACGAAAGTGGAATTCTCCTCCAGTTCCCCGTGCTAAACACAGCAGCAAGCACAATACGCGTGAGCGTCTCCTATCGAACGAAACGTTGCACTGCAGCGCTCAGCGCAGACGCAGAGTGTAAGTTGCCGTCGGCACCTACCAGCATTCTGCGGCCGTGCGAGTTCGACGAATCCTTTTTCCACGTCGTTTCTGCACAAGAGGTTGTACTGCACTTGAACAGATGCCGGCGGAGGAAGGCCGAAGAATCGCGTTGCAAGTTCGGTGAAACGACAGACTCCGTAAGGGGTCTCGTTGCTCAGCCCCCAGGCTCGAATCTAGAGAGGGAGAACACAACAGCAGACACGCAAAACGAAACGAGGTCGATAGCACACAAGCCAGACGAAGAGCAGGACTGGGAAGAGAGGAAAACGGGCGAAGACGACAAGGAATGTGGGGAGAGAGAACGGCGAGAATGAGGGAAGGCGGAAGGAGGAGAGAACCAGAGTACCAAGAAAGGGAAAAAGAGCGACAAGAGGCGAGAGAGGAGAGGAGAAATGGAGACGCGCGAGAGGATGCACACAGCCTTCACGCTGCTGACAAGATGTTCTTTATATGTTTGTTACACACATCCGGTAATCAACTGACGGAGGCGTTGCGGGGCGGACCACAGCCGCTGGCCAAACGCTCCCGCTAGACAGCACATCAGGCTTAAAGTGAGGCCTTAAAATGAGGACATCTCAAAAAGAAGCAAAGGCCTTCTTGAAGCTCCGAAACATGAGTTACCACGTGTGCGAAGCGCCCCCAGCGATCTCGGCAGTTCCTTTGCAAGTGTCTGAGACTTCACCAGCTGCTCCACGGGTCGAGAGGGAATGCAAACGAAACGAGGAAAGGCCGTAGACGCAGCCCGCTGCGACAGAAGGGAAGACCTACGGCGAACCGAGATCGACCGTGAGCTACAGCGGTGCGACTTGCTCGTCTGCAGACGACATGCAGTTCTTTGAGGAGCGATGTCTCCTCGAACACCCGTCTCGTACAACTGGTGCTCCGTTTTTTGCGTGTCACGCAAAACTGGTAGAAAAGGCGTTTTCCATAAAGAACCTCAGTCAGTGTCTTGTTCGTGTGAACGTCTCGTTTCCGACCGAAAGGTGGAAGACAGAAGCTGAGCCGACTTCAGTGAAGCACCAGAAATACAGGTTTAAAATGCATGCTGCTCACCTTGCCTTCGCGAAGAAGCTGCCCCACCGCTTCGAGTTGCTCCTCCATGGGGACGACCGCCTCGCGGCTTTCTTGTTCTGCTGCACGCTGCAAAAATGGAACTCCAGCGAGAGACACGCATGCGCAAATGAGGGACCGCAGACGCAACGAAGGTTGCTCGAACGCAGTGCTGACGCAAACGCTTCTCCGCGAGAGAATGGCCAACTGGTGCCGACAGAAGCCTGGAAGGCCCCCCGGGGGAGCGCTCCGTCGACCGTCACGGGGAAGTGGACAGAGACCAAACGGATCCAAGTGACCATCCGAACGACGCGATAAAGGATCTGGAGAGGTCCAACGCATGCGTTCCGCGTGGAGCGAACGGACAACGCCTGCCGACCCAACGAGGGAGAAGGGGAGAAGACTCTCAAGGTGTCAGCGCATGCAGAAGCCGGAAACGACATTCGAAAACCGAACGCGCAGGACGTCTCGTCGGGCTCGCGGCGCGCTTGAATGCCTAACGGGAAGGCGTCCCTTTCTCGCTCTCTTTTCCGTCAGAGCACCACCAGTCAGGTGGAGAGCTGACAGAGTCTCTTAGCGTTCGCGCATTCAGCTTGAGAAAACGGAGAAACACAAACAGCTACAAACTCAACGAGACACCTCAAACGCACACAGACACACGACGATAACTAGTCCTTCGCCCGATCGTCCCTACGCGTTGACCCCTCAGTGTGAAGGAGAAATGGGGGAAGCCCAGACACCCGAATGTTCGCAAGATCCACGTGCAGGTGAACTGCGCAGATTTCTTTATTTTCTCATTTGCGTCTGATGATCTTCAGTGTCTTCAGTGTCTGAGCTGAACGCGCTTTTGAATCGGACTGTCCGCCGTCCCTGGCAGGCTGGCAATGCGGGGAACCGCGTTGTTCACTCTTGCACAGCTGGTGTGCAACTCTTCGTTTTTCACATAGACGCCGAGCACTCGGGGACTTAAAGTCTTAACACGGTCGCGAAACGCTCGACATAAATGTGTACGTCCGTAACCGGAACCACCCTCGCGCCTGGTCCCTCATCTACCTCGGGGTCGAAGAGAACATCGCCGAAGTCTCCACTGCTGTGGAGAGGGACATAACGGTCAGGCCAGTGAAGTTGAAAGAGGTCGACGTAGTCCGTTTTGAGTCGCCGGAGACTCCCTTCGGCTGCCGCCAGAATCTGCTTCTTCGACAAACACGTACCAGTCGTTTCTTGATCTTCGCGCCTGTGAAAAAGGCGAACCCACGGGGGAGGCAAGCGGAAAGACGTATGCACACTCTCTGCAGGCCGCCGGACTCTCGCGGCAGACGCTAGAGGCGTGGTTTCGGCAATGACAGCTGACGGGCGGGAGTGACTATGCTTCCAGGAAACAAAGCGTTTCTCACACATGAAGAAGCAAAAACGACAGACCCCATGCACCTTGAACTGGAAAGAAACCTGCCACACACTCTTTGAACTGCGGTCGGCATCGAGGGGGGGGAGCGACCGCATGGACAGAAAGACGAACGGACATGGGATGAAAAGCAAGTGTGTTATTCACTGACTTTGATTCTTTCCTAGGCTTGGGTTACCCAGTGACCTAAACCCGGTATGGAGAAGCAGCTTCACTGCCACATCGAGGGCCTTCCCCGTTTTTTTTTCAGTCGATTGTCTCCGAAGAAATCGCACCCGCCCCACAAAGTGTTTCACACCGTTCGCGCGTGCACACAGCTCTGCTGAACAGACAACAAGATCCTTCAAGGAAGGCAGAAAGTCGAAGAACTCTACGACAGTTCCGAACAGCGCTCGGCGCCGCGATTATGTACAGCTGCCTCTCAGACGGAAGCAACGACTCCTCCACGGTCTGTCTCTCTGACGCGAGCTTCGTGACGCCATCGGCCCTCCCACCCGGCAGTCGACGCGTCCTACACACCTGGGAAGCCGCTTTCGCGTTTGAGAAGCGCCTGTGTGTTTCGTGCTTTCCGTACGGAGCCAGGCAAGGTGTTTCGACCTTCCTGCAACTTTGGTGGCGACGACGAATTTCTCTCTTTCTCCGCGTCCCCGCCGCGCTAGCCAGGCGCCGAGGATCTCCTCGCTGCGGCCGTAAGTGACTGGCGAGGCCGGCAGAGGGTAAAGTTCGGCGGTGTCGAAGAAGTTCACTCCCCACTCATCCACCGCGTAGTCGAAGAGCTCGAAGGCTCTCTCGCGGCCCAGTTGCGGACTCCCGACAGTCATCGTTCCCAGGCCAACTTGTGAAACAAACAAGTCGCTCTTGCCCAACTGCCGATACGTCATCTCGTCTCCGCGCTCTCCCGGCGACCCAGGCGCGTCTCCAAGAGGTTGGTACGCGCTCCGGCGCAGGCGGGGAAGCCTAGAAAAGGAAGAAAGAGGAGCAGCCGGGGACGTGGACTGCGACGCGACGGAAGCCGAAGAAGAGACAGCCTCTGCTGCGACGAAGGGTGTCGACGAATTCGAAGAAAAAGCTGCGAGTGGAGCCAGATGAGAGCGGAGAGGAGGAGCAGCCTCTCCACACGCGTTTGCGTTCCGTTGTCGCGACGACGTGGACGGGTCCGCGCCGCCTCGTTGGGAAGCAGAGGCAGATGTGGAGTTCGTTTTCGGAGGAAAAACGACCCAGAGAGGGAGAGTGTCATGTCCCTCCACGGACGTCGCTCCCTCACTCGCAGCTGCGTAGATCTGCGCCAGAGACGCGGCGACGGAGGCTTCTTTCTGCGACTCCGCGCGAGCACGCGACAGCGTTCGGTTGGACGCAGAGATACAGAAATTCTGTTCCCTCGCAACTTGGCCGAGCGGA
The DNA here is from genome assembly GCF_000006565.2 of Toxoplasma gondii ME49. NCBI lineage: Eukaryota > Apicomplexa > Conoidasida > Eucoccidiorida > Sarcocystidae > Toxoplasma > Toxoplasma gondii. The sequence continues at coordinate 541,729 of NC_031468.1, forward strand.
TGCAAAGGGGTGAACTGCCATTGATCCATGCCGACAGGCGTACGTTTCATCCCTGTAGATGCGCCGCAGGCGAGGCAGAGAGCAACACAGAGTCCGATGGAGGCCTCCAGAAGGCTCCACACACTGGGTCTGCAGCTGAGTCTCGAAGATGTAGGGACAAGAAAGATCTCTTTGTAGAGGCATTTTGTGTCTTGTCCTACGCGTCTGTCCTGCTCAACGTTTACGTTTGTAACGCAGATCGAGAGTTCAGCGTCCGAAGCGAGGGACATGCGTTGAACATGGGCGAGAGAGGCGGAAGACGCAACAGTCCCGACGACGTCGACCGACTTCCCCGCCATGTGAGAAACAAACTTGGACAGACACGAAGAAAAGGAGACCACCCGAGACGGAAGTCTGTTTCTGTATCGAGCGTCTTTTTCTGCACACAAGCTTAGACACTTTGAGAAACTGTGTCTGCATGCAGGCTCTCCTTCTGCATAAACGTATTGGATCTCAGATGCGTAGCCACTGCTGCCTGCGCGCCTGCTCGCTGTCGTGGAGAAACAAGGTTCGAGTTTTAATTCTCAGAAACACCATGTGCAAGTCGCAGTTCTCACCTGCTGTCATTTGTTCCGCGAGAGTCACTTGCCTGAAAATACCGTCATCCAGTTCCTTCTTTGGAGGAGACGCTTCTTCTCCCCAGTATCGTCGGCTTTCCTCGGTCTCCAAATCGAAAATGGAGCCTGTCTGGTTGTCGCGGGTCCCCGGCAGTTCCTGCATCTCGAGCAGAAAAACAGAGCCAAGCAAATGGAGAAGGAACGTTTCACTGCTTCTTGCACTTGTTCCGTACTTTCGAAGACACTTAAAGGAAACAACGAGTGAGCCACTGACCTCTCCTCTGTCACTGGACGATCTAGACAGGGAAGAAAAGTCGAGAAGAAGAGGCCGACAAAGGGCCTTGCAACTCTGATGCTTTACCACGCTGGGAAGACTCGCATGCCCGACCTGGCTTTCGGTCAAAGACGAACGGACGAGAGATTTCGCGTACAGCAGAGAACGAAAGAAAAGAAAAGCTCCATACTGCCCTCTGGCGAAACAACACGGGAGACGAGATTGTGACAATAGGAGAGAAAAGCAAACATGGATATGATGATGAAACTCCGAAAAGGAGAGTAGGTCTGCGTTTCTCTCAAGCCTTTGCAGAAAAAAGTCTCCTCTGCACGCGAATGGCATACGCGAGTCGTCGGAAAAGGAATTACCGAAAGGAACCTCTGTCGTCGTCCACATACACTTGAACAGACCCAAGCCAGGGCGAGAGACATCCGGCACTGCGAGCGAGAACACTGACAGCTGGGCCATGTTCCACAATAACCTCTTGACTGTAAACGCGGTGTCTGAACACCGGATAGACGGTCGAGAAGCGTATCTCTCGAATCGATGAAACCGAGACAGAAAAAAACGAAATTGAGAAACACGAGTCCCCGGACGACCACAGCTTGTTTCCTGTTCAAAAATCAAGTGAGACAGAGAACTGGCGAAGCTGAAAGAACGTACGCCTTCCTGCTTCAAAGGATTCCAACGTTTGTACGACCAGGTGTAGTTTCGCGCTGGATCGTGGTATGTCTCAATGTAGTCAAAGCCCCCTGCGGTCAGAGTAACGTTTGCTGAAGAGAAGAAAAGACCCACAGAAAACGGAGAAAGATAGAGAAAAAAAGTCAAACAGACAGCGCGCAGCATCCGACGAGACGAGCAGACTCGCGATGGCTAGTGCGTAATATAGGGGACATTGGAACTCGCCATGGAAACGCGACACCGTCCAAGACTTAAAAAAGCATATCACGATCAACTCCAGAGAACACCAGGGTAATCCGCAGCCTCTCGTTGCATCCGCGAGTGAAGCTGTTCGCACGACAGTGTCTAGGAAAACGTCTTATCCAGTGAAGGAAAAGAAGTCTCATATTCCTGAGAAAAGTGAAACCCAGTTCGAGAGGGAACACTATTTGTGCCATCGTAGAGAGAGAGCAACACAGGGGAAAAGAGAAGAGTCCTTGAAAGAAAAAGGCTCATGTCAGCATTAAACAGAGTAAGAAATACATCTTCTGCGTTGACTAGCGCCGAAAGCAATCCCCCAGCCACTGGAAAACTAGAGGACAGATGAGAAATTTATTCTTCACAAAAAAGTGCCGCACTCAAACGACTCGATGAGGCAATTGACAATTGATGAGATGCACTCCTGCGACCGCAGATCGCCCTCACGTAACAGGGCGGCGTGACCAGAGGATCGGCGAGCGTCAGCGCGGCAAAAATGGGCGTCGCCAATGTTTACTGAATTTTAAACGGTAGACAGGGAACAAGCGCTCGTCCGACGCGCTTCACCAAGGTCACAAATTGCATCTGTCGGTGAAGGGTCGTTTCTGAGACTCGTCGAACAAGAAGCGAGTGAAGACAGGGAAAAAGCTTGAACCAGCACCGTCAGAGCGGACGCGTCCGCAGGCAGAAATGAAACGAATGGACGCATTTGCTGGAAACGAAAAAGCAAAGACCTACGAACAAGACCGTAGTCGACCACGAGACGGCCCATAGGCAAGTCAGGCTTGACGGGAACCCAGTCGTCGTCAGGGAACTCTTCAGGGACGTCGTAAAGACCTTTTTCCTCTGGACAATTGAGCAAGGAGACGCACATCGGTGGACTGGATGAGAGAAGCAGAAAACGCTTCGTTCAGTAATGTCCATCACCAGCCGCTCCTCGTCGCGGGCCTCCTCTGCTGTTCCTTTTCGGTCTCGCTGTCGGACTCTGGCCGGGCGAGCGAACGGAGAGGAAGGAGTGAGAAATGAGACTGACGCGACGCGAAAGGTGCAACAGACGAGAGGCGAGTGAGGCGAGGAGACACAAAGACAAGAGAGAGAAGACGAAGCGGCAAACAAGTAAGGAGAAAGCGAGCACGCGACACAGTGCTCAGTAGAAGGCCATAATAGACGGGAGAAGAAAGGAGACACGATGCCGTGGCGAATCGACGAGAAAAAGTTAACAAGGGGGAGAGAGAGGAGAGCGACACAGAAAGAAATTAAAAGAGCTGCAGAAGACGAGAATGCGGAGAAGTGAAAAGGATGAGAACGACATTGGAGAGACAGCGGCGAAAAAGCCTCGAAAGGCAACTGAACAAGAATATAGCAATCAGAGAAGAAAACACAAGGAAGCACAGGCGTTCGGAAGAAAACACAGACCGAGGGAAATACCCACCCTTTTGAATTCTCTGCAATTCGCTCTGGTCTCTCCACTTTGCTTTCAGTCGGTTGAACGTTTCGTCGTCGACAATCATTGGGGATTCCGCAGATGCCTGAAACCACCACACACGCCGGAACGCCTCTTGCAGCCCTCTCGGTTCTCTGGAGTGAAAAAAGCGTCTCAGCAGAACTCAGGCGGAACCTCATCGTTCGCTTCTCCCTTTCACTCGGGCCTCGTGACCGTCTGCTTTTCTCCTCTTCAACCTCCTTTTTTTGTTAGGACTTCTCCTTCTCCCTGTTGTGCTGAATGCTTCAGTTTTCGCGTGCTAGTTGCGCGACCGCTTTCTTCGCGGCTCGTCTGCCTTTCGTGTCTTCTGTGTCCACAGTAGTTTTCTCCTCTGCGCCTCTGCACTCTTCCCTCCGTATCCGCTGGATACTTTTGTCCTCCGCCTTCGCGTCTGTCGCCTTTGTGTCTGCCGCCTTCGCGTCTGTTGCCTTTGTGTCTGTTGCCTTTGTGTCTGTCGCCGATCCCTTCGCTGCGTCTTCTTCGGCCTACCTGTCGATAGAGAATGGTTTCGTTGTCCACGACGAGCGTCTTGACAGGGAGTTCCTCGATGCGAGTTTCTGGCGACGGTGGGAAGCCTTCCCAGTCTTCGCGGCGATCCTCCGGCAGCCAGGAGAGATAGTCTCTCCACGTCTTTGCGCCCGGGCGTCGCTCCGTCGCCTTGCGAGTTTGGAAGACTTCTCTCTGTCGCGTCTGCAAGTGCTTCAGTTTCTGACTTGTCAGCGCGAGAGGCAGCGTTTCCGGAAACAGCTCGTAATTCGCCGTCTGATTCGGATGAAAGAAGTTGTCGCGATTGTACAGATGCCACTCTGACTCCGGCACAACTTCCCAGCCGGCCGACTGCGGAGACAGCGGCGACGCTTCGCCTTCTGCCGTCGCCCGTCCCCGCCTCGAAAGACCGGTTTTGTCTCGATTCGAAAACGCCTCGCTTTTTCCAGAGAGTGCGGCTTCCTGCACAGATGGTCCGTCTTCTCCCGAGCTTGCCTCGCCGACAGGCACCGCGTCGCGTCGACGCAGCGGGTCCTTGGAAACTGAGGAAAGCGGCTTCACCTGTCCAGACTGAGAGACACAAATAGGAACCGCGGTGGACTCCGCCCCTGTCAGTTCCTTCACTTTCTCGAGCGAAGACAGAAGCGAAGGAGTCGAGGCCAGTGCGGCGTCACGCTCCAGCGCAGCCTGCTGGATCGCCTCGCGCTCTCGAGACTCACCAGCCAATGCGTCAGCCTCAGAGAGAGACAAAGAGGGCCTCGAAGGCGACGAAGGAGAAGACGAAGAGGCAGACAGAGATGAAGAAAAGAGAGAGGACGAAGAAAGGGAGGAGGCAAGAAGCGACGACGAAGGAGACGAAGAACAGTGTCCACGAGCAAAAGACAGAGAAGACGAGAGAGACGAAGAGGAGACAGACGAAGAGCGAGGAGATGGAAACAACAACTGGAAGGAACTGGCGAACGAGAGAGGAGAAGGAACCCACGCAGCAGAAAAGAGAGACGAAGATGACAGATGCGACCTGGCGTCGAATGGAGGGCGCCTGCGGCGAAAAGCGTCAGACTGAAACCCGGACGCAGATGTTGGAGGATTCCTTCTCGGCTGCTTTCTCGTTGAAGCGGCGCCCAAGTTGAAAGACGAAATTCGCTTTGGAGAGACTCCTGCGTCGCCGACAAGCCTCACGTTACCCAAGGGAGGAGCCAGCAGAGATCGGTGCGTCGAGGTGAAGAGAGGAGAAAGAGACAGCGGCTCTTGAGGAAGGCCGTCGCGAAGAGAGGTGTGTGAGGCGAAGCCATTCGAGGGGACAGAAAGAAAACCGAGGGGAGAGTCCGAGCGAGGAGAGCAGTGAGGCTGAGGAGCAGCCGCAGCGAGGCGAGAGGAAAACGAGGAAGGAGACGAAGCGACAGCAGAAGCTGTCGAGAGGAACGTTGGAGAGACGCCGAAGCGCCGGCGTTTGACGAGACGCTTCAGACGACTGGAACAGCCGACAGCTGCCTGCCTCGGCCTCTGTGTGGCGCCGACGACGGCCAAAGGCGAGAGAGCGGATCGGACCAGCGTCTGGGGCTCGCAGCCGTTTGGACGTGAGTTCCTCTCCGTGCGATCTCGAGGAAGAAGAGAAACGAGAGAAGAGACAGAGAAACGCGGAGACAGTGGCAACACCAGGCTCGACGCCTGAGTGCCAGGAAGCGACGCCGTTTCCTGCGAGCTGCTTCGCGCCACAACTCTCGGCGTCCGTCCATGCACGGTGACGAGGTGTGAGGCGAAGGCAAGCAGCAGGCAGAGTATGAGCCACAAGCGGAGGGAGAAAGCAAACAAAGAGCGAGAGGCAGGCCTCCAGCGCCGCGGAGATCTTCCGGCTTTGCCCGGAGCTTGTACACACATCGGGAGGCGAGATGAGAGAAGCGCGGCGAGGCGTTGCGCGCAGAAGGCGAAAGAAGCATCGAAGAGGAGAACCGATGCCGGCCTCCACGAGAGGGAACTCGAATCGGAAACAGATCCACACGGAAAGGTGAAGCGCCTGCAAGGCAGAACGCCCTCGCCGCCCGCCATCCCTGCTGAGAATGGAAGGACTGCTCGGAGCTGTCCTGACAGCGAGAGAAAACCATTCACCAGACAGGAGCACGACCGGCGCGACCAGACCAGAGTCGCCGTCTCTGAGGCAGGAGGATCGAGAAACCTTTTCTGGGGAGAGTGCGCTACGCGTCCGACTGCGGTTTAGATCTTGCAGGGCTGTGAAGACGAGACCTAAGATCTGTTGCGCCTTCTCAGGACCATCGAAGCCAGAAGAAGAAGCCAGTGAATCTACCGAGTGAAAGGAAAAGGAAACGCGCCTAAGGAAAGAAGAAGCAAAGAAGGGAGACGAAGCGGAGGAGAGGAAGCGGTGGAGACGAAGCGGTGGAGAGGAAGCGGTGGAGACGAAGCGGTGGAGAGGAAAAAACGAACGAAAGAGAGGGTGGAGAGTGAGGACGGGGAGAAGATGGACGAATTTGTTGAAAAGAGAAACTTAACAAAGGGAGGGTGAAACAGGCAACGCATTCTACGGAGGCGAAGACATCGACGACATGCTGGAATGCAGACGAAGGAGGCTCAGGCGCGGAGGAGGACCGGAGAAAGAGAAGAACGCAACGAGGAAGGAACAGGGAGACAGAGGCGACGAAGGCAGAGCGAGAAAAAAGAGGAAACTCAAGAGGAAAGGGCAGCATGCTGAAACGCCCTCGCGACCGTCGACGGAAGCGCGCGATTGTTGTGGTGGCTGAGAGTGTCTGAGGAGCTTCCCCGCGATGAAAAAACGTATCCTGTGAATCGAGCGCCGAGCCATGGAGACCTCCTCTCCAGGTTCCTCCTCGCTCTCTCCCTATACGGCAGCATCGCCTTCTTGTCCAGCCGGCGAAACGAAGGAAGGAGTACGAGAACCGCTTGTCAACATGGGAGAAGAGAGGAGAAGTCGCGAAGAAAAGCCGCCATTTCGTTTCAGGAACCTGCTCTCAGACTCGGGTGTCTCGACAGTCCCGAGTCGCAGGACGCTGCGGTGTGCATCTTCAGGTATATACGAGCAAAGACAAGAGCGGGCAGAGAGCCTCGAGAACAGGACAAAAGAGCCGCGCGTTTGTGCCTGCATTCCTTTCTGTTCCGCGAGAGTCCACACACCGAGCCCCAGCCTGCGGAAAAACGCTTTCAACTCTCTTTTCTTTGTCTTGCGACTCCCTGCTCGCCTTTGCCTCTCTCTCTCGGAGCGGGCGGCCCTGCCCGCAGACACACACGAAAAAAAGCGCGCGTTTCGAGGCGCGCGCTGATTTGAGGGCCGGCGCATGCGCTAGTTCGCGGGCAGACCGACTGTCTCCGTCTCCCTCCTCGTACCTCTCGTTTTCTCTCGCTTTTATTTTCGTCTGCAAGTTGTGCAAGTTGTCCAGCGTTTTCTCAGCGCGTCGGCGCAGAGGCAGCGGTAGAGAAGAACCGAGAACTGGCAAGACAGCGGCTTTTCCCTGCCAGAAAGGCACCTTCTCGCTCGAGCCGCTCCGGCGGTCGACCAGAGCGCGCCGCCAAAGACTCGCGTTGCGCCTTCGCAAGCTCCTCTTCTTTGCCGACATTAAAATGTCTTCCGCTCTCCCCAAGTGAATCGGCGCGCCTCTCTTTTCCGGCTTCCTCCTCTGCGTCGAGGAGACACCCTCGCGAGGGGAAAAGGAGACAGAGAGACAAAAGGCTTCAGCCACAGCAACGGCGAATGCAGGAAATGCAAAGGGAGAAGAAGAGAAGACCCAGAAGAAAAGGAGATCCGCGGAAAGAGGCGGAGAGGTGCAGTCGGAGAAGAGGAGACGGAGAGGAAGAGACAAGCTAGAGAAGACAGAGGAGAGGAGACAGAGGAGAGCAGAGAGAAGAAAATATGACAAACGCAGGGGCGCCGCAATGGGCAGGAGTGTGAGGCGTTCGAAGGAAACGAAGAAGAAACGACACAGAAGAGACGAGGAGGGAGAAAAATAGAATGAGAACTGGAAGGAGAACGAAAGGTCGCAAGCAGTCTAGATGCGCAAGGCGTTAAGTGGAAGTTGAAGCCGAAGTCGGGATGCAGGCCTAGATTGTCAAGTCGAGCAGTGGCGACGACAATGTTTTACGTTTTCCTTGTCCTGATTCGATTCTGGGTCTGTCTCTCTAGAGGAACTGTGTGTTTGTGTGTGTATTTTTTTCTGTCCGTCCTCTTTGTTTTCGTCTCGTACTCTTTCCGCGCTTCACCCTTCGACATCCGTTGCTCGATGGCATCATTCTCTGGGATCGAGAGCCCCAGTTCGTCTAGCGTTTTGACGCGCTTGCATCGGCGTTTGTTTTTTTTCTGAGCCTGTCTCTGCCTGGACGATGGACTGTGGCAAAGGCGATTGCTCGTCCTCCTCGGCAGAGGAGAAGAACTCTCTTAAACTCTCACTCTGGCCAATTCCGTATTCTTCTCTGTCAACTTCTTCCTCTGCTGCCTCTGCTTCTCGATCCTCTTCATCTCCATCTTCCATGTTGTCTTTTGCGTGGTTCTCTTCCTGCTTGTTCCTCCCGTTCTTGGGGGGATCCGCGTCAATCGACGAGGACGACCTTGGGAAGGCCGAGGCGTTTTTGAAGGCCCTCGAGGCCGAGCGTCGTCGCGCGCCGACTGCCCCGTCGCTGCTTCGCGCCTTGCATGCGTCGAAGCTCCTGTATCCCGCCTACCTTCTCGGCTTGCTAAGACTCCTCGAGGTGCTCCTCGCCGCATGTCTCCCTCTGCTTCTCCGCAGCCTCGTCGCCGCCGTCGAGGCGCCGCTTCCCGTCGGCCGAGCCTTTCGGAACTCTTGTCTCCCCTCCGAGGCACCCGATGCTCCGCTCTTTTCTCTACATGCAGCGACTGCATGCGCGGCGGCCGCGACCGGAGCGAGCTCGCCGTGGGGGTCGGTGCATGCAACGGCGCTCGGTGCGTCGCTGCTGCACCCGGCGAGCTCGCAGGACGCGCGCGACCCAGGCGTCGAGGCCTGGGGGGCAGCCGCTGCGTATCCCTGCCTGTTGTCTTTCTTCTCTTCGCCTTTCGCGTCCTTCGCCGCCGAGGGGACGGACGCTGTGGAACCGCTCGCGTTCGACGCTCACCTCTGTGGCGCAGAGCCTTCGCTCGAATCCCGAGTGAACCTCGTCCTTCTCCTCGCCGTCAGCATGGTCGTTTGCAGTCTCCTGCACGTCGCCGTTGGCGTATACCTTGGACAGCGCATGCGGCGCGTCGCGCTGGAGGTGAAAGTCGCTCTCCTCGCCGCCGCCTTCCGCGTCACACTCGAGCCGAGACGCCGAGACGAAGTAATCTGCGAGTCGAAAGCAGTGAGACCAGAGAGAAGCAGCGGTGAAAGGGGAGAAGAGGACGAAGAGGACGCCAACGCGAATGAGGACAGAAACGCACTTGAAGGAGGAGAAGCAAGCGAAGGATACCGCGTCATAAAACGAAGCACAAGCGTCGATCACCTGCCGTTCGCTTCCCGCGGTCGAGACGCGCCTCGCGAGAGAAGAAGTGGAACTTCCTCTTCGCTTTCAGATGCCCGGACGCGAACCCGCCAGTCTTCCGCAGCCGCATCAGACGCAACAGAGACGCCGGAGGTGGAGAAAGCATCGCGGACGACGCCCTGGAGAGGAGTCCTCCACAGCGAAGGCGAGGAGACGCGCGCTGCGAAGGGGAGTCGCAGGGCACCACGAGAGGCCGAAGCGTCGGAAAGGAGTGAGGAGGAAGCAAAGCAGAATCCAGACGAGCAGCCGAGGAAAGGCAGAGCGACGCCAAACAGGGCCGGGAGAGGCCCAGCGACAGAGGCGAAAGGACTGCACTTGAAGACTGCGACTGTGGGCAGAGAGAGCGCAGAAGACGAAGGGGAAGCAGGGACAGACGAGGTTTCCGACACGCCACCCGAACGGATATTCCGGCATCGAGCCTGGCCAGGCGCGGCGCCCAGTGAGGAGATCGAAGCCCAGTTGTGCGACGGAGAGAGAGCGGAGCTGCAGTCCACCACGCGGAGATTTGAGTGTGAGTCGCTCCATGGATGCACCGTCCATGCTTCTTCCACTGTTGCGGTGCCCCCTATGGCCTCTTGCTTTCCTTCTTCCTCTTCTTCCTCTGCGTCGTCTTCTTCCTCTTCTTCCTCTTCTTCCTCTTCTTCCTCTGCGTCCTCTACGTCGTCTTCTTCCTCTGCGTCGTCTTCTTCCTCTGCGTCGTCTGCTGTGTCTCCCATGCCTTCGCCTTCTTCTCTTGCCGCCTGCTCTCCTTCTTTAGCGTCGCTCGAAGTCTCTGGACTGGCGCCCTGCCGGACGCTGCAGGCGCCTGCCGCCTCCTTTTTTGGCAGCCGAGATCTCCTTTCTGCGCGATCCTCCCTGCCTCAGAGTCACTCGCTGCGTTCACCGTTTCTTCGTCCTCCTCTGCGGGCCGCTCCCCCGGCGACGCCCGGCGCGAGGCCGCAGGAGACTTCACGTTCGCTGCATGCGCGCGGCCTCGAGCAAGCAGCCGCGTCTCTCCCCCCTGTCCCGCTGCATGCGCGCGTCCGAGGCGCCATTGAAAGCGCGGCGTCGCATGCAATCAGACGAACGATGAGCGTGGTGGAAGGTCTCAACACAACGGCCCTGGACGTAGCGAGTTCAGCTGTAGCGACAGCTGCGGCAACGGCCCAGTTGGTGCGCGGTGACCGAAGCCGAGGTCCGGCAGAGGGAAGAAGGAGGCGAGTGGACGCGAGAGCAGGCAGACGCGCGAGACGCATCGGCGAGAAGGAACCGGCAAGAAACGCAGAAGAGGACAGCAGCTGCGGGGACTTCTCAGGCGTCGACAGCGACCTCGCCAGCAGCGTTGACGAACGCCCCAGCTCCTCAGATTCTGTAAGCGGGCAAGACTGGGGTGGGGGACCGAAGCAGGTAGAAGAAGAAGAGACAGCATTGCGAAAGGGGACTGAGAAGGAAGCGACAGATAAAGACAGAAACTTTGGAGAGACGGCTTTTTTATAGAGTTCCTGCGAACGTGACGACGGGAGTGCGAATCGCTCGATGTAGCCGTGTATAGAGATTCACAGATGCCAGGTGTGCGGCCAGTGTTGCGATGCATCTCATGTGATCGAAACTGGCTTTCGACATTTCAGCCGTCTTCTGCAGTCTTGTGAGCTGGTCGGCCTCGGCACTCCCTGAGATCTTGGGAGTCCGCGACTTCGATACGCGTTCAACATTTCCTCTCCTGTCTGCGTGAGAGATGTCGGAAGAAGGGGAGGCGGATCGTCCTGCGTCGGGAGCGCCTGGCGGCTGTGTCTAGTCATGCGAAACAGGAGGACGGGGAGCGGCGAACGCTCCCGCCACAAACAAGGAGCTTGATAGCAAAAAACGCGAGAACGTCTGGCAGTTCCGAATCGGTGAAGAGGCTGCTCACAGTCTATGGTGTAAATTATGGTGCCCGTGGCTCTTCTTGTTGAAATGTCTTCTTTTCTCTAATTTATTTCATGTTCTTTGCTATCGTTCTCTCTTGCTGCTTTATTCGCGCTTGAGCTTCTCGGTGTCCCTCCCCCTTGTACCGCGTATCACCTCTTCTTCGTTATATTCATGCTCCAAAGTACACACACACACATGCATGTATATACATATATATATATATGTATATATATGTATATATTTTTATATGTATATGTGCGTGTCTCTCTGTGTTTGCATAGTCGGCTAGCTGGGAGGAGGACGGAGAGGTGGACGTCGAGTTGGATGCGTCAGCTCCGTGGGAGAGCTCGCCATCTTCCAGGAGCATCAAGGCCGACGTCGCGGAACTTTCCTCTTCTCGTTCTTCTTCCGCTGCAGCTGAAGAGCTATGCCCTTCTGGTGCCCGCCTCCCCTGGCGCTCGCAGGTCGCTGCAAACGCGCTGACGCGCTTCGCCTGGCGTCCGGAGGTTCTGACAAGCTGTCTGCGCGACCGACGGGGGACAGAGAGAAGACGAAGCAGCGGGGACCTCTCCGCCGTCGCTGCGGCAGCTGCTGCGGCGACTCTAGCTGTGTTTCGTTCTCCTCTCGCGTTCTCGTCTAGAGGAAAAGAGGGAGGCGAGGACAACAAGACTCTCAACGCAAGGGGAGAGGCCGCAGACCTCCGCGCGCAGGCGTACACGCAGTTTGGACGGGCAGACGCCATCCCTGGGGAGGGGACTCGAGAGCAACAGTCTGGAGAGAGAGATTCCGAATTTGCGCCTCCCCGATTCTGTGCCCGAGAGAGCGAACAGTCTCTTCGAGACGATGAAGAGGATGGTGGAGCGGGAGCTCGGAGCCGCGGACCTGCGACCTTGCGAACCACTGCGGGTGTACGGACACCCGGAGAGTCGGCGCGGGACGCCGAGTCGAGTGCGCCGGCCCCGGCTGGCGTCTGTGCGAGTGGCGATCGAGGCAACGCGATTTACGAGGCATCTTCGTCGTTCGTCTTTCCACTTCGGCGTTGCTCTTCGGCGCCAGCTTTGCCGCACTTTCTCAGTGATCTGTCTTTGTTCTCAGCTCGCCAGGAGGCGCCTTCGAAGGCCGGCTGCAACGTCTCGCGTGCCAACGCCTCCCGAGCGTCGCGCTGGTTCTCTGGGGTGGCGTTTCGAAAGGACAAGGAGCGCACTGCCGATGGGAGTACGCGCGAACCACGACAAGAAGGTGGAGCGTCTCCGCCGAAGAAACAGCGACACAAACGCGAGCGGGGGCCGCGATCCGGTGCAGTACCCGTTGAACTCACGACGCTGCTCAGTGTGGACGGCGAACGCATCCAAGGCGGTGTCTGCACCCTCCACGAAGCGTGGGCAACGCCGCTGACGCTGGGCATCACACTCTGGCTGATTTACGTCCAGATTCCGAAGGCCTTTCTCCCAGGACTTATCGTGATTGGTACGCGAAAATGACGCGTGGAGGGCGAGTACGCAGACCGCCAGGACGCAGGTGGAAGCGGACCAGCGGTAGATAGAGCAGAGAAACCGAGTCAGACTGCCAGCGACTCAGAACCTTTCCTGCCTCGCGGCATGACTCCTAGATGGGTCTTCTGCGCGCTGGAACCTCCATATCGGCTAAAGAAAGGGAACTTCGAAACAGACGCGTCTGTGTCCTCTCAGATCATCTCCATCTTACCTTCTGTCTCTCCGTCGTATACGAGTACCTTGCTCTCCTTAGCATTCTTCGTATCTTCCAGTGTCGGTTTCGCGTTGCATGCACTTCCGTCAGTCTCTCGGGACGTTGCGACATCTGCCGCTTCGGATTTGAAACGCATACAGTGCCTGCGTTTCGTCGCTTCCTTCGCATGCGCGGCTCGGCCTTCCCCTGTTCTCTGTTTCTCTTTCTCTCAGCGGTGTGTCTCCTTCTGCAAATTCTTCTGACTCGGCACTTGCGCCATTTGACGCGGCGCTTGATGGTCTGCCGAGACGCGCGCCTGCATGCTTGCCGAGAATTTTTCGCGCAGTTCCGACATGTCAAACTCCTCTGTCTCGAACGCTTTGCCTATCGCCGTCTTCGTGTGCTTCGCCACCACGAGCTGCAGCGCCTCAAGTAGGACGGCTTGCTTGTGCCTTCTCCAAGTGACCGCTCGACTCTTTTGAGTCGTCCCAGGATGCCTGGAGGCTCGCTAAAACCTTTGGTGTGACTTTGTCGCTTGTGTACTCGCCTGGCGGGAAAAGGGAAGCAGGTAGTGTCTCTTGCGCATTCCGCGGCGTATCGGCGCGTTGGCTGTCCCCCAAACCGGGGAAGCTCGCGGTCGCTTTTTGCCTAGAACGTGAGGTCACTGCCAGTGGCATTAGAAGACACAAAGGCGCGGAGGGTCTCTGCCTCCCACTGGGAATATCCATGTGGATGCAAAAATGAAAGGAGACAGAACTCACCGACGCTGGTGCCTTCCTGTGTGATGCGAAGGGGCACCCAAGTCTCTCCCGCTGCTATCTATAACTGTCTACATATATATATGCACATCCATGGTGTACATATATATATATATATATATTTATATATATATATATATATACATGTATATATATATATATATATATGTGTATTTGTACATCATATATTTTGAGGCATGCATATGGTTGTATGGATATGAGTATTTGCTACTTCGTGTTTGAATGCCAATTGTCCATTTCTGCTTGCTTTCGCGTTGTTGCTTTGTTTCAGGTGGCGCTATTATCTGCATGCCATTGGGAGTTACTTTTTCATTTGCACTCCATTGGTCGTGAAGGTGGTAGTTTTGTTCTCCCTGGTCTGTTCGCACCAGAAGCTCACTGCGGCGTCGAACATCTTCTCGTCTCTCGCGCTCATCGACAGGGCTCTGAACGCGCTTAATTCTCTCCCGGTTCTCCTCGCGGAATTCACCGCGGCCGCCGTCTCCTTCTCGCGCTTCTCCGCCTTCCTCGCCACACACTGGAGAGCCGCGGACCCGGTGCTCTCTCTGCCGACGGGTGGGGAGTCACAAGGCGCCTGGAAGAAGCGGCGGCCGCCGCGCCTGACCTGTGTGAGGGAGGCGCCTGCCGAGCGAGACGAACGGAGAGGACGAACCGAGGAACGCATTCGAGAAGCCTTGCCTGGAAAGGAGACGACGACGCCTGCGGGGCGAGCGCGTACGGACGCAAAGGAGGGGACAGCGTCATCGGGGAGCTGGGGGAGAACGAGAGGCAGGGAGACAGCTGCAGAGGCCGCAGGCGGACTGACCGAGACTGCAGTAGACAAACAGAGTTTCAGGCCAAGGGACGAATCCCTTGTTTCGGCGAATACCGGGCAGACAGGAGACAGACGATTTTCCAGGGAGAAGGCAGAGACGCTCCACGCACCGTCGTCGCTCTCCGGAATCCCTACAGAAGGGTGGGCACAGGCAGGCGCTGTTCCTGTTCCGTCGTCTGCGGTCTCCAAGTCGTCTTCGGTGTGCCGGTGTTCGTCTTCTTCTTCTTCTCGGGACTGTCTCGCAGGCGAATGCACTCCCCGCGCTGTCCCCGCATCTGCAAATGCCTTCAGCGACTCTAGCTCTTATCGAAGCCAGGCGCGAGTTTCAATGCCTCTGGGAAGTCCAGGACGAAGCAAATGTCTTATTCGTCTCTCTCGCTGCTACTTCGCATGGCATTCCTTGACACCTTCCGAACTGGAGGAATTCGCGCAATCGTGCTCAACTGTTCCGTCCCTCCGCTCATCCTTCTGCTGTTCCTTCGGTTCGTCCTCTGCTTCGTTCTCTTCTCCTTCTCTTTTGTCATCGTCCTCTGTTTCCTTCTCGTCTCCTTCTCTTTTGTCATCGTCCTCTGCTTCCTTCTCGTCTCCTTCTCTTTTGTCATCGTCCTCTGCTTCCTTCTCTTCTCCGCCTCTTTTGTCATCGTCCTCTGCTTCCTTCTCTTCTCCGCCTCTTTTGTCATCGTCTTCTGCTTCCCTATCTTCGCCTTCTCTCTTGGCTTCGTCTTCTGCTTCCTTCTCTTCGTCCTCTTCGTCCTGCTTCTGTTCTTCCTCTGGAGCGTTCCCAGCTTCTGCAGCGTCGGCGGGTGCGCTCGTGAGTCGCAGCAAAGTGGTGTTGAAGAACATCAATTTGTCGGTGCATGCAGGCGAGTTGACGGTCGTCGTCGGGCCTTCAGGCGGAGGGAAAAGCAGCCTCCTCTGTGCGCTCATCGGCGAGCTGGTCCTCCTCCACGGCTCGGTTGCGGTCGCGGGAGAGAGGCCGGAGGAGGTCTTGGAAGGCAGCGGAGTCTTCCCCGTTCACAGGCAGGGTGACGAGAGGCCGAACCCCACAGGACGTTCAAGTGAAGAAGTTGAACAGGAAAAAAGTCGCGACGCCACACGCAACTCTGGACTCGCGCGAGAGCGATCTCGGGCAGGGACCTCGAGTCGCGTCGCTCGAACAAGGGAAGAAGACGGCGCCCATCGTGAGGTCCAAAAAGAAAAAGGAGAGGCCTGGCGGAACGGCCAAGAAGGCGGCGAGGAAGGAGGACGTCGCGGTGAAGAACCGGGGGACGAAGGAGACAGCGAGGAAGCAGAACATGAGCAAGACGACGCAGAAGACAGCGAAGCGATGGAAGGCATTCAAGTGGGATATGCTGCACAGCAACCTTGGCTATTTCGCGGCACCGTTCGAGAAAACATTCTGTTCGGACGGTCCTTCGACGCAGGCGCGTACCACAAGGTCCTGACCGCATGCGCACTGCACAGCGACCTCAAGAAACTTGCATGCAAAGACATGACGGAGCTCGACAGCGGCGGCCAGTGTCTCAGCGGTTAGTGTCGGCCCTTGTCACTGGTGGAAGGGACGCGTTTGGCTCTGCGCGAGCCAGCAGGTTCTCTCTCCACCCAGATCAAAGCCTTCATGTGGATTGCCGTCTGTACTTAGCCAACTTCATGCAGGTCCCCTCTGCCATGTATCCTGTGGCACTCACCATGCCTGTGAATGTCGAGCCATCTGCGTATACATGCATGCATGCAGACGTCGATGTCTCAATGCATTTTTATTTGCATATACGTATCGATCCACGAATTCATATATATACATATATATATATATATATATATATATATATATATATATATATAAACATAGATTCGCACATTGATAGAGACGTAGGGGTGAATAGGTAGATGAGTGTATAGATGGATAGACAGGTAGATACATTGATGGATAGATTTGTAGATACACAGGTGTAGACGTGTATTTCAATACATACTTTTCTGTTTATACATATAAATAAATATAAATATATATAAATATATATATATATATATATGTATTTATGTCTACGTGTATGTGTGTCAGTGGGTAGGTTGAGCTGGCGTGTGTCTGGATTGAGATTCTGTGGTTGCACTCAGCGGGCGTTTCGCTGCGTCTCTTTTCGTCTGGTTTGGTGCATGTCCTGCGTTGTTGTTCCTTCGGATGGGTCGCTCCGGCGTTTGTCGTGCTTTGCCTTAGCCGGTCTATTTGTGTGGCGGTTTGAGTCAAGGTTGATTGATTGAAACCCTTTTGTTCGTCTCCCCCTTGAGCGCTCTTCGCTCGCGCGTCTTGAGGTTCCTCAGACGTCTCGAGAGCACTGGTTATCACTGTCCATCTACACAGACAGAGAAGGGGAATGTCGAATGCATATCGCACCAGTCTTCACCTTCCCCTCGGGTCGCTGGACTTGCGTTCTCGTCTCTTCATGTCACTCTCCGAGAGACGAGGTTTATTTCCTGTGGAGCGCGTTGTTGACATGCAGCTGAGCCGATTCGTGTCTCTGCATGCAGAACGCATCCTCCCCCTCTCCGCTCGTCGCGCATATGTCGAAACCGCTTCAGTGGCTTGTGACAGTCCCGCGTCTGGCTCCTCTTCACTGGTCGTCTCCTCGTCTGTCACCTTCGTTTTCCGCTTCTTGCCTCTCTCCTCGTTCAGGTGGACAACGTACACGAGTCGGACTCGCTCGTGCTCTCTACGGCGCGGCCCTCGCAGCTTCCGCTTCTGCTGCATCTTCTTCGCTCTCGTCGTCTTCTCCCTCTGCGGCTTCCGGGTCCTCTGTGGTTTCTTCTTCCTTCGTGTCTTCCCCTCCTTTGTGTCTGAAGTCCCGCGCCTCGGGGGGATTTGGAGGCAGAGCCCAGGGCGCAAGCGACCTGTCTGTCAAGCGTCTGCAGGTCAGGAGATCGGCTGCAGGCGGTCGGCCTTTGCAACGCGCCCAGAGACGAACGAAAGGGAAGGCAAAGCCAGCCTTTCTCTTTCTCATCGACGACCCGTTCAGTTCTCTCGATGCAGTGACTGCGACGTGGATTTGGAGGCATGTCTTTGCCGACGGAGGTACGTCGCGAGTCCAGGCTCAATCTCGATAAAACTGAGATGGAACCTTCCCTCTTCTCGTAGGCTTCATGGCTTTGCACGCGGTCCCCTCTTTGTTGTCTTCTCTCTGCGGCGTCGTGACACCGGAACCAGGCCCACACGAAAGGAAGCTTTCGCGTTCTGTTCAAAGCGGGTACCAGGCATCATCTTTGCGTTTCGCAAAAGGCCAGTTCTTCCGGGGTTTGAGTCTGCATGGTCGGTGCAGGCAACCGATATGCAAAAGCGATTCACACGACAGCGATCCACGTCTCCCTACCGATATCGATATCCCCGGATGGCATGCCATCTCCATATGGAGTTTGAGTTTCAATCTTTCGATCCACGCACCTGCTGTCGCCTCTCCATCTGAATCGGACACAAACGCGTCTCATCGTTCTCCTCTCTCTTCCGGTTTCTTTCATCGCTTCTCTCGTTTTTCTCTTCGTTTCGCCGTTCTTCGCGCCAGTCCCGGTTTCGCCTCTCCGATTCCTCTCCCTGATCTCCACTTCGTCGTCTTTGCTCCTCCATCGTCTTCTCGAAAACGTCGAAGAAACGTCTTTCCTATGTGCTTACACATGCCTTTCTTCCTCCTCTTGGATGCGCCCCTTCGCTTCTTCACCGCTTCGTTTTTCTCATCGTGCATCCCCTCTCGTTCCCTCCCGCGTCCCGTCGCATCCACCGTCTGGAGAGAATTGTTTTCACTTCGTAGGCATCTGGCAGCTCCCGTCTGTGGTCCAATGATGACGCATGCCGGCTTTTGCTTGTTTCGTTTCAGGCATTTTGTCGGGTCAATCTGTCGTGCTCGTCACGCATGCAGCGTTCCTCAACACAGTGCGTGATCCCCCCATCTCGTCGCTCTTGTACATGGAGGGCGGATACCTCGCGCCTCTGCTGTCTACCACTCGCGCGCCTTTCCTCCCTTCTTCCCTCTGCGCTACGCGAACTTCTCGCGACCCGCAGATGTCGGGAGGCTCTTCGCCTCGCTCGCTCTCTCCCTCGTTCTCTCCGTCCTCTCAAGAGGCGACGCGGAGTCGCGGCTTGCAGGCAAGCTCCGCCGGCGTAGAGAAGAAGCCTGCGCAGCCTGGAGAGGCTCGCCTTTGTTTGCAGAAGGACGCGAGCGAGGCCTGTGGGGGTTTCGCGCTTCCCGACTGGAGGGCGGGGACACCGGAGAAGGAGCGGGGCACAGGCGGTGGTCAGGTTTGTCGCGCTTGGAACGACGACTTGGACGGCAGCAGTGACGCGACGCCTGACTGTCGGAAAAAAGGATGTAAGATTCCAGAAAAAGACAAGCGAGATGAGGAAGAACAGAGAGACGACAGCCGTGTGAAGCAGCAGGTGCGTCGTGTCTTTGAAGCCCAAGACCCCAACACAAGTGAAGCAACAAAGTCGCTTCCAAGTCCGACCACGAAGACGGACGTTGACAACGCCCGCCAGTCGCGCCAGTCGTGCCAGTCGCCGCCGACGCGCTCCCCAACGTCCCTCGTCGTAGAGGCAAACATGCCTGATTCTTCGGACGCCTTCCTCCGCTGCAGACCCGTCGCGGCGGGAGGCACGTCGATGAAAACGACTCAGTCTCTGCCGTCTTCTTCTTCTCTTCAGCACGAGCTCTCCACAGCGGCTTCGGCGGTGGCCTGGCCCTGTGCCGAGGACTTCACAAGCACAAGCGAAGGCCGAAGCAGCTCCTACGGAAGCCTGGTGGCGAATCCCCCTGCCCGCGCTCCTGGCGGCGCGTCCGCGGAGACGCGTGGCGACGAGAGGGCGAGAGGCAGGATTTTACTCCGGCTGAAAGAGTCGACAGAGCCGAGGGCCGAGGGAGATGTTAGCAGTTCGTGTGAGGTTTGTGGACAAGGCGAACAGGTGAAAACGCCGTTCTATCACAGGGAAAAGAGCGGAGCAGCTTTGGGGTACGCAGGCCGGACGGGTGTGACAGGGGGGAGGGTCGATGCCTGTCGGAGCGCAGGGCCGGGGGACGAGAGACGACTGGCGCTTCAGAGCGAGTTGGAGAAAAGGCTCTCTGTGTCGGCTGTGTCTCTGGGAAGAGGCGGCGTGCCGAGGAACGGAGTCGAGACTCTAAGGGGAAAACCAAGTGGAAAAGAGAAGGAAAAATCCCGAGAAGGCGACGCGTTCGACCGAACCCTGTGGGGGGTGTACATCCGCGCCGCCGGTGCCCGCCGAGTCGTCGGCGTCCTCCTAGCGTGTATGGTAAGGCGACGCCGGGGAAGAGAGAAGAACGAAGAGGCCGGAAGCGAAGAAAGACGAGTGATGGCGAAACAGCCCCAGGAACGGAAGGTCATAGAAGACACAGATCAACGAACTCTGGGGGCGAGGGAACGAAGGGGACGACTTGACAGAAGCCAGTCGAGAGCGATCTCGAGAGACAAAGCCGATCGGCAGGGAAAGAAGAGCAGACACATCGCAGCAGGGCTTCGCCAAAACAACGCGAGGTTGCAGATGCAAAGCAAAATATATTGCGTGCGTTTGTTGCCTTTTTTTCGCACTTGTTAGAAGGCTGCTCGTTCTGGCAAAGCGCTGGCGTATCGACCCCCAGGCCTCGCGAGCATGTGCACCTGCTCTTGCGCCTCACGTCGTCTTTTTCTCAATTTCCATATTCAAACCGCCCCGATCTTAGACGAGACCGCGTTTCACATAGCCCCAGCCATGCCAGCTGCGTATTCGCTCGACCCTGGGGTCTCCTCTGCGTCTTGGCGCCGCCCCCTCCAGTCTTGTTTGCCTCCAAGTCTCGTCTGTCTTCTTGTTTCTCAGCTCCATGCGTACGGCAGTGCCTTCTGCGACTACTGGGTGAAGTGCTGGACGACGAATCGTCTCCCGTTCTTGTTGCCCCGTCCATGGGAGACTCTCTTCTCGTCGTTCGTCTCCTCGGCCTCGGTCGCGGAGCCAGGCAACTCCCTTCTGACGGCGTTGAGGTCGGCGCTGTGTGCGCTTCCATCTCTCGGCGTCTCCTCCGGCGCCTTCTCTTCCGGGGCCTGGAAGCCGGCCTGCGACTCGAGCGACTTCTCGGCCGAGGGCGGTCATACGTGGAAGGACGTCAGCTTTCTTTTCGTATACTTCGTTGTCGCGTGCGTCTCCATTCTCCTCTGCGTCTGCACAACGTTCGGCTACGTTCGATGCGGCCTGTCCGCGGCCCAGGCGCTCCACGAGCGAATGCTCGCAGCTCTCCTCAGGTACAGAAAACGGCTTGTGAAAAATGACGGTCTCTGACCTTCTGCAAAACACTACGTGGACACGGCGCAAACAAGAGAAGAAAGACGCAGTTGACACCCCGGCCCTGTACATCTACATATGTATATATATATATATATATACATGTATATATATATATGTATATATATATAAATATATATGTATGTATATATATATGTATATATATATATATATATGTATGCATGTAGTACAGTGCCGTAGATGAATTTGCGCGCAATGACGTGTGGAGGTGGAACTGGTGTTGTACGGTCGCTCCTCTGGACAGGAACAACTTGTGGCTCTTTCGGTTCGTGTAAATGCTCCTGTCAATGCGTGAGCAAATTCGCCTACTACCCATACAGATATATTTATATGTATATATATATATATATATATATGGATTTGATATATGGGCGGACAGAGGAAGGGTGGTACGAGCAGCGAGGGGAGATAGAGAAGGGGATCTGTGTGCCGAAGGAAGGAGACGAACGTTTCAAATGAATTCTTGAAAATATGTTTTTCTCCAGATCGGGGAGTTCCTGGGTTGAACGCACTCCGCTCGGACGCATCCTGAGTCGATGCAGCGACGACATTTTCAGCGTCGACGAACAAATTCCCTCGGCGCTGCACCTCTTCACCGTCATCGGAGGTATCTGCATGCGCCTAAAGCTAATGCGAGAACCTTTTCACTTCAACACCGAACTCCTGCAGCTGACGCAGATACGTAGACATGAACAAAGGTAGAGCTGTCAGTTTTCCTATTCAACACCATATATATATATATATATATACATATATATATATATAAGTACATAGGATTATACGCATTCGTATATGTATCCGAAGAAACACTCACCCTTCGGAGGCTAACGCTCCCGCACGCATGCATACTATACATATATACAGGTATATTTAATTACATATAACCAAATATATATATATATATATATATATATAAATTGAGTTCACGTTCTTTCTCGCGTTTTGTGTTTGTTTTTCTGCAGTGACATTGTCGGCGAAGTTGTTGATGTTGGCGTGGAACGCGCCTTCTCTCCTCGTCGTCCTGGTTCCTGTGGGTGTCTTTTTCTGGCGCACATCTGCGCGCTTCAGGGCCTCTGCGCGGTGAGCGAAGCTGCAGGAAAGACGAAACCGCGAAAGGCTTGTGACGCGTTCAAGAGAGCTGTGCGATGCCGTTGAATTTGCTGCAAGCGCCTGTCTTTCAGAAAAGGTCTTCTAATCCAGAAACGTCTCTGACGCAGCTCCTCTGGAGGAGGGTCGAAACGAACCGGAGACAAATAAATCTCGTTTCGCGAGGGGCGAGTTCACCAGCCTGCTCAATCGTCGTTGCTGTCTCTCCTTTCGAAATACAGCTGGTGTCCTTCTGCAGCTTCTCCGGGAGGGACGTCTCGCCTGGATGGCAGCTTTTCGCGTTTTCCAAACCATTTGCGAGTTTCCTCGGTTTTTCGATTGTTTTTGATTATCCAGACATTTGAAGCGCCTTGAAATGCTCACGCGGTCCCCGCTGCACGAACGGCTCACCGAGGCCTCCACCGGGGCCGCGACAATTCGCGCTTTCGGGTACTCCAGGAACATTCACAAACATGGTTTCCTGCCGGTGGTTTCTTCGAGTTCCCCTCGCGCTTCGTCCTTGCTTCCCCTTCACTTCTGCGTCTTTACTTTGTCTCTGCCTGGGTCGAGTCTTCAGTGTGTGTCTCCTCCATTCTTGCTTCTCCGTTTTTGCTGCGCGCCGTCTTCCTCTTTTCTTCTTCGCGTCTCTTCCCCGCCGTTGTCTTTGTTCCTCGCCGCCATTCGTTCTCGGTACCCTGGCGTGTATGTGCGGTTCCTTGTCAAGCCTGGACGTCCCTGGATCGCGTTGCTTCTCTCCGTCCAAGTTCCGTTCATTGCATGTGCCACTGCCTTCTCGTTTCTTCGCTCGCTCTTTGTCTCTCTCCTTTTCCCCGCTCCTTCTTTCTCCCTTTCCTTCTCTCTTTCTGTCTTTCTCTCTCCCTTTCTCTCCTTCTCTCTGACTTTCTCGCGCGTATTTCCTTCTCCTTACAGTCAGTGCGCTCCTCTGCCTGGAACAGTGGGTATGGGGCTCTCGTTTCCTCGTCGCACTCCCCTTCCATTTCCTTCCGGGCAATGCGTCGACGGACGTTGCTTCTGTGTTCTCTTTTTCCAGAGCAGAGAGACGCTTTTATGAAGCGTACGTAGACAAACTCGGCGAGCACCGGCGCACGGTGCAACGCAATCAGCTGGTGCATGCGTGGTTGTCGCTGCGACTGCAAGGCTCAGGTGCCATTGCACAAGGAGCCTTTCTGTTCATCGTTCTTTTTCCGGTGTTCCTCGTTCCCCACCGCCTCAGCTCGGTAGGTTGTACACCTTGAGGAGTGGAGAACGTAAAACTTGCAAACCGCTGCAGACCTCTCTGGCTGCTGGGGCCTTCTGGCGCTGGGCAGACCGCGGAGGCTGCGGCGTGAGTGCACCGAAGAGGAAAGGGAGAGGAAGCCAGTCGCGGCGGCGCAGGGAGCTGGGAGGTCGCGTCGGATGCAACGCGCCACGATGCTGTATCGAAGGCTTCTTTCGACGACTTAGAGGGGAGGTGCTGCGAGCAGGTTGACCGAAAGAAAGAGACGAAACGTCAGAGAACTCGAGAGGACGGGCAAGCCTTAGCTGCGCGTTGGGCGCGAGAAGAATACCCGGAAAAAGGCGAGGACTCGCCTGAACGATCTGACGGGACCGCGCCATCGAGAACAGAGAGGGAGAGAAGGAGACGAACCGACATCGCGAGAAAGGCTGCGGGAGATGAGAGAGACGCGAGAGGAAGAGAAAGCCAGCGAGGCAGAGAAAGCGCACGAGAGAGAACAGAAACTATAAAGACGCGATATGCATGCGCTGCGAGTTCCTCTTGATTCCTTTTTCTCCAGATGCAGGGCGAACTCGCTGCGGTCTTAGCCCTCGGCTTATACACGACGATGCCCCTTGTCCGTCTGCTGACAGCTCTCATCACTTCGGCCATCCGAGCCGACATGCAGATGGTTGCTGTGGAGCGTCTGACCGAATATGCAAATGTAGGTATCTCTCGTCTGTTTGAGCGCACATCGAATGCTTCTTATCCATCTCCAGATCTGCGCTGGTCTGATAGAGCTGAATCCCCTCACGATCTCTCTACACATTTCGAGCCTGTCGTCTGTCTGTCCGTTTGCCCACCGAGCGTTCTCAAATCGATGCTGCTCCATTTCAGCAGCATGGGATGCGCTACAGAAGCGTTGACGACTCAGTGCTTCGTTTCGCACGGCATGACCGTGAACGCAGGCCATGAGCTTCCATTTCCCTGTCGCTGGCCTCGATGAAGTGACGAGGCCTTCCATGCTCCGTGGAATGGGGAGTCAGATCTGCATCTTCCTAGAGGGTCCACCGCGTTGTCCAAGAGTTCGAGGGCGTTCCCGCTTTCTGTTTTCTCTGGATTTCTTATGCTTTTTGTGCTGCCCCATGTAGTGCCTTCAAATCTCAGACAAACTATGTTTCCTTCTTTTCGAACAGCACACGGGTGACGCGACGCTTCCCCTTCGGTCCTAGAAGAGAGCTTCGTCGCGTCCCCACCGCCTCGGTGTCTTCTGCTGTCTTCGCGTGTCTTCTTCCGCTTGTCGACCGTAGCTGCAGCAAATGCACCCTGCAGGCATAGCCTCTCTGCATGTTCGTCAGCAACTCCGCGAACCGTTTGAGTTTCTGAGACACTCAGAGAGCACGATGAAACGGTTTCTCGAACCAGGCGCTCCTTCGCGGTTCTCGAAGGAGCCAAGACAACACCTGGAAGGGAACCAGAAGCCACGGCAGCGGAACATGCAGACTTACTTTTCTCACTCACGCCTCTTTAACAGAACAAACTTGCCTTGCTGCAGTGGGCATGCTGTCACGAACGCATCCTTTGCCTGACGTTCGACGGCTTTCCTGCCAACTTGTTAACCTCATTTCACCCTCCGGAGGCCCGGGACAGATCCGAATCCAACGCCCGGATGATGTGGTGTGTCTGTCCAGTCTAACAAACGGAGCGTTCCGGTCCAGGCACTGCCAGCCGGTAACGAAGAACACCCGGAGTTGCTCGAATGTGCGAGCTCGATCGTTTTGAAGGCTACAGAAGCCTGCGTTGTTTCGTGGTCTCGTGCTTTAGCGTCGGCAAAAAAAGGTCTTGGCGTCTGCGGGGGAACAGTGAATCTTCAGTCTCGTCTGCCCCTCGAGGATTCGGAGGTCGCGAACGATTCTGGGAGCAGAGACATCCTGTAATCTAGTGATGCATGTTTCTGCAGATTCCACCTGAGGACGATTCCTACGACCCCCTTTACTGTCGTCCAACCGCCTCAGCGCTTGAACATTCGGGGGAGGCCTCATCAGGCTCCGCTCTTCGTCGGCCGCTCTCTGTCGCCAGCTGGGTCTCCCCTCAGTCGCCTTCGAGCCTGAAGAGTGGAGAAGATACGCGATCTCCCGGAAAACCTAAACCGTCTGCAGGAGCCGCTGCATGCACTGAGACGGTGGCCGACGCACCGGGCTCTGCGCCAGTGGCTGTCGCGCCCAAGCCATCTGCCTTTCCTCTGTTCTTGCCCTTCCTCAGTCGCGAGGCCTCCTGCCCAGATCTCGTCTCTCTCGGAAAGAAGAAAGAATCCACCAATGCGTCGTCGCCCTCTGTCTCTTCTTCTTCCTCCGCTTCCAGTGCGCTGCATGGCTCGTCTTCGGCGCGCGCCTCGCATTCGCCTCTCTGCCGCTCCGAGCCTGAGAAGGCTGAGATGAGCGGCGCTTCCGCGCATGCAGGCGGAGTCCCCGAAGTCCCCCGCGAGCAACATTCGTGCGGTTCCGAGAACGCGACTGGGACGTTTTTCTCAGGGTCGGACTGCGCAGAAAATGTCTCTTCCCGAGCGCCTCCCGAGACGCACAAACGCGCGAAAGCAGTCCTGAAACAGCTCCGCTTCGACGTAGCGCTTCCTGCAGCCCCCCCCATCGCCTGGCCGACTGCTGGTCGAATCGACTTCGATGATGTCTGCGTCGAGTACGGGTGAGACCAAA
Organism: Toxoplasma gondii ME49; assembly: GCF_000006565.2. NCBI lineage: Eukaryota > Apicomplexa > Conoidasida > Eucoccidiorida > Sarcocystidae > Toxoplasma > Toxoplasma gondii. Next base: position 567,486 of record NC_031468.1, read on the forward strand.
ACCGAGACACAGACCCACCATTTCCTCCACTTCTTCTCATATATATATATATATATATATATATATCCTCATTGCCCAGGTATTGTTATTGGTAGACATCTCGATGGCGTCGGGTGTCCTTCGATGCGTCTTACCATCTCTACCGGTTTATAACTCTGCGACAGGTCTCTGTCTCTGCGTTCGTATATATATATATATATATATATGTTTAACAACAACACAGGAGATGCGCGGCAGAGACAGAATGTTCATAAACGTTTATGTATATCTACATATATGTTTGTATAAATGTAGAGTTTACTCCAGATATATCTGAGTGGAAGATGAGGTGTTGTACGGACGCGGGTCAAGTTCGGGGGACATGTTTCTCTCTAAATACCGACCTGCGGAATCGCCGTTCTGCCTCATACCATAGACCACAAGTGTGCGATAAAAACTGATAAATGTATTATATATATATACATATATATATATATATATCTGCATATTTGTATATATATATATATATATACGTGTGGTAGCTGAGTATATTGGCTTCGTTTGTCTGCATAGAGTTGTGTTGGGTTGTCTGTCGTTTCCTTTGACAGCCACTGCGAACGTTTTGTTGCATGCGCATGCATTCTGTTCAGGCCAGGACTGGCGCCCGCCTTGAGTCACGCCACTTTCACAATTTATCCAGGCGAGACAGTCGCCATGGTTGGCCGGTGAGGTCGCCCTCACAGTGCATCTACGTTTCTTCTCGTGTATAGTTATTCCTGTATGTCTACTTGTACTTTTGTGTATCTGCCTTCCTGCAAATCTCGATCTCTCTCTGTATGGTGCTTCCATCGCTGTCCAGGAAGAAATATCTGTCTCGATCTCAGCGTCTCTGTATTTCGCTCTTTACGTGCACCTTTATATCTCCATCTCATACAAAGATTTTTCCTCACGATACATGATATACACATATATATATATATATATATATACTTATAGTATGCATTTATATATATATATATATATATATATTAGACACCAGTACAGATCTATACCTATATATATATATATATGTATATATATATATATATATATTTATCGATACGTTTTTTGGCAGACTGTCGCTTCTGGATGGAAGGCGTGATGAGTTGTCGGTGTTCAGGACTGGGGCAGGTAAGTCGTCTGTTTTGCTGGCCCTGACAAGAATGGTGAATTACACGGGCAGCATCAAGATCGATGGCGTCGATACGCGTCGCATGCCTCGCCATATTCTCCGGTCGCGCCTCGCCCTCGTCCCGCAGAATCCTGTCCTCTTCTCGGGATCTTTGCGAAGCAATTTGGACGCTGAGCGCCTTCGTACCAATGAGCAAATTCTCAATATCCTCGACCTCTGCAAACTCGGAAATGTCGTCCGAGCCCTCCCCGATGTACGTATATGCGAACCTCGAGACCTCATTAACCACGCGACGACGATCTGCAAATGCGTATATATTTATTATATTTATACATGTGTATGTCCGTCCTCCATAGAGATATTTGCATGCGAATAGGAAGACATCAAGAGATGAGTAGATAGACACATAAGCAGGATGGCAGTGCTCTATACGCAAATGTATACATATATATATATATATATATATATATGGATACACCTAGGTGCAGAGAGATCTTGTTTGGAGAATTGTACATCTACCTGTTAGCAGGTGTATCAATACGCACATGTACGTATTTCTATGAATGCATGCAGACAGGGGGCATCCGCGTGTATTTCTTTATGGCGCATGTGTCTCTGGATGGCTCTGAATTTCCAAGATGAATGCGTTTCGTTTCCTTTTTCGTTTTGTCTCCAGGGCTTAGACACGCGAATGTCTGCCGGCGGCGAATGCGCCAATGTCGAGTTTCACATCAAACGATCTCGACGCAGTGCTGCGAATACGCGTACGTCTCCCCAAACGTTCTTGTTTGTCTTTCGTCTTTCTCGCTCACGTTTCCATCTTCTCTTTTTTCTCCCTTTTCCTCTCTCTTGTTTTCCTCGTTGCATGCAGTGGTCCTGCAGGAGAACCTAGAAGGTTATATCCTACAAAGCTACCGTTTGTTTTCTTCTCGCGTAGTCTTGCAGTGCGTCTCTGTCTGTTTTCCTCTCGCCACGGCGACCCAGCCTTCTGGTTGAGTCCCGCAGACCACGGTCGAAATGTAAACAGTCCGTTGTTTCGTCCTTCTCTTTCACGGTGTTGAGATGAGGGAGCGGGGGTGCGTCAAGCTGTAGCCGGGAAGTTAGCGTATATACCCGAGGACAAGCCTAGATGTACAGATGGACACAATTAATCTTTGTATGGTTCGGCCCTGCGTGACGCCTCAGTCTCAGTTGAAGCGTCCTTTGTTTACAGCTCGTGCCGTTACATTGAAGAGCCTACCGTTATATTCGATGATCTTTTCGCTTTCTCTCGCTGCTGTCTCTGTCTCTGTCTCTCTCTCTGTCTCACGCTCGGTGCTCGAGGGACACCGTGCCCATTTGATTTCCGATTGAGTGTGGCGTCGGTTTTTCTGCGACAGTGCAGATACACTTAGGCAGTAAAAAGCTAGTGTCTATGTTTCGAGATCTGTGTGCATAGAAGAGAGAAGAGAGTTGGTCGTTTTCCGGTGTCTGCATGCTTGCTTCAGTGCTTCGTTCTGTGCCTTCACGCGACAGAGAGCCTCGATCCTCGAGCACTCGGATCGCTTTCTGCGAAGACCAGCGTCTGGGTCCCCAATCGGCCTTTTCGTCTGCGTGGTGTTCGCCTTGAACGTTCTTGTCGATGTCTTTTCTCTTTTCAACTCCATCGTCCGCCATCTTCCTTCCTCTCTCAAGTGTCGTCTCCGTGGTTGCATCCGTCGCCTCACCTGCAGTTCTTCCTAGCGTTTTTCTCCTCCTGTCTGGCTCGTCAGGCTCACATCCGGTCTGTCTCCTCTCTGCCCTCTGTCTTCTCCGTCTGCTTCAGGACACCGTCGCCGGAGCGCGACTGCGGCGCCGTCTCCTCCTTCTTCCTCAGATGCTCACGAAGCTCCGCGTTGGCTTCCGAAGCCTTCCTGTCACTCTTCCCCGTCTCCGCCTTCCGGTTCGGCGCCCTGCGAAGGAGAACGAGAAGGTCGAGAGGCGGCGGAAGGACCGACGGCTCGAGGGACCCGACTCAGCGGGAAGCGACGCGACGCCGACGACGAGAGACACCCTGGACGAGTCCACAGTCGCGAGAGGCCGAAGGAAGCAGGAGAAAGCCAAGCAGGCAGAAAAAACGAGATCCGCCACGAAATGAGGAACGAAATGAGAAGTGCAAAGAGAACGGAGACAAGACGAGAGCGAGACAACGAAAAGAGCGTATTGCCGGGAAGCATTCGTTTGTCTCCGGGGCAGCAGCAGCTCCTCTGCTTTTGTCGCGCTCTGCTGCAAGGTGCTCCTATCATGTGTCTGGACGAAGTGAACAGTCGCGTCGATTCAGGAGTCGAAGAAGATATTTTTTCGAACGCTTTGCGCACCAAACTCAGGTGAGGGAAACTCTTGATGTGAAGGGAGAGAAACGCGTCTTTCCATCCAGATGAATCCATGTGTCTCGCAGCCTGACTCCCGGGGCGCAGACCAAAGAAGGTCGGCTGTGGCGGAAGCAACGGGGGTCCGTGTGCCTCTCCGGTGCGTTAACGCGTTGCTTCTGCGGCGTTCCGGAGTTCCACCAGTTCGGTAAATTTGGCTGTGGCTCTTTTTTGTTTTCTCGATCTCGTTGCCCCCTTCGCCACTGCGAAAAGCAGAGCCTCCAGACGCGCGGGTGGGGGTAGGACGGCGACTGCGTTCCTGCGAAAACAGAGTGGGATAGAGCAGCTTCTCCCCGAGGTCGATGGACTCCCTCTTTTTTGCCTCTGCGGAAGAGACGCACTGGATGGAAAGGGGAACAGGGAAGGAAGACAAACAAGCGATTAGGACGCAGTGGACGCTGAACTGGAAAACGCAAGCTTCGCTCCCTGATGCACGTGAAGGAAGAAAGAGCTGGGGAACGAGAAAGCGACAGAACACTGTCTCTGGCCCAATAACACACCAATCTCAAGACCCTTCAAATGCATATATATATATATATATAGATATAGATATAGATAGATAGATAGATAAACAGACAGAAAGGTAGACAGAAAGATAGATAGTTAGGTTAGGTTGAAATTCATGGCAGATATTAAGCTAGGTGCCGACATAGAGAGATAAGGATCTGGCTAGGCGTATGTGAACAGTGATAGACTAGATACGGGTACACCTTGAGACACAAACGTGAGTAGACAGACGTGAATGGATACAACTAAATATTGAAAGCTGTAGATATGTGCAAATACATCTATTTCTTTGTATACGTATACAAATAGAAAGATAGACAGATAGATATACATAGAGAGACAGGTAGGTGGAAGTCGATATATATATATATATATATATATATGGATACATGGAAAGATTTTTATGTTGGCACGGATGCCTTTCTCTGTTGATGGAAGAACTGTTTTGAATTGTCCATCCCAAGTGGCGTTTTGGTAGATGAACGGTGCCGTCACAGACGCTCGTGTGTGGGGTGAAAGTTGCTTCTCCTCAGAATTGACTCATTTGCATAGGGGCATTAAATGCGTTTTCTAGAGAAAGAGAGGTGCTTTCGCCTCAGTTTCGAAGGTCTCGTTTTTCTGTTTTTTCTTTGTTTTCTTTGTCCCTTTTTAGGCCGTGCACCGTGTTGATGATCAGCCACAGGCTGGAGGAACTACGTTCTCTCTGCGACAGGGTGATTGCTTTTTACTCGTCGCGCGTGGTGGAAATCGGAGTTCCGGATGTTCTGCTTGACAATCCGAACTCGTATTTTTCCAAACTTTATCATGCCGGCACCACGGAGGGCCAAGAGCGAGAGTGACTGCCGGGGACTGGTGTTTTCCTTTGAACAGAAAACCGCATTTTTTTCGCCCACTTTTTCTTCCTCCCCAGGTCTCTTGTCCACCCCAAATGGGTCATCGATCATCCGCCATCTACAGTTATAGATATTGAATCATGTATGAATATACACATACACATATATATGTGTATATATATATGTATATTTATATATATGGGGTTGGTGATGGTGGGAGAAGCTTTGCGTGCATACGGATAGAGATTCCACACATACATTTTAAGCGTATGTGCATCGATGTGTATATCTGAGTAAGTCCATAGATAATTCTCTGTTTCTGCATACGGCTGTTGACAAGATCAAAGTACCTGAAGAATGTATTAACTTACATTGAGGTCAATTGCCATCGTTGGTGCGCGTTTGGAACGTTGTTGGCAGTTGCCGATTTAGATTCCCTCGTGTCGTGGCTTCCATTTGTCTTGGTTCCACTTTGGTCGCTGTGTCGCACGACGCATGTATGCGCTTTCGAGGAGACGATTTTTTTTCAGAAAGGTTTTTTTCAACTGCACAACCGCAACTGAACGCAGACGCATGTATTCAATCATGGAAGCCGGATAAAGCTTAGAACGTGTCTGTGCAGAACTGTTTTCATGCGCTGGATGCATTCGTCAAACGCTTGCGCCTGTTCTGCGGACGAAGGCTTGTCTCGTGGAATCTGTTTCGATCCCCCGACAGAGAGGAGAGCCCAGGTTGGTCCCCCCGGCGACATCTCGGCCGCGCCAGCACAGACCTGCGATGCTCGCTCTCTGTGTCTCTCTGATCGGGTACTTGTCGCGCGCTTCTTCCCTCTCAGTGAAAAGGATCCGCGAACGCGAATCGCAAGCACGGAAGGCTCCGTAGACCGAACGCCTCATTGACCGCATTTCACGCTGGAACGCGCCTTTCTCAGGACCCGGTGAAAAAGGGTGGGGAACCGTCGAACGGCTTCTGCGTATCTGGTGGGCGCGGTCGATTCATCGAAGGCCGTCTGTAAGAAACTCGAACCAGTGATGTGTGCTCACGCATCCTCGAAGGTTTTGTCGGTCATCTTGGCGTCGCTCAAGCTGCACAGAAGCGACTCGTAAACAGAACTGAGGAATTCACAGGGACAGCTCGTGCCAGTCCATCTGGGCCTTGAGTTGACGGGCAGCCAGAGGATTCTGGGAGAGCTGCGACTCTTGAACCTGATGCGTTCAGCGCTCGTGTGTAAAGGAACTTGAGCCGCGAAGAGGTCTCGACCTCGAGCTCTACTGAGAATGGTAGAAGCCGTGGGGACGCATCCGAGCATGGGAGGCCGCGATGACAAAAAGCGTAGGCTTTCAATATCTTGAAATGCTAAGGTCTTTCGCATTGGCTAAACCAGGAAACAGTTTCAGCGTTCAATCTGCTGCTTCACGAAAGGCAGTCTCGATCGTCTTAAAACAACAAGAATCGGATCTTAAGGCTCTCACCCGCAATGGATTTACCATTTTTCGAACAGCATACAGCATACGCATCACTATTCCGCGATATTATATGTTCGTCCGTAGAGTGGTGGCTTTCGGCGAGTCGTAACACTAAGCCTAAGGTTCGTTACCGTCGGAAGAAAACTTTATTGTCGATATAATCTGTGCTTGAACACCAAGTCTAATCTCGGTAGAAGAAAAGCAAGAAGCGGATTTCAGTTTCCTGCGACACTAACGTACCAGAAATCACATGCTGGCTCTGTTCTGTGAACGTATCCTCTGGTGCTATCTCCTGTGAGAGTCTGATGCTTCGCTGCTCTTTCTCTGCTTTTCCTTTCGTGCGAATCTCGAAGAAGCGGAATTGCTCCCCTCGTACGTCGGTGCTGCGTGGCTCAGAAAACCTCCAGCGTTCTGCTTCGGGTAGAAAGGAACGTTTTGGCAATATTTGTCGCGAACCGAAGTTGTGTCCGAGGACGAGAGTCATATGCCTTCGGCAGTTGAGATTGCATTTCACGAATCTCTGCCTTTTCAGTCTCACCCTCTACAGGCCTTTGGCCTGACACACCAGCACTCGCCTGGGTCGCCACAATGTTCCGGTAAAAAAGTGAAAGACGACAGACAGAGTATCAGGGAAATATTCTCACTAACGGTTCTTTTCTGTTGCGTTGTCCCTGCGAAAAAAGAGCCTCGGAGGAAAGGGATCGCTGGAGGATTTCGTTTTCTCTCTGCGAAGGGAATTGGACCAGAGAAGCAGTAATACCGAAGTATCTCGTTTTTCTCTTTGCCTGGCGACTCGGGCAGGACACAGAGAAACACAAATAGTACAGGAACTCATTCGTCCTGAACGTGGCCAGTGTAGAGAGAGATATCTTAATCCTTGTATTCCACCGGTCTCCTCGTTCTTGCAAATGGGGAATGAAACAAGGAAGCCTCACCGCTCAAGATACCAGTTCCGCTACTTTCACACGACTGTCGCCTCAACCGGGACGGGCACCGACGTCTGCCACACCGCTCCTTTTCACAGTTCGTGGCTGAGAGTGTCTGTGTATAGACAGTTAATCTGTCACAAGAATTCATCGTAAAATATAAGTGCATGCACATATACATATATATATAAATATATATATATATATATATATATATATATGAATATCTGTACGTGCATAAAAACAAATTGGACATCTGCATTAAATACCATATATTTGCCTGCAGTTGTTGAAGCTGAAATTTATATATATATATATATATATATATAGATATATATATATATATATGAGATAGATGCACAAGCGGGATTACATGTGTACATATATGCATATGCGTATTTATCGATCAATATGGATTGACGGAGACACTCAAGTCTAAGTGATCGTGTATAGATGCATGCAGTGAGTGCAGGCAAAACAGCCACGAAATAGACGGCGGCGCTGTGATAATGAAACCCAAGAAGTACATGGTTTTCTGTAAGGCTGGAAAGTACATGGTTTTCTGTGAGGCTGGAAAGTACATGGTATTCTGTAATGCTGGATACTAAATGGTTCTCTGACGATGTGAGACTCTTTCGGGAGAAGAGGGAGAAGTGACGGAGAAACAACAGAATCTCTTTCTCCCCTTCGACTCAGAAAGACGGCCAGAAGACACAAACGAAGCACAGAGAAAAAGAGAAAGAGAACGAGAGACGGGAGAAAGATGGAGAGACGGACAAGAAAGAGGAACCCAAGGCAGGAGAGAGACGAAAGTAGAAACCTGGATGGTACGTCGGCCACAGTGTGAGACACTTCGACCGAAACGATGATTGTTTACATAAAAACACAGATTGTCTTCACTGCATGTTTTTATAAAATATCCGTATAGCCTCGACTGCACCACGGAAGGCGACTCCCCGTTTTCGCGGGCACAACGCGGAGCCTCCCCCAAGGACATTGAGAGGACGTTTGTAAAATACATACAGAGAGAGCGCATGCGTCGCACTCTTGGTCGCGAAACCGCGTCGCCAGAGCGAAGCAGCTGAATGCATGCAGGGCCTCTCACACTAGCGTGGAAGCCGAGACAATCGAGTTCTCAGATGGATTTCGATCCTGCCAGAGTGTACGTCAGAAGCAAGTTAAACTGTACAAGCCACTGGCTGTCCGCGTTTTATCGAAACTCAAAAGAACGGCAGCGGAGTGCAGAGTCTTCTCTCTACAGGACGTTCAGTGAACCTCCACCGGAAGAGTAGGCGCATCTCACAGACACCCTACAGAAAGTCAAAACGGCCTTCCCCTCTGTGTGGCGAAGGCTCCTCTCGATAAAGTCTCTCGTCTTCATCGGCGATTTCGCACGTCAACTTTTTCCGACTTCCCCTCGACAGCGTTTCTCCCCCCCCCCCCCCCCCCCGTGGCTGTTTGCATTTACAGAATGCATGTCTGGAATTCCCTCCCTGTCTCCTTCCTCTCCGTTCCAGAAAAAACCTCTTCCTTCATCCTCTGCCCTCTTCTCACTCTATCCCTCGCCCCGCGTCTGGTCTGGCGGCAGCTTTATGAGGCCTGTCGCCTAAAAGCGAATTCTCTGCACACGGGGATCCGAGATGCTCTACGTGAGAGATCTTCTCTTGGTGCATGTCTTCCCTGCAAAAGTCCATTTCTTGTTTCCTCTCTCGCTTTGCCTGAACTGCATGCATCGTGGCGTCCGATCCCCAGAGCAGAAGGAGCCTCGCGCCGAAACCCAGACAATCTGCCTGTGACCTCATCGCTGCATGCGCCTCTTCCTCGCTGAGTTCACCCTGAGCTCTTGTCCCGCATTGCCCTTCAAACGTCGTCGACGTCGACTCCTTTCTCTAGCGTGAGAGCATGCGACAGGGTACAGAAACCGTTACGAGACTCTTGAGACGGCCGTCGCCAAGCGCGCCATGCTTCACAGAGAGAGCACGTTACATGGAAGAGAAATGAAAGGAAGACTCTTGGAACGGATATTCCTCCTCGCGAAATCTGTTTCAAGTTCCGCCTTCGCCATCTCTGTCTGCCCGTTTACTGTGTGCTACACATCGTAGACGCCTGCCTCCCGTTTGTCGTCCGCCTCTGTCGAGGAAGGAAGGCCCACCCCACACGAAAGCCCTTGGCTGTCTCCTGGATCCGCCCAGACCTGCTCGCGCGCTGCATTCACTGCCGTCTCCTGTCGCACGCCGAGTCCGAATCCCAAGCCAACTCTAAGCGAGTCGACTCCCAGGGCCAGAGCCGGCCACCCCACAGAGGCGACAGCTGCGTCTCTCTCAGAGGGCTGAGTGCTCGTTTCCAAACGAGGAACTCTCGACGCGCAGCTTCCCCCAACCCCTCCGCCTTGGTCCGTTTTCCTGATCTCTGTGGACTTCTCCGATCTCAGTGCCTCGTCTGGCTCCTTCTCTCCATCTCTCCAACTGGTCCTTGAAAGGTTGGCGCAACAAGACGCTGGTCTGGGAGCTTCGGCCGCGGCCTGCGAAGCCACGGGCGTTCCACGCTCCCTCGGCTCGACTTGCTTGTCTCCGCTTGCCTTTCCTGTCTCGCTCGCGCGAACGGTCTCTGCGAACAGTCGCGAGGCGCCCCCATGCGTTTCCGGAGACGTCGGAGTTGCAGCTGCAAGAGGCGAAAGCCAATAGGAGAGTCCGGGCTCCGCAGGAAAGCGAGGGTCGAAGGCGACGGCGAATGGGTCCGCAGGGACGGCTGCCGAGGACAAAAGGACCTCATGGGGGAAAGAGGAGACAGAGTGTCTCCGTGGAACAGGGGGCAGCGACCCCACCAGAGGCTGGCGATAAGCCTTCACACGCGCAGCCTCGCGGCCTCGCAGTCTCCCGTGCTGTCTCCGGGCGCCGTCCCGCCGTCGCCTCCTCACGCGTCTGCTCAACCTGACCCCGCAGTCGCCGGCGTCGCCGGGGCCTCCAGGCCGCGGATCCGTGGAGTCCTGAGCTCCGTGAGCTCCCTGGGGCAGGAACCGGAAGGTGAAATTCGGAGGCTTTTTGTCGCCCGAGGTGGCGCCTGTAGCGGTGTTCTCAGCGAACTCGAAAAGCGGAAAAGGCGAAGAAGAGAGGGCAGGAGAGAGCTGCTCGCGAGCCGCTGAGTCACCTGCTCGACTCATGTCGACAGCTGTCTCTTCGCCTGAGTGCCGTGAACGGGCGGAGCCTTCGGGGAACGCGAACGAAGGAACGGGGAGGAACAGAGGATACTCGTGCGGCCCTGCATGCGCCTGAGGCACGGACGGCGGAGAGACCGAGAACGCGATGGGACGTTGAGTTCCAAGACCCGCGAACGCAGTCGGAGAGAACAAACGACGAAGAGGCAAGAGTGTCAAGTGGCGGCGAGCCGAGGAGAGAAATGGCGCGACTCTCGAACAGAAAAAACCAGGCGCATGCACCCCGTGACTTGGACTCGAGGGTCGCAGCCAAGGCGTTGAGGTGTACATCCACCAGCGCGAGGGCGAGGATACGAGTCGGGGATCTACGGCGAAGCGACGGGTCTCAAAGGATGGCTCGTTCCTCCCGCGCGACGCTGTTTCTCGGCCGTCACAGCGCGTCTCCTCCCAGGAGTTCTGTCCGTGGCTCCGCTCTCCTGGCACCTTGTTCTCTCCTTCGGTTCGCGTTCCTCCTTCAGACTCTCCCCTCCTCCCCGGCTCCTCTCGGCTTGCGTCCGCCCGTCTCCGCAACCTGGCCTGTTCGCGCCCAAGGCGACCGCGATCCCCGCGCGAGTCCGATGAAGCACCAGGGCCCCCTCGTTTCTCTCGCCTTTCCCCTCGACAAGCGCGACGCGGTTCTTTGCCCCCCGAATCCCTCGACTCCTGCAAACTCCCTTCTTCCCCTCTGTCTTTCTCCTCAGCGAGAGGCGTTCGCTGGCCCAGCTGCCTCTCTTTCAAACCGTCGTGTCGCCCATCGCCCTCGGCGCGCTGCGGGTCCTCCCCCCGCGACTCCGGCCCTCTCGATCGCCCCGCGGGTGCGGCGCGTCCCTGTCCCTCTGCTTCTCGATCCTCATCCTGTTCGTCCGATACGCGTGCGAGCGGCGTCTCTTCACTGCTGCCGAGAGAACTCTGTCGCGAGAGTTCAGAACTGTCCCCGCGCCTGCACCGCGCCTCGCCCCTCTGTCGGCGGCCGCGTCTCTGGCCTGCGTCGGCCGCCGCGGGTCTCCTCGACGGCCCGGGCCTCTGAAGTCGTCTGAAGCCTCCAAACCCCCCACTCAGGTCGCTACCGGAAGGCAGGCGTCGCTCGTCCTCGCTGTCGCTACTCGACACAAAAGCGCGCAGACTGCGCCCCTGGCGATGGCGCGTCTTTTGCGCTGTACATACACCCGACGCGGCGTACGTGCACCTGGTCTTCTGCGCGACGGGCGCAGCCTTGCCGTGGGCCTTCGCAACGTCGTCGCCAGCGTCGTAGCCGGTGTCGTCATGGGAGGCAGCGGCTCGCGGGAAGAGGGCCTCGTCTTCGTCTCCCGAGGAGAAGGAAGACGAGAACTCGGCATCTGTCGCGCCTCTCTGCTGGTCTCTTCGCCGGTCCCCCTCAGACCCCGGCGAGGAGAAGGCGCCTGCCTCCCCGGCCGTCGTCTCCACAGCCACCTCGGCGGCGCCCGCGAGATCTTCCTCCCGCGCCTCCCTGGCGTCGAGGAATCCGTCTTCGTCGCTCTCAGAGTCGCTGTCGAAGTCCGAAGACTCCGACAATTCTGAGTCAGTGAGATAGCCGAGAAAAGACTGCAGCCAGTGTCGGTGGTGCGCCTTCACCGCGTAGAGAACTGCGGGGAAACCCATCCAGTCGCAGAAGGACACCGAAGCCGGGTGCCCGTCGTTCAGTCGCCGCAGATTTGGAGCTGACAGCGACCGCCTGCAGGGAAGGTGAAGCAAGGAACAGCGGAACAGGGAGGAACCGCGATATAACGCAGATACGGAGGTACGTGTGAAAACGCTTTGACTCGGAAAGAAAAGGGAACACCCGCGAATGCGCAACTCGATAAACTTCGACCTGATGGCGCAGAAATAGTTGCCAGGGTTCAGGTGTACATACACCCCGGCGAAAGGTGGGTGACAGAGAGGAGGACTGCCAACTAAGTTCCTAGGAACAGCAGTTCGTCTTCCAGGGAAAGGTGTGTAAGGCCCGAAGGGAGACACAGATTCCTGGACTTTTTCATGTTTTTTTCTCGACCCTTCGACCGATGCCGAGTGTGAACAAGACCCGTCTTCTCCCGAGTCACGCGTCGAACACTGTCTGTCTACGATTGGAGAGAAGCACCACAAGGACGGCTGGTTCCCGATGGAGACAGCCGAGGCGCAGTCAAGCGGAACGAAGACACGGGCACCGGGAGAGAACGGTTGAGTGACGTGGAGGAGCAGGAAGCATGCCTCGACAAGTGGGCGGCAAAACCTTTTTTTACAGCACAATCGGGAACCTCACAGTCTCGATTTCAAGACCAGCCCACTCGCTGACATCTCCCTGCGAGAGCGAGGCGGCAAAGTAGGTCCTCGCTGACCAAATGGGTTCCACGGAAGACCTGGAGTTCTCAAAGACCAGTCTTGTCTACACGCATGAAGGCAGCGCCGCGAAGACTCACCTAAAGAAGGCAGTGGGGACGAAGGGACATTCGTCGTTCCTCGTTTCGCGAGACGAAGCGTCGCCCTCGCCAAGCGCATGCAGCCCCACTGGGAGCTCCGGATGCAGTTCTGAGGAAGGGAGACGCCGGGAGAGAGCGACGCCCACGGGCGCCGCGGTGAGGGGCGAAGAGGCGGGACAAGTGGCGAGCGGGGCCGAGAGGAAGAAAGGCGGAAGCGACGGAGAGAGAGAAGGCGAGAGCGCGGGAGAAAGTGTAGCAGGCACAAGAGGAAACGCGACCTGACGCGGTGAGTTCGACTCGTGAGACGGCCCTCCACGAACGGGCACTGAGGGGGATAAACGCGGAGATTCGCGACGCTGACTCTCCAGTTCCTTCTTCTCTTCATGAAGGCGCCTGTCGTCTCGTCGCCTTACGGCCTCGTGTTCCTTCGTCTCTTTCCCGTCTCCGAAGACGACTTCCTTCCCTCTTCTTCCTCTTCGCAAGTCTTCTCTGTCTTTTTTATCTTCGTTTTCTTCTCTTCCTTTGTCTTCTCTTCCCGCGCTTTCTCCTCGTTCTACTTGTCTCCGTATTTCGGTCTCGGGAGTAACCAGGCGTGAGGCGGAGGGTCTGTCTCTTTGCTCTCCTTGGTCTTTTACGGGAGTGCATGCAGCTGCGTTCTGCAGAGTGTCCCCGGCGCTGCTCGCCTGGGCCCTTTCGTGATAGGAGACTTGGCTGTCGACTCCTTTCGCCTCGGTTTCTGCCCTCAATTGGAACTGTGGACTTCTCTCTGATTCAACCTCTCTGGCTTCGCCCTCGTCACCCTTAATGTCGACAGACTCGCTCCCGTTCTCGACCTTCTCTCCGAGACGGAGGCTTCCCGCGTCACCGTTATCGTGCACCGCACTTCCGAAAGCCTCAGTCTGAGTGGATGCAGTTCTTGTCTCCTTTTCTCTTCCTTCCTGAAGTGTCTCTTTGTCCCCGAAAAGCGTCGCTCCATTCGCCCCTCTGGCAACCTTTGTAAGTCCCTCTCCACTTTTTCCCTCGCACGCTTGTTTCCTCTCCTTGGAGTTCCGCTCCAGCGCTTGGTCATCAATCCCTGTTTCCTCTCTCTCCGTCACGCGCGCCACCAGTCCTTCTTCCCTGCTCGGTAGCCCTGCTCGTGTCTCCATTTGTTGTCTCCGAGCCCCGTCTCCGACTGTGCGTCTCTCTTCTCTTTCGTCTCCCTCTCTTCTGTTCTCCCCTGCAGTGTTCGGTGTCCCTTTTACGTGTCTCTTCTCACCCGCATCGTCGCTCGCATTCTGATCTTCTTTTCGGTCTCCGTCACGAGTTTTTTTCTCCTTTGCCTCTCCCACATAGTCGCCTGAATTCCTGGATTTCCACGCATCCTTGTCCCTCCGGCTGTCCTCCGCCGAAGCCGCAGTCGCCCCTTCTCCCTGCCTGCCTGGCGTCCCCCACCGCTCGCGGGCCTCCGGCGACCGGTCTCGTTCTTCTGTGATCTTCTCTCGCATTCTTTCTTCCTTCTTGAGAAGTATGTGTGTCTCTTCTCGCCCCGCGTCTCCATGTACAAGCTCGTCTCTCGCTTCTGGCTGTCTCTCTCCTTCTGCGTCTGTTGAAGAAGCCTCCCGCCCACCCTTCGACGCACCGGTGTCTCCTCGAGGGGACAGAGGCCTCCCGTCCTCGGCATGTCGCTCCAAAAGGGAGAAGAGCCTGCGTCCGCACAGGGCGAACGGCGACACCCTCCCGGAGAACGATGGAGACACCGGAGACAGGTGCGAGACGGACGAAGCAGGAGCCTCGCCCTCCCCCACAAGGGCAGACACAGGCGCCGCCGCGTCTCTGCGTTCCACAGGCGCATGCACGGCGCCAGGTGAAAAAGCCAGCGGGGGCGCGACAGAAGAAGAGACAGAAACTGCTGCAAATGAGGGATGACCGGGAGCAAAAGTAGAGGAAACAGAGGCAGAGCAAGAAGCAGCCGAGGAAGACGACGAAGAGGAAGGAGAGGAAGAAGAAGTAGCACATTCAGCCTTGGAAGGAGACGGACAGGAGGCGGCGACAGACATCGAAGAAGATGCTTCTGGAAGACACACGAAACTGTCAGCGTCGCCGACGCCAAACGCATCACTCGAGGAAAGGCGAACCGCGGCCAAGTGATCAGATCCGACCAGGTGTCCAGACACCGCATCCCTCCCCGACGTCTCTGAGGCGGAGGAGCCGCGTCTTAGCGAAAGTGACATCTTGGCTGGAGGCCCTGCAAGGCGCGCATGCAGTGGACTGACCCCTGGCGACTTCGGTCCCTCGTCATCTTCCGCTGGAGCCGCGGGCACCGGAAGTTCTGACGCCTTTCCCCCCCACGGATCGGCGTGCATTTCCCCGACTGAACGATCAGGATTTTGCCCCTCCCTCTCGGCGCTGTCCACGCCGGTTTCGGTGTCTTCTTGCAGTGTCTCCTCGTGCGTCCGTCCGGTCTCCGCCTCGCCTGGGAGCGTCTCGACCTCCATCGTGGTCCTGTTGACACCTTGCGTGGACGTCGCGCTGGACATGAAGTCTGTCGGTGCTTCCAGCTTCCCCGCAAAGAGGCCAAGAGAGTCGCCTTTCTCTCTCCTGCTTGCGGGCCTGTGTGTCTCCTCGCGCAGGCTCTCCACTGCCGCGCGCCGGCAGATTCGGCGTCGCGTTTTCGCGGCCTTCGACCGGTCGCGCCCGATACCTTCGTCTCCTTCAACCTTGTCTCCCGGCCGCGGCTGCCTTGCACGAGAGGCCGGGCCTCGTGTCTCCTCGATCGAGGCGGAGCGTCGAAGCTTCCGCGTCCCTCCAAGGCCCAGCCGGCGCCTGTCCCTGGAAGAGATAAGTGCGGCGTCTCCCGCCGAGTCCTCTCGGAAGGCCATTTTTCGCCCACGGGGGGGCGCCAGCCGCTTCTCTTCTCGTGGGGTCGGGTGTCCAGAGACGCTGGAGGGGCATGCCGCCGCGCCTCTGAGCGAAAGGTGCATGCATCGCACAGTCGTCCTGGGGAGATGAGGAGGCGAGGGCGGGGGCGAGGGCAAAGGCAGCGGTGGCGAAACACAAGGCGGCGCGGGGAGAACGCTCGTCTCTGCCTCCGGTTCAACGGTCGGAGCGGTGGAGCGGGGGCCTCGAACCTTCTCCACCACGGTACAGACGGGGAGCTCCGACGCGCTGTCGGGCCCCGAGGAAGACTCTGCATGCGCTGCACGCGATGCATGCGAGCGCAACTGTTCTTGAGGAGGGGAGGGGTGGACATCTGAGAAACAAGGATGTCCGCGCTTCGACAGAAGCCGTTTCCTTGAAACTGCAGATTCGAAGTTAGACGCGCTGTCGCTGGAGTCAAGCCATTTCTCGCCCTCTTGCCGCCGCCTGCGGTCCATGTCGACGTGGGCAGGCGCGGAGCGAGGAGAGTAGTCATGTGCATCTCCGCTTCTGAGGACGCGACCCCCTTCGGCCGGCTCCTGTTCGCGGGCTGTACATACACCTGACAGGCCTTCAGGTGTACCGGCGGCCTCGGCCGCCAAAAACTGGGCGCGACTCCTGTAGGCCTTCTCAGACGTCTGGACCGTCGCGCGGCCCGGTTGCGTTAAACGTAAACCCTCTGGGTTCCTCGTCTCTTTCGAGACCGTTCGTCCTTCTTCGTCCGGATGTTCAGACACCGCAGAGTCCCCGTTACGAGGCAGTTTCGGTGCGGAGAAGAACTGCGCCTCTCCCGTCTGGAGAAGCCTTCGTTTGCTGGCTTTCTCTGTCTTTTCTTCTTCTCGAGGCTCCGAGATCCGCGAATCTAAAATCTCCACGCGCCTGCTGCTGCATGTGCGGGAATCGCTAATGTTTCGAGGACGAAACAAACCCTCTTCGCGCTGGTGCCCCGACGAACTCTCCAACTCCTCAGACATCCGCCGCGGCGTGCGACCCGCCCCCGAGGTGCCCCGGAGAGCCTTCGCCGCGCGCGGGCCTTCCGCGGAGTCTAGACACCGCAGCTCGGCGTCTCCTTCTCGCCCCTCCCGCGGTGCTCCTGCGCTGTCGCTAAGTCCGACAGCCTGCGCGGAAGGGCCCGCTGCGACGGCTGGAGGCAACTGACAAACCGCAGGCTTCGAGCCCCCGCCCGGAAGCGGCTGCGCTGACCCGGACAGCAGCCCAGGTGTATACACACCCGGGGCTGGGAGAGGAGCCGCTGTTGCGGACGCCAGGAGCGCATGCAAGCCGTCCATGAGATTTCGAAGCCCAAACAAGTACTCTTCGTCCGGTGCTGGGTTATCTGACACACAAGCAAGCCGCAACGACACAGAGGAACGGTCGCACCTCCAGAGAGCGCGAGAGTCTGAGGAGGAAGCAAAGGAGGAAAGGTACAGGAAGCGGCACACAGGCGGGTCCCGGCTGGAGCTGTGAAAGAGAGACCTTCTTCGCCTGTGTGACTCAACAACAGTCGCAATGAGCACAGAGAGCCGGGACATGCGTTCCATGGCGCGACGACATGACGCTCGCAAGCGGTGTGTGTACACCGGAATGTCTACGGACGTGCGAAAGATGTGAGAAGGCTGAGTCCGCGTAGAATCGAGAAACATGAAGTGGATGCTAATGCCGATTTGCAATTGGGAGCAACGCGCATCAAAAGGCTCAATCCTGTCACAAGCGTAGCCACAGGCACTTGCACGGAGGTACATGCATGTGTATCTGTTGAGAGACAGATAGAAGAATGTACAGAGAGAAATATGGAGATAGATAGAATCGAGAATAGAGTTGGGTACAGACCGATAGGCGCAGGTAGAACGATACAGACAGATCGGCGCACGACTACGGAAGTGGAGGGAAACGAATACATCCTTGGGCGGATATTGGTGAGTATGTGTAGACGTTGTTTTTCGTGGTAAGAGCCCGGACGAAAACGGGTGAAACGAAGCTCGGTGAGGCTCACCTCTGAGGTAGATGGTGTTTGCGAAATCGATCATGCGAATGTCGAGGGAATTCTTTCTCTCTTCCGGGTCGTTAAGGCCGCCGTCGTAGACCCAGAGCAGCGACGACGACCAGAACCGATAGTGCTTCAGCTGGGAGACGCCTGAGACAGAGAGACAGAACATCATCCCAGAAGAAACCTTTTAATGCGAGTGACAGCGGTACTGGATACACTACGCCGGGGACGAGACCGACATGGGGAGCGCCCCGGTGTCGCAGGATGTTGCTGTTCAACACCCTTCACACGTCGTTGGCAGCCCAGCGGGGTGAGGGGGTGCGGCAATAACAGAGAGCTTTCGAGAGACGAGAAGAAAGGCCTTCCAGCGAGAACACCGTCTGTGCCGATCGGCGAGGAGACACGGAGGCGGTCGGAACGAAAAAAGCGAACAGAGAGGAAGCGGGGACCGGCGAGCGTCCGGCTTTCTGATTCACACACGCCAGCCGACGAGAGAAGAAGCACACACAAACATGCTTTGAAGAAGCGCTTCCATGCATACAGGAACGCGACTGGGACGGCGACGAGAGACCGACATGGTCCAGCGAAACCAAAACGCGAAGACGAGTCTTACAGGTGTAGAACATGTCGAGTTTTTCCAGCAGAACGGGGATCAGCTCCACGTACAGCGTGCACCCATTCCAGAACCACTGCCGGATCGCATTCGGCACTCTCTCTGCAGGCGCACAACGCAGCGACCAGGGCGGGGGCGTACAGTCAGGTACAGTCACCGAACCCACTTGATTTTCAACCTAGCAAGTGCAACCCATGAACTCGAAACACACTGACGGGGACGCGTAGTGGTCCTCGGTCTGGCCCCTCGGCCGCCGCCGCATACCTTTTGTCAGTTTTCTGCCCCAGTACTTATCGCGGTAGCACAGCGTGTCAGACTTCTTGTTGTAGAACTGAGCGCAGGACAGGCAAAACGCAGAGAGTGCATGCGGGAGAAAGAAACGAACAGACAGCAGGGACGCGACGTCACAGCGAGACCAAAGGGAAGAACGAGAAAGGCGGTCGTGGTGGCACCGCACTCGACGCATCCATGCAGACACGATTGAGCGCTTCCTACAGAACAATTCTTGAGACGTTTCTGGCCCTTTGCTTCTACGTTCGAAGGCCTGGTTGTCGAGGTGCCACACACACACAGAGACTCGCACGGGGGCTCAACACATCGCGCTCTCTTCTCGTCTCTCTCTGTCTCTCGCGTTCGTCCTCCATAATGTGTGTTTCTCTTCTCTCCCACTTTGTCAACCCTTCTCTCTCTCTTCTCTTGTTCTTTTCTCTCTCTTCTCTTGCTCTTCTCTCTCTCCTCCCTCGTTTTCCACCTCTCCTTCTCTGTCCGGCGCGTGTATCAGCCGTTCGTTCACCTGACAGCCGCAGAGCCGGAAGCCCAGTTCGTGGCTGGTGGTCTTGAGGCTCTTCTCGAGCTGTCTCTTCTCCTTCTCGGGCGACGCGCCGACCTTCCGCTGGCGCTTCCCCATCTTGATGTCCAGCACGCAAGGCTTCTTGAAGCCGTAGACCAAGTCCTCCAGCACAATGTGCCGCAGCTTCTCACTCACTGCCGGCCCGCGGCCCCCACCTCCCGTCGACGACGACGATGACGATGACGATGAAGAGGAAAGTGAGGAAGAAGAAGATGACGATGAGGAAGAGGAAGAAGATGCCGACGACGAAGAAGAGGGTACCGGTTGAGACACGAGAAGCAATTCATGACCTTCATTGAGGCGAACGGGGGACTCAGACGGTCGCGACGGACCTGGGGCAGTCAGGGACCAGTGTTGGACGCTCTCGAAGGTTCGAGGGGTCCCGATGCACCGCTCTTCCGTACCTGCATGCACCGTAGCTCGGCCGTCCTCGGCAGAACTCTCTGGAAACTTGCGGGAGAGTGTGAAGAGGTCCGAAGAGGTCGACAGAGACGCCTCTACAGAAGAGCGCCTCCCTTTATGCTCCTCTTTGCTGCCGAAGCTACCTCCGACATTGGGGTCACTGCCACCCCACAGCGCGGCGGAAGGCCCCGCGCAAAATCCATCTTTTTCTCTCGCTTTCTCGACAGGCGACGCGTGACGCGTTCCATCCTCTTCTCGCCTTCTTCTCTCTTCCGTTTCACCTGGGCTTGCCTCACCCGCGCCTCCCCTTCCTTCTAGCGGCTCTCTTACATCCCCGACAGTCGCCTCGCCTGGGCAACGAGCCGCAGAAGAGGGCAAGGAAGAAGAGGAAGAAGACGACGGCGAAGACAAGAGAGAAGAAGACGCGGAAGAAGACGCGGAAGAAGACGAAGAGGAGGAAGAAGCGATGAGTTCACTGCTGTCGGGTACAGCAGCGGGGGCGGCGCAGGCAGGTTCCTCAACCCTCTGGAACTCTGCTCGAAGACAAAGTTCAGTGACGCCGTAGTAGTGGGGGACGAATTTTTTGAGGATATGGAGAGGGCCGGACTCTGCGTTGGACGCACCCAAAGCTGCGAGCTTCTCGTAAAAGCAATACTCGTTTTCTATGAGTGGCTTGTACACCTTGGAGGAGTCCTTCGGCTTCATCAACCGCGAGTGGCCGCCCACCTGGTGTCTGTACGCCTCGATGACCCTCATGATGGCAGCGCGCGCTCACGGGCCCCGCATGGAGGCCGCGAGGCAGACGCCCGGGGGCGGTGTGTGGAGAGACAAAATTGCCCAGTGCCTTGATCAACGAGTTTGGAGTGTAACGACACCGCAGTCTCTGCCCAAGAAGGTTCTCAGCTTCGTGGCTCGGCAGTCGCCCGAGAGCCGGCAGGAACGAGGCGAGCATGCAGCGCTCTGGAACCTCGCGCGTAGACACCTGGTTGGGTTTCGAGCGAGAATCGATAGCGACAAGCCTGGACGCAGAACGGTTTGTACCTGCCTTACTCTTCCATTTGCGCTAGCAAGTCTCTGTTCGCAGCTTGTATCGATGCATGCACGGGTCCACTGCTTCCTGCCATCGAGTATCGCACCGTGCAGACTGCCTCCCAGCCCCCAGCAGAACCGCCGTCTGCTTCCGCGCGACACACCCGCCTCCGCGATCTTTCTGCAAGCACAGGAGCAACAAAGCGGGGAGTCCTCGACACGGATGCGCCTGTGCGTCTCGTTGTCGAGAGAGAATTCGCGAAGCAGCCAGTCCGAGAAAAGAGCTCGCACGCGCCTTCGAACGGCGAGACGGCGAGCGCCGCACATCCGCGAGCTCGGCTGTATGTACAGAGACCCTCGGGAGAGAGGCACTGGGGAAAGGCGGGACCGGGCGAAGGTCAAGAAGGCACCTGCATAGAAGGCGGTCTGAGAAGATTGTAGCCCTTCGTCGATTTGCTGGCCAGCACTGCGCGCGGCTCGAGAAACCGGACGCCTGGCGAAGAAACAAGACGGCGGGACTCGACCACGAGGAGACAGAATCGTCGACGCATGTGTCAAGGGACTCTCGCCTCGAAAGCAAAAAGCGAAAGAAGACAGGAAGAGTCTAGAGAAGGAATGGGCCCAGACAGTCAGCCGCCGAGTGGGAGGAGCGGATCGGCAGCGAAGGGAAACCAAGACAGAGAAATCCGATTGGTACACCGCAGAGACGCGCCGCAAAACGACACAAAACCTATAGGCGGCCACCCATCCAGAAGAGAAAGCGGACGATACGAAAGGCCAGAGCCGGAAAAGAAACGCAGAGAAACTCCTTCACCGCCGTCGGACGAAGCCCACCTACGACGGTTGCAGAGGAACGAGTCTGAAGCGGCCTGTCTCTTCGGGTGTACGTACACCTGAGACAACACCTCCCGCGGGCAGGCAGAGGCCGCGGCAAGTTCAGGTGTACATACATGCAAACATCCGAGTTTCCGACGGCAAGAAGCGTGAAGGCGCTCTCCGTCAGGCCAAGTGTGCGTTTTCTAGCGGGTGGCAGGCTGTGCCAGCGGCCGCGCAGGGGCACCTGAGCCGTGCCTGCGCTTTCCACTGAAAACGGAACGGATCCGCACAAGAATTTCAGCGAGAATTCGCGCAGAAACCCGCGGTTCCTTGCCGCCTCTCAGCCGGGGTGTTGAGTGCGACGACACCGCGGTAGGCGGCCT
The DNA here is from genome assembly GCF_000006565.2 of Toxoplasma gondii ME49. NCBI lineage: Eukaryota > Apicomplexa > Conoidasida > Eucoccidiorida > Sarcocystidae > Toxoplasma > Toxoplasma gondii. The sequence continues at coordinate 589,343 of NC_031468.1, forward strand.
TTCACCCCGCGCCGTAGAGGTCGAGGAAGCGCACAGAAATCGCGTCGATGAAGACGCGTCCCGGGGGGCTTCAACGCAGCGAAAGGCCGGCTAAACGCACAGAGAAACTGTCGGGAACCACAGGCGCTGCGGAGCCCAGCGTGAACCTGCAAAGAGCGCTACGTCGGTGCGCGGTTCCTTGCAAGAGAAGACAGAGTCGAAAGACAGCCGAGAAACGCTGGCGTTCGGAAAAGCCATTTGGGAGCACTTTCGCGGCGAGCATCGGTTCCTGGTGCCGGTACAGACTTCGTTTTTGCTGGCTTTTTTGAAGTCACGCCGGCCGCATGCACACGCAGGCACGAGGGGCTGAGCGGCCACACACGAGAGCGTTGCACGCCTTTCGGAGACTTGGGCCGCCGAACGAGGAACGCAGGGGTTTCTCGCAGAGAGATTACCGGCAAGTGCCACGGACGAAGCTTGAAGAAGCTGGGGAAGCCGGCGCTCCCCTCCTCCTCGCCGATCTCGAGCGTGCTCCTCGGCAGGCGGACTGGAAAGCCGCGCCGCAGAAGGCCGGAAAGACGAGGGCGAAAACAGGGAGAGAAAATCAAACGAAGGTGTGCGCAGAACCGCCAGACTGAGCGCTGTTCGGAAGGACTCGTCTCGAGTCTCTCGCCGCAGTGCAAAAGTGCTCGCAGGAGTGGCGGCATGCGCGAAAAATCACGCATGTGTTGAGCTCGCCGACCTCGTTTCTCCTGACTTGGGAAAGAAGACACAAGACACAAGGCAAGAAAGAATTCGAGAGAGTTGAAGGCGTAGAGACGTAAAGGAAGTTCACCAGGAAAGATTCCGGATAAAAGAACTTTTTTCTTCGCAAGCCTCGAAGATTCCAATCTCAAACAGCTGCAGTGCTGCCATTGCTCCGACACCCACCGCAACAGGCGCATCGACACTTCGTCTTCGTCCTCTCCTTCTTGTCCTTCTCCTTCTTGTCCTTCTCCTTCTTGTCCTTCTCCTTCTTGTCCTTCTTCTTCTCCTTCTTGTCCTTCTCCTTCTTGTCCTTCTCCCCACTCACTTTCTGCTCTTCCTTCTCTTTCTTTTCTCTCTCTGCGTTTCCCTCCTCCTTCTCCTCCGTGCTCACGCCGCCGCCTCGGTCCTCGCCGAGGCGCAAGACAGCCCCAGGGGAGGAGAGGCTCCAGCAGCGCGCGTCGAGAGAAGAGAAAGATCGACATACCACATAGGCCAGCAATTCTCTGAAGGGGAAGAACGAGACAATAACTCGCGAGGCGGAGACGCGCGCCTTCGGCCTTCACTGCCTCTTCTTCTCGTGGTGTTGGGAGCTCAGCGAGGGTGCAGCGTGGAAGGAAAGGGAACAGGAGAGGCTGGACGAAAGAAGAGAGAGCGAGAGCCAGCTCCGAAAACCAAGCAGGCTTGGAGGAAAGTCTTGGTGGCAGGCTTCCTCCAGCTTCAGTGGGGTGGGTGTATCGCGTGCAGAAGCCGCGTTCGGGAGCCTCTGACTTCTACCAGGCCCACTGGCGTGTCTCCACTCCTTCCTGCAGGGCCGCGGCAGGTCGATTTCCTCAAGATCGCCAGGCAGCGCGGCCGGTGCTCTTTGAGAAGAGCATGCGCCTTGTCTTGGAGCGTTCTTTCGGGGGAAAGTGAATTTCGAGCACTCCGAGTCGGGAAACTCGCACCCGGTGGACCGCTGGAGTGCACCTTGAAGGGGGCGCCTAAAAAGGACTCCGGCTCCTTTTCGTGGCTTCCAAGTGCAGTGCGTAGACAGCGGGGCGCATGCGATCTGCTTGCACAAACACCCTCTTCGTCCAATCTAAAGACAACTAACGACTCTCGTGTGACCATCTGTCTTGCCGCCGAGCGCTTCCTCATTGTGCGACTTTTCAGAGAGTTTTTTCCTTTCCTCGTTTTGCGGCGTAGATGTTCCTCCACGCGCGTGGAAGTCTCTGGATTCCTCCTCAGTCTTTATGTTCTCGTGGGCAGCGCTACGCACCTCAACAGCCTTCACGTTACACTCTCCCCAAGGCGTTTGTTTCCTCCTTTATGAAAGAGCTCGTTTTCTCCCATTGGCAGTCGCCTTCTCTCCTCCAACTGACGTTTCCCGCTCTGGTTGCCCTCTCTCCTTTCCGTTTGTGGCCACAATGGCCTTCTCTGCGAAGGCGGTGTTGGGGGCCTCTCTGTCGGTCCGGGAGGCGAAGCGCGCGCTGAGGCAAGTTCTCCTGAACCGTCGCAACAGTCTCCACCGGGCGCGGCTTGTACGCGCGCAGAGCCGCACGCGTTTGGCGCAAGTGTGCGAGAGCGAGAAGGAAAATGGCAGAAACTGCATGCAGGCGCCAGACGCGGTCTCGGACCTGCATGCGTCGGAGACGATGGGGAAGAGGAGTGCCGGCGCCTCTGCGGCCTCGCCGTGTGTGAACGCTGAAGGCGGGGACCGCGGACGAGACACAAGCCAAAGAGGAAGGAGTGGGGAGGAAGAAGGCGTTCTCGTCTCTCGCGGGCTCAGTGAATTTGTGGAAAAGCATGTGGGTGCTGGCCCCGTGTCGCCTTTCCTCAGTGCAGGTCCGTCTCCGTATTCTTCCTCTTCTTTCCAGTCGCTTCCTTCTTCTCAGTCTTCTTCTCCTGCTTCTACCACCCAGTGTTCCTCTCACTCTTCCTCTCCACCTACCTGTTTCCTTCCTTCATCGTCTCCTCCTTCCCCCTCGGTCTCTTCCTCTCCCGCCTCGTCTCGGCATTTGTCCCCGTCCTCTTCACTCTCTCCGTCCCCTTCTCTCTCTCTCGCTGCATCCCCTTCAGTCTCTCCGTCGTTTGGAGTGCCCGCTGCTTCGAGTTTTTCTCCACTGCCTGAATTCCCCAACTGCATGCGCGCTGGCGGGATGGGTGCCGTAAGCCCTGACCGCGACACGGACATGCAGTTTGCCAAGGAAGAACAGGGAGAAGAAGGTGAAGAGAGAAGAAGGAAGATGAGAGGTCGCTTTCAGGACTTGCTTGGAGCAGTTTATCCTCAAATTGTTCACCTTGATGGACAGCTTCGCGCAGGTAGGGAGTCTTCGCGTGCACTGCTGTCGTCTGGCCTTCGTCTGTCGCCGTTGCTCTCTTCCACGTTCAATCCGGCCCCCTCTCTCCCCGTACCTCCCTCTCTCCTGTCATACAGATATACGTGTACTTTCATGCTTATGTATATATATATATATATACATATACTGATATGAAGAAGTCGATAGAAGTATGATTTTATTTGAACATGTGCATATTAGGCGTAGGTAACCATCGTCATGAGGATACTTCGACATCAGGATAGCTAGGCACACACGTATATATATATATATATATATATATATATATATATATATTTGTCTTTTTACTTATTTCAATGTCAAAGCGTCGTGTACATTTTTATGTTCCCTTTGTGTGCTGTTTGATTGTTTATTTTGGGTGACTTCACTAGGCAAGCGTCCGCTGGTCGTGAGCGGCTACTCGCCGATCGGAAGCGAGTTGGACAGCACATTTCTTCTGAGTCTCGCAGAGTCCCTGGGGCATGCATGCGCTCTCCCTTGCATCGAAGAGAAACGAGCGCCTCTCACCTTCCGGCAGTGGTTCTGTGGGATGCCGCTCGTCCCCGGAAAGGTCGGCCTCCACAAGCAACACAGAACACTACGTTAAGAGGGAATCCGTCAAGGCCCGGCGGTGTAGAATTACTTGCATATATGCATACGTAGACGTAGAGATATTTGTAGGTAGTTATGTATACGGGCATCTACACCTTGAATATGGCTTCAGTTATGAGATACAGACAACCAAGTTCTTTATGATTGCTGTACACCCCATTGGACTGCTTAAGACAGGTACAAGTGTTGGATTTCAATAACCTACTGCATTAAGGTTGTTTCACATCGGTTATGTTCTAGGCGTTTCGCTCACGGATTCAGTGTCCAGGACGACCTGGCTCTTAATAGCGATTCTGTTTTCCAGCTTCCAAATAAACTGCATATTAAAATAAGCGCATATAAACTCGTCTTAAACACTCCGCTATCAAATATAACCGTATGCTCCTGAATGTCACGGCACAAGCTGTAAACAAAGGACTCCTTAACTTAAACTAAGGAGTCGAGAAGGCAAAACCAAATCATTGAGAGTGTGTGTTACGGAGCTGCGGCGCTTCTCTTTACAGTTCAACATCCCGGCTCCGCAGCCGGATTGTCGGCATCCTGTCGTTGAGCCGGATGTGGTGCTGGTCCCGCTTCTCGGCTTTGATCGCCTGGGCCGACGTCTCGGCTACGGCGGGGGGTATTACGATCGCACGCTTTGCGAGCTGCGAAGAAGAAGAGGCACTCACGGTTCGCCTCGGAGAATGAACGAGAGAGACAGTTTCGTAAGTTCTAAGAAAGATCCCTGGCTCGCGCAATACGCAGCTCACACGCTCTTCAACCATGGACTGGCAGGCCGTACATCCGACGCTACACCTTTCTGGGGTCTCCCTGCGTCGTTTTCTCACTTTTCTTCTTGCCTACGGCCTGTCGATCCCCATCTTCCGTTCTTTCCTCTGTTTACCCCAGACTGTTCTTCTGCTCCCCGCCGTTTTCTTCCTCTTCTCTCTCGTCTCTCTCTTCGTCTTCTTGCTCAGTCCGCTCTTCCTCTCTCTTTCCTTCTTCGCGTCTCCTCTCTCTTCGCTTTTTTCTCTTTTCTTTCTCTCTTCTTTTCTCTCTGCTCCTCTCTCTTCTTTCATCTTGCATGCTCCCTCTCGCTCTAGACACCGTTTTCCGTTTCTTCTTGTGCTTTGCCTCTGCTCGCTTGTTCTCTCGCGCGGCGTCCCTGCAGGGCCCAGTCGGACCACTCTCGGAGCGGCTTCTCGCGGCGCAGCCTCCGCGATACGCCACAGTGCCTCTCTTGGTTTGTGGGGTCGCGTTTGACTGTCAAGAAGTCGATGAAATTCCGACGGAAGGATTCGACCAGCCGCTGGACTGCGTCCTCCTCGAAAATGACCTGAAACTGTTTTCCCCCGAACTTGCAGACAAATTCCAGTAGAGCCGAGCCAGCGGCAGAAGCCAGTTCAAACAGACATGCAAATAAATGCAGAGATATGTATCTGTGTATTTGAATAGGCAGAACAGGAGGCATCAAAATGAACACCTTTATTCAAAAAATGCATGTGTATGCGTATATATATATATATATATATATATGGAGAAATGTGGAAAGGAGTACAGATTTGTGTCCCTCGGATAGCATTATCATTCGTCGTTTGTCCATCAGCAAGGAGCAAACGCTTTCTCCGTTCTGGGGGTCTTCTTCGAAGTGCTGCTTTCGCATACGAACGATCCAGCGCATGGACCAGCTGGGGCTCGGAAGTTCTTTTGCCGTCTGTCTGCCCTGTCGAGGCACTCTGCCGTGGAAACATGCATGTGTATGCAGTTGCGGAATGCCAATGTCAAGGAATGCATCTGCAGCGGACTTCGTGTGGTCTCCGCCGTCCCCAAACTCAATGCCTCCGCATAGCCCTCTCAACATCTATTTACATACATAAATAATACAGATATGCATATATCTTTTTACATATTATGTATATATACATCATAATATGTAAATATATATATATATATATATATATATGTATATGTCTATTATGTGTCTGTGCATGCAAGTGAGCGGTTGGCTGCACGGAAAACTAGTATATACTTGCTTTGTGCCTTTGGGTGTGTGTGTCTCGTCTATTTTCCATTGCCTCGTGGAACAAGAAGAGCCGAAGGCTCTCCTGAAGTTTGGGCGGTGAAGCTGTGGAGGGAGGCCTGTTTTCTCACCCGCTGCCGGGCCCCTGGGGCCTTCTCGCGTGTCTCTTCTCCAAATGGAAACCAAGGCTTAACGGATGCATCGGCACTTGAAAAACGGGGATACTCGGGTTCTCCAGATTCACCAAGACAGGCGCGACAGAAAGACGCAGAACGCAGCTGCCCGAATGTTGGACAGAAGAGCACGAAAAAACAGGAAACACAAGTTGCTCCTTAATGCATATAGATTCATATTTATAAGTATATGCATATGCACTAAATAGATATTTACGATATATATATATATGTATATATATTTGCTATATATTTGCACACCTGTGGCTAACTTTCACTTGCGGAGTGCTTAAGCGCACTGCCACCACGTGGTGAGGAGACTGTTCGTTTTGTCGCTCGAAAGGAGACGCAGGCGAGGGCCTTGTGACCCTCGCCTGCGTCTCGGTGGCTTCTGTGCAAAACTGCAAATCTTTTCCAGCTAATTCACACGCGTGCCTCGCGGACCTCAGGACTGTGGCGTCCGCTTTTCCGTTTTCACTGAGCTGTCCGATCTTCCGTGGTTTCCTGTGCACCTTCTACGGTTGAATCTCCTGCCCCAGTCCTCGGCTTTTTCACCATTTCCACGGGTCTCTGTCAGTGGCTCCCCCCCCCCCCTCGGTGTCTAGGTCTCTAACGTTCGAAACAGGGAGAGGTCGGTCTGTCGTTTCTCTCGCCTTCCCTCCGGTAGGTCCTATCTGGGCCTGATCATCGCCGAGGCCTCTCTCTCTGCACCTTCGGGCGCCGGTACCCGATGGACGCCAACCGCATGCATGTGAACACACGTCTGCGGAGGCAAAGAGCTCAGTGTGAAGCGATGTGGAGATGGCGCAGAATATTAACGTTTCTCATCTTTCCAGAAAAGGGGTGGACGTCGCTAACGGGCCTGCAGTGGTTGTGCACTTCGCATGCACTCGGGAGCCGACAGTCTGTTTCCAGGAGTCGCAGAGGTCCAGGGACATGTGTGTTTCTCATCTTCCTGCCACCCCCCAAATTGCCCACAAAAAACGTTCGTCTCCGAACATACGACGCAGCTCTCTGCGTGCTTCAGCAACAGCCACCAGAGGAAAAAGGGAGACAGAGATATCACGGCACCAGTCCGTTCTGGTAGCACTGCGGGCAGAACCAGGCGTCGTCCTCGTGAGTTTCAGCCGAGTAGCCCTGAAGGAAGAAAGCCACGCACAAGGTGCTTCGCAGTTTCAAGAAAACGTTTCTTCCCGAATGTACGGCGAGCGGGACATACAGCACCGTGCATGCCAGCAGTCATCGATCAAACGATTCCACACGCAACTGAAACCTCTGTTTGGTTTCACTGTTTTTTGTTTTCCCGTTCGCTCACTCTCCGCCATTCGCAACAGTGCCGCGACCCCCGCGTTCAGCTTTCACAGCAGGGAGATCTTCACCAGTGCATGTCGCAGGCACAGAGACGAAGGCTCTTTTTTCGGGTGACCTTACCACGCACTCGAAGTGGAACCACTGATTACAGGCATCGCACGCAACCATGTTGTTGCACTCCGAACTCTCGCCTTTGTGGCAAACTGGGCAAATCCCCTCCCAGGTGTCTGCGCCGTCGCTGGCGGCGGCACCACTCGACGCCACGCTCGCGCCCGAGGCTCCAGAAGGCCCAACTGCATGCGCGCCTGAAGGCTCCGGACTTCCAGTCGGGAAGAACGGGGACGGCCCCAGACGCTGCGCAGCGTACGCAGGCGTCGGCGTTGCGGAGACCGACGGAACGGAGCAAGCGGTTCCTGTCTGCGAAGAAGAAAGGACAGAAATGCGAAACAGGAGACGAGCATGCGTGAGGAGGGCGCAGAATCGACTGGAGAGCAAAGGGGCTGGCAAGGAACGACAGTTGTGGTCGAGGGCAAAAAGGGAGAGAGAAAGAGCGCCAAGTAGAGAATGGAAGAAGCTGAAGACTCGTGAAAGAAGGAGAAACGGCGCAGAACGGAGGCGAAGGAAAAGGAGCTAGACAGGCACACTGGCAGAGTCACCCCGATAGAGAAGGTCGACGATATGGTATGCGGCAGAACGCATTTCCCTCGCTTCCTGAAACGGTGTTCCCATTCACACAAAGAATAGATCCTTGGTATACACGCAGCGTGGTTTACATGCTGATCTGGGGTAATGCATTAGCCTAACTCCTTGTTGAGAAGACAAAGCTACACGTTTGGGTGGCTCGGAAGGAAATGACAAAAGAGGACATCGTCACGCCCACGCTACGAAGAGATGTTACAAACTGGCTGACTGGAGGCCCAGATCCGATCTGATTGGCATCGCATGCCCTATGTCGTCTTGTGAGACTCCTTCATATTTTCCACTTGCCGGTATGATCAGCAACCCCGCGTTGGGACTTTCAATCAGTGCATGCGACCGCCGCAAAACTCCCCCCTCACGCATTTCGCCCATTCCTCACCCGCGAACCTCCGTCGTGACGGCTCCGACCGCTGTGAGAAGGCTGCTGCCGCGACCGGCCTCCGCCTTTAGAGCCTGAAACCGCCGGGCCTTGCACGCCCGGAGACAGCGAAAGGCCCGCGGGGCCTCGGGCCTCGCCGACGCCAGGCGCGGTCGGGTGAGAAGGCCCAGAACTCGGCAAGGCGCCCCCAGACCCCACAGCTTCAGACGTCACCGCGCTCGACTGCGAAGACGGAAGCCGAGATGCAGAAGCGCCGTGGCTCTCGTGCGCCTGACGACGAGGAGGGAACGGAGAGACGTATAGGATAGATGGCGCGGCAGAAGAGTGCATACACCGGACACAGCGAGAGGAGGAACAGAGCGACAGGAGGAACAGAGCGGCACTCTGCCTTGGACGGTGAAGGCGAGCAGTCGAGTTCCACGCAGATGAAGGAGTCTTCACACGTCATGCATCTGAAACGCTTTAGAAGAGAACCACGAGGTTAGCAGTGAGGTGTCTTGACAGCTGTTGGTAGTGTTTTGAGCCGTCGCGTTTTTCTTTTTCGACCAGAAAGAGAAGAAGTCAGAACGCACGGACAGCGCACAAAACGAAGACCAAACCAACAGCCAAGCTCCCGCCATGCACTGAGCGTACCGAGGGAAGTCTCACACACAATGTCGAAAACGGCATCGCCGGCACTCTGTGTGTTCTCCACGGGTGCACGGAAAAGATTCGTTTTAGGTGAGAACAGAGATCTCTACGCTGTCTCGAAAGCGAGCACACAAAAGTCTCGGCCTTCCTAGAACCGTGGAAATGCTGTTTGTGTCACGGGACATGCCTTCGGGAAAATGTTTTCAACAAACAATACTTCTAGGGAACAGTACGCGAAACAAGGAGTCTTCTCGCGAAATAGGACTACAGACAAATAATATCTTCAGCAACGAATGTGCTAAGCAGGCATTACCACAGGCATACATTATCGGACAGTGCCGTAAACAAGTAAATTATCAGCGCATCACATTTCAGTCAAATTACATTTTAAACAACTCACATGTGAAGCATATGTTATTTGGAACGCATTACTTTTTAACCATAGATGACATGAAAGAGACATTCTCCAGAGCACGTGAGGCGCCTTGTCTACCAGTCGTCCTTATAACAAGTCAGGTTGTGAACAAATGGTATTCAGAACAAGTGGAATTTTGAACCAGAGACACTTCAAATAAATGACTTACACAGATGACGTTTTGAACCGAGAGTAGTATATCAAGCAACTGTTCACTGAAGCGCATGAACTTTCACACAACGGGGAGACCAGCTTACTTTCCGGGCCTTCTTCGGAGGCGGGTGAGCAGTGGCAGAGCCGACGGAGACGTCGCTGCCAGCCGAGGGAGGCCCCGCCAGCGGGCCTACCCCAGACCCCACAGCGACGCCCTGGGGACCTCCGCCTTGTTGTCGCGCGCGACCCGCAGTCGACCCGGCGCCGGAGACCACGCTCGGGGCTCCCGTCTGAGCACAGCAAAAGGGGAAGAGAACTTTGTACAGTGTTGCTCCCCACTCTACGGTTTCAAACGCATGTGCGAGGATGCCAGCCTCGGTGAGGGCAGCGCGAACGACGCGTGGTGAGCAGCAGGTACGCGACAGAGTTCCAATTCAACGCACTGGCGGGTGTGAAGCCACAAGAGAGACTTGGGGGGGGGCTGTAGAGTGCCTGAGGGGATTTGGAGGGATACATCGACGGGGAGACCCAAGTTTTCCAACCGCTCTGTCTTCACTCCATCTCTGCACCATCCCGTTTTCTTCTTTGCTTGTTCACCTTCCCCCTTGCCCTTCTCCTTTTCCACTTCCTCTCTCCACGTCCTCTCTCTTCACCTTCTCTCTTCTCACCTTCTCTCTTTTCACCTTCCCTCCCTTCACCTTCTCTCTCTTCACCTTCTCTCTCTTCACCTTCTCTCTCTTCACCTTCTCTCTCTGCCCCTCCCCTCCCCTCCCCCCCCCCGCCGGTTCGTCCCCTGTCCTTTCGCTGGTTGGCGTACCTGAAACTCTCCGTTGAAGCCTGCGCGATCCGCGCCTCTGGGGTAGAAAGCGTCTCCGTCGAAACCTGTTCGTTCGGGCACCGACGGCCCGAGGCCCGCGTCGCTGTTGCTCCCCAGGTGGCTTCTGTCGGTCCCGCGTCGCCTCAAGGCGCTTCGGCCGACGGTGCTGCCGCCTGCGCTGCCGGTGTGCGTCGCGCCGAACGCGCCCGCAGCGGGAGGCCCGCCGGCTGGACCGGCGACCGCGGGCGCGGCCGCGCCAGGCTCCGGAGACACAGACACAGAGTGCGACTTGAGATTCGTGGCGGCGCCGAGGCCATGCATCGAGTGCAGCAGCTTGTCGCGTTCCTTCACCAGGCGCTGTTGCTCGAAGTGGATGAAGGAGGCGATCTGCTTGTTCACCACCACCTTCTCGCGAAGCAGAGCCCGGCACTTGTAGTGGAGTTGCTGAGAAAGACAGCAGAGGGGACGCCGCAGCAGAAAAGACGAGTCGTGCGCGCGCATGCAGCGGGGAAAACAAGAGAGAGGAAGACGAGAGAGAAGAAGACAGAGAAGAGACAGAGATGAGGAGAGAGGGAAGAAGAAGCGAGGAAGAAGACGAGGGACGAAGGAAACAAGATGCCTGCGAGGGATGGAGAACCTTGACGAGGTTGCCAAGAGAGGCAACGCTCTTCACAGCTTCGAAAACCAACGTCCGGATGCCTTACCTTGATCGCCCCGATTTCTTCATCCTGTTTCGGCGCCGGCCACGGCGTTCCTTGTTGATGCGACTGTCGCAACTGCCCCAGATATTCTTTTTCACGGACGCGAAACTGCAGCAAAAACGAGAGACATTCGCGAGTCCAGTTCACTCGTAAATGGCAAAGGAGGCCCTCGACACAACATGCAGCGTCTCTGAAACGGAACGCGTCGCTGGTCGCAAAGGATATCCCCTGCGTCTCCAAAAATATTGGGAGCAACGAGCTGCTGGAGCAGACACTCCATATGGCAGAAGCCGCGCCTCACGAGTCCGGCAGAAAACAATCCTCCCGACGAAGAACCACAGTAGACGAGTGAGAAGAAGAATTAGAAGAGAAAGAAGAAGAATTAGAAGAGAAAGAAGGTCGGGAAGAACAGTGCGAGCAGGGAAGGAAGAACCTGGCAGCAGGAGACAAGGAAGTAACGATGGGGCAACCAGTTGCCGTAAGCGAAGCATCCGACGCCCCAGTCTGTTGGTCGCCTCAGAGAGAAAGAGGGAAGGAGATAGAAGAGAGACGCAGAGACGCAGGGCGAATGCGATAGCGAAAGAGATAGAGCAAAAGAGATAGAGAGGTACATAAAGGGAGGTCGACAGGAAAGTAGGGAGAGAGAAGGAGGAAAGAGACACTGAAACACAGAGAAAGACCTAATTCGATCGAGAGCATCAGAGGAATGTATAAAGGGTGGTGGAGAAGAATCCAGAAGACGAAACAGCAGTGTGACGCGATAGCGAGACAGACACACGGAAATGGTAAGGAAGACACGGAGAAAAAAAAGTCGAAAGAAAGGGAGACATAGGTCCGCAAGAGCAGTAAAGAAACAGATTGTGGGAGATAAACGAAAGCAGAGTGCCTGTGACAGAAACAGAAAGCTTCAGAGGAAGTGAGCAACCGCCTACACATAAATTTACCCATGATCTCTGTTTGGATTGGAAAGTGAGGTCCTCACCTGTGTCTCAATTCGCGAAACTTCTTGTTCGAGATGGGCCATGAGCCGCAGAGCGCGTTGGAGTTTCCCTGGCAGAGTGAGGCAGTCCTCCAGCCACTGCTCCACGGGATCCCCCATTTTTCCAGGGCATACAAGTCCGTCCAGCAAGGAACTTGAGCGAAAGCGAAGCCTCCTCTGCAAGTCGTTCTCAACTCAGGAGTTCCCAAGTAGAGAATCACATGTTTGTTCCCTGGGTCCTCGAGAATTCGTTTCCTTCCTCTCGCGCAGAAACCAGGAAAAACGGAACAAGCTGCACCTGACTCCCTTCTTGCCAGCTCTCTTTCCAGCCTTCTAGACGACGGCGGTGTGATGTCGTCGGGACTGAAGATCGAAACGGACTCGTCGAAGTCTCAGGAGACGAAGAAGCTCGAGGAAGGAGCAGAGCATACAACACAGGAAACGCGGGAGTTTAACTCTGAAGGCTTCAAACGGGTGGAGGCCGCCTCAGAGAACAGCGAGCGAACGCACCAGGCTTGGTGGTAGCAGAATCGTCTGTCTCGACAGTCTCCTCCCCGCAGGGCAGGAAACTGGAAGTCGGAAACCGTGAGAGGAATGCACGGTGAACAGAAAGGCGCATCGGGGTACGCTCGACAAGCGGAATGGCAGACGGTTCGTGAGGAGGTTGCAGTTCCGAAACGAAATGTCGGTGGCTGTCGCGCCGATGGAGCAAACCCACTGCGGAGAGACGCTGTCACACTCCTGGGGCGGGCACAAGGTCCATGTTTCCCGAGTTTTTGAGATGCAAAGTCCTCCGACCTTTTCCACACGCTTACTACGTGGAAGGCAGCGAAAAGGTCTCCAGAAAAGCCGAGAAGTGCGGGAGGAAAAGAGAAAAAGAGAATCGGTCGCCAGAAAACAGAAACGCATGCAAGCTCCCCCAAGGAGAAAGCCGCCTCTCGCTCCTCGCGGCTGCGGCACGAGGGTGTCTACGAAAGCGTTCTTGGTGTTCTTATGGAACAGGAGGCGCTGACGCTCTGGAAAAGTCCACGAGTTCTTCTGTTTCCACTCATAATAGCACTGAGGAAACGCCAGGGAAACTGGATGCTGTGCAACGCTTGTCTCTGAGGACTCGCGCGAGTTCGTGTGTGTCTGCTTGGAGCCTCGTTGAGGCGAGGATCGAGGTCTTGTTTTTCATCCATGTCAGAGCACTGTGTACGTTTTCCTCGCGAAACGCTTACCGTGTACACTCGTCTTCGAGGTCATATTCGGCGGGACCTGTGTAGATCTCTCAGTCGTATTCTTTGCTCTCAGCAGAGTTCACACTTAGCGAACTTTGTTGTGGGTACGCTTTGTTTGCTGCTGTTTGGTGCCCACACGCGCGTCTCCGAAGAACTATGCACACAATATTTGTGTTTGCAGAGAACTTCCGTTTTTCCGCAGACAAGTTCAGCATATGCTCCACAGAATATCCAGACTGGGGCGCCCGAAAAAACAGTGTGCATCTGAGACACCAACACTCGCATACAAGCCTCTCAGGATGTGGCTGTAGAGAGTTCTCCCGTTTACCGTTGTTGCCCTATGTATCCTTCCGATCTTCATGTTGACGACTTAGTGACAGAAAGTCTGTTCGCCGCTTGTTATATAGGTCGATTCTTTGTGTTCGATTGTTTCGCTCACAGTGCGCGCGCCCGTGTGCAGGAGCGTCGGCTGTCATTGTTTGTCTGAAACTCATAGACCCCGGAAACTTCAAGTCTATGTGTGGGCTCCTCGTGTCAAAAGCAGCAGTGGCAAGAAACGACCTCTCCCGTCTTTGAATGTCATGTTTTTTTCTTTGGTGTCTGCTACGCTCGCTGTCTTTCCTCGTTGGTGATCGTGCTAGGTGGTGACGTTGCTGCAAGAGTTGAGACAGAAAATCCTGCGCTGAAAGGCAGACTATAGTCACTGAACGGAAGGCATGGCACTGTAAATTGCGTAGAAAACTATGGCTTCAGAAAACGATACGAGATCGAAACCTGCGTTTGACCCCAGGGGAAAAGAGGTGGCAGTCACCGCACATGTGGCTGTAAAGCAGAACACAACAAAGAGCGAATTAGACAAAAGTGCGCCCACGAGTCGCGCTCAGATGAGCAAGTACTGGGGAGACGATGTCGATGACAAAGTGGAGCGAACTGGCTGCAGTGAGCCGTATGGCCGGCTCGTAGATTGTCTCGATGTGCAGGACAAGTAAGTGGTTTGGTTACAGAAAGTTCGGAGGCGGCCTCTGCCCTCGTACTGCTCTTAGCTTCTACATTAGCAAAGTTCAGTGTCACTGCGGCTCTCGTGACACAGGCCCGCCTGGGTTTGAAGCAGCAGACTGTAAAGCAGAAACTCACTGCTGTGAAACGATGAAGGCGTGCGATAACAACCTACACGGCTGCATCGCTTCTGTAGCCGTGTGTTCACGGTCGACCTTCCACTAATGATCCCTCGACCAAGAGAAACAAAGCGCATATATATCCATACATGTTTGTATTTGTATCGTATTGGAGTTGTGCACTGATGCATTTCGAAGCCGAACACGTTTGTTGAGGGTGTCAGGTATATCGCCGTGTAGTTGTGACAAGCAGTGCATACTTCTTAGGGCGAGTTCCGTGCAGTTCATGCTTTCCGATGCAAATGTTTCTTTCTTCAGAGACTGGCGCAAGTGCCGCGAGGAGTTGCAAGAGTTTCGACGCTGCTGTCACGAGAAAAAGGTTCCTGGGGCTTGACCCCGGCAGACTTCAAAGGCTTCAGTCGAAGGCGTATGAGTGGCAGCGCACTCGATGTTGGGGTCGTTGGCGGGAATGTGGTGTGTGCTTGAGAAACAAGTCACTATAGTTGTTCCACCTTTCGTTTCTTTACTTTTCTTAAAGCTCTTCCTGTCTTTGTATCTGTACTACATTTTAAAGAGAGTTCTTTCGTCCTTTGCATCTTTACCTTGTTTTGAAGTTGTTCAGATCTTCGCATCTTTCTGTCGTCTCACAGGGTTGCTTGGAACCATCGGAAACTACAGACGGCCACAAGCTCCGAAGGTTCCATTCTGAGACAGTCACCACCCTGACCAGATAGCAATTTTCTTACCAACGAACTGTTTTTAGTGCTAGACGCTAACCCCTATGCAGTCGGGCTCTGGTAGATGTGCATATATGCACAAGCGTACGTGCGTATGCTATCCGTATGCTGTTTGCGTTTATATATATATATATATATATGTCTGTTGAGGACTTTATGCGTGTGTGTCAACTGTATCGACGTGCATTTTTCTCTGTGGTAGGAAGAACTCTGACCGAATCGTGAACGTAGAAGTGAATTCGCAGGCGCTTTCATGTGACCGGGAGGAGTTGAGAAGCTCGTGGTCGCTGCGTTTTTATCGCGAAGGCAGCGGCACCAGAGAAAGACACCCTTCCCGTGTGACAAGGAAGTCCCCCAGCAATGCCAAACGTGTGCCGATTCGGTTCTTCGATTTCTGTACACAAGACACTTGACAATCGACGAAACGGCACTCTCAGGAACTGTCGCTGGAGTATGGATACGGCAGCTTGTGTGTGCCGACACACGAATGTCTGTAGCTTTTATCCGCAATAGCCGCCTGACACCAACCCTGCACTCTCTCACTGATCCTTGGATCCCTGACTTGGCTTGTTTCGACAGTTCTACGCCTTCGCGAACGCAAGGAGACGTTTCGCGTCTTTTAGTTCCGCCTTCAGAGTCTTTATTTTCTCTTTCACTTTCTGTTTCTCCTGACTGACGAGTGACTGTTCGACGCCTTTCATGAAGGCATCGAGCGAGTCATCCGCATCCCCGTCGTCGTCAGCTCCTTTCTCCGACGGGGTACTGGACTCGGACTTACCGTCGCCTTTCTGCTCACTTTCTTTCTCTGAAATCCTAGCTAACTCTGCAGCGGACTCTGCGAGTTGTCGTCTTAACGCAGCCACTCGCCGCTCTAGTTTCTCCTCCGTCAGCGGTTCTTCTTCCGTCTTCTTTCGTTTCTTTTGAGCGTCGGATCCGCGCTTCTCCCCACCTGCAGAGCGGTCAAAGAAGTCGTCGTCTTCGTCGAACATCATGGCTTCACAGTTCGCCTCCAGTCGCTCTCGCCTTTCTCGCGCTTCCGGAGTCTCCTCTTCTTCCTCGTCCTCATCCAGAGAAACTTCCTGGTCGTCTTGTTTCCCGACGAATTTGCGGCTCTTCAACTCGATGGCTTCGCTCTGCCCCTTCCGCTTTTCTCTCGCTTTCTTCAGTTCCTCGAGAAACGCCTCTCCCTTCTCCCCTTCGACTATCTCGCCGCTCTCAGCAAACGCGTTGTTCTCCCGGATTTCTGTGTCTCCTGACCTTGGCTGCTGCTGTCCGAAGGAAGCTTGCGATGCTCGCCGGCGTCTCTCCTGGCCCACTGTTTCCGGATCCGACTCGTCCGGAGTGCCTCTTCCATTCGAACAACTCTCATGCGTCTTTCCACTGTCCACGGAGCGAGGCGCCGATTTCTCGCGTATCCGTTCTTTCCTCGAGTCCTTGGACTTCTTCTCTGTTTGCTTCGCCCCTCGAGGAGCTGCTGTCTGTGCAGACTCTTCTTCTGAGTCGAACGGAAACGCAGGTCCCTCCACTCTCCGTTTAACCACGAAGATGCGACGCGTGTGTTCACGGCCTCCAACAACAAACACCGACTCCTGCTCGCTCAGGGCATCTTCCCGGGGCTCCTCCTCGGTTGCGCATGCATTCGCAGAGGTCTCGCAGGTCCCATACGAGGGCGGAGAAGGAATCTCCGCGAAGTTCGAAGAAGAAACTTCGGCGGATGCCCGCCGCGCTCTGTACACCAAGAAAGGCTCCTGGGGCTTGAGGCGTATGCCGTTGCATACGGTCCCGTACGAACTCTGAAGATCGATGCAGTACAAGTTGAACGGAGGCTTCGCTGCAAACTGCAGAGCTGTACACGAAGAAGAACCGCAGAGAGGAAACAGACAGAGGAAGGAAGTAGCCCAGTGCGTGGAAGCCGGAATTCGGGTGTAAACTGGAAAGCAAGCAAGCCTCCGTGACGGGCAGACGAAACAGATGAAGCCAGAGTGCGGCACGCCCAAGTGAAGGCGTGCGAAACTCCGCGCATCCACGCAAGTCCCCAAAACGGTTCTTGACAAAGAGAAATCTCGAAAGTTCACGATCGGTATGTAGAACAACAGGGGAATGCAGAGTCCTCCCGCGCTTCGACGCCACTCCCGGATGAAAGCTCCAAATCACAGAAACGACTTCAGGCGATCAACAAGGCAGTCGCACTACTTGCACAATGGAATGCAGACTGAACAAACATATCGAAATCTTGCAACTCGAAACGAGACGCTGTCTAAAAACGACCTGGAAGTGTGTCTACCTACCTAAGTGTCTTCGCGACACAAACGGATGCTCGTAAAGAACATGAGCCGTTTCCTTCAGGCTGCCGAGCAGCCACCAGCCTCTGCCCTTTAGTGGAATCAGGTCGACGATGACGCCTTCCCGAATGACTTCGAGCACCAAGTCGGGAAACGCGGGATGACCGCATGCCTGTTGGATGGCTTCCTCCGTCGCTGTATGGACACCGCCGAGTCCCCAGGGTGGAGGCTCGTAGACGTAGCCTGCTTTCTTGTCGACAGTGCCGGGCGGAAGCAGACTCGCGTTCCCTTGCGGCTGGGGAGAGCCCTGAAGCTCCGCTGAACTTCCCTTGGCTTTCGCGGCGCCAGTCTCGGCTGAATGTTGGCCGAAGGCGTTCTTGCGGATGTGTTCCAGAGCCTCCGGCACTGCAAACGTACCGGAGGTCGCTTCTTTCTCGCTTTCAGCAAGGCATCCAGAATGCTGTTGCGTCGAAGCACCACCCGGGGAGGCGTTGGCACTGGACGCCTCCATCGTCTGTTTAGATCGCCTCAGAATTGTAAGTGCGTCAGCAGTTCCTCAGGTAGACACACTGCCTTTAAAAACGTGGAGGTAAACGGGTGAGCACAGCCTCAAAGACTGAGAGTTTCGTGTGGCTGCTTCGCCGGGGCATCACCGCAGAAAGGAGCTGTATTCGCAACCGCAGGCGGTAAGACGCAAGTGAGTCTTCGCACTCGACGGAATGATGGACTAAAAACGTCTCGTTTTTGTGCCACCTTTACTTCAAAAAAGCAGCTACAGACCATGAAACATAAAAAGCATGGAGTTACGCCCGAAACAGACCTGTGCGTGGCACATCAAGGACGGTGATGAGGAAGCGAAGGCCCTCTGGATTCGGTCCAGCGCCTGCAGCGGGCAACCCGTAGAGAAAGCTCGCAAGAAAAGGGCAGTGCACGAGCGTTGTTCATGAGGACGAAGAGGAAAGACACAACTAAAAAAAGCTGAGTCGGCATTAGTTCCTGTCTGCAAAAGAAACAACAAAGAGGGAAGAACTTGGAATGCCTCGAAACCCTTCGACTGGTTCTTTGAACCGTGCATGCGGTCGGGTGGCCTTCACACGCATGCGCGGTGAAGATCGAGTATGTCGGATCAACTACGCACTTCATTTCTAGGCATTACCATTTTCTGGCAGCCAGAGGATGACGAAGAAAAAGGTGTGTTTCGGCTTGTCTATTTTCTCGCTACTTCCGTCATCCGCAAATTGCCGACGACGCGGAAGCGCACGCAGAACTCGGCATAAGCGTCCTCTGTGAGCTTCATCCATAGCCGGTAGCCAGCATGGGAAGCTTGGGGCTTGCCGCTTAAGCTTGAACGCTTTAGTACTACCAACGCCGGTATGACTTCCGAAGTTTGGTGTGGACAGCGAATCACTTAAATATCACTGCTCTATGGCTGGTAGGGTCTGCACAGCGGCTGTAGGGCGCTGTCCGAGTCATTCCGCACGCTGCAGCGAGACAAATTGTTTCTGCATTGTGGTTGCCTGGTGTGTACGCGTGCTCTGTGCGTCTCAGTGCCTCACGAATCTGGAAGTGTCAAGTCAGTCAAAGAGTGTTGTGGTTGAAGCTATCCTCCCAGTGTTGCCCCGGAATGCGCGTGTGAAGGTGTCTTGCTGTGCTGTTGCTCATCAATCTGCACACTCCAACGTGGCTCAATGCTAGTGCGTGCTTGTGTGTGGTAACCTCGTCTCTATATATATCTTGGCGTCTCTCACGGCATGAATTTTGATTCTGTCTCTATTAGCTGCGGTCATTTCCGAGGCAGAGCAGAGGCGGTTCTTGACCATGCAGCCGTCGGCGAAGATGGCGAAGACTCCGGTCCGGTCAGATGCCACGGGTTTACTTAATCAAGTCGCGTTGCCTTCTTCACCCTTTTGGCACTGTGTAGACGGAGGCCTCTGGTGGCGTCACTACTGTCCGCAAGCGCATGCACGGTTCTATGGTGTACAGTCCCAACCAGCTAGCACCTCTCCTGGCCCTCAAACAGCCAGTCGTGATGAATTGCAGCGAAAGGAACCATCAGAAAATGCCACAGGCATCTCAGCGCTTCTTACCGGATACAAGCGAGCGCGGGAGAACTCAGCAGAAAAGCCAGGCTGTTGTGCCTCTGGAAGTGGAGAGGGGTGTCTATTTACACAGTGGAGTGTCCCTAGGCTTTGCGCACGAGTGAATCCTACTATGGAGAGCGCGTCACAAGATTCCTCGCGGGAAGACCGAGGCACAGAGAAAGACGTGTTCTGCAGGAAAAACCGATGTGCCGGCCTGGCTCTCTTTGACCTCGACGGGACCCTCATAACAACAAAAAGTGGCAAAAAGTTTCCCCAGGGTGCATGTGACTGGAAGCTGCTGCACCCTCCTCAAATACTGCAGAAATTGAGAAAGCTGGTGGCTGAGGTAAGTTGAGTATGCTTTGATAATCCCTTAGTGATTGCAGATCAACAGGGAGCGATGTGAATCATGTGCTGCAGGCGTCCGTGCTACGCGGACGGTGATACTCGCATTCCGTAAAGTGATGGAGAGTCATTGTTTGTTGAGAGACTCTCCGACATGTAGCGTCACGATCCAGCTCTTCCTCCTGGTGCTGCAGGCTTGGTAAAGCGGCGGATGGTATCCTCAGTACTGTTCGCGCCAAAAGTCTCGTGGACGGTTGCGGTGCTGTGCGTTTTCCAGTTCAAGTGACACTACGATGTCTCTGTTTCCAAAAGGATATGCCGAGCAACTCAAGAAGACATCGTTGTTGAGGTCTCGATGTACGACAGACGCGTGGACAACGTGTCAGTGTAACAGTTAAGCGCATGTTTGTTTGCGGTGTCCGTTCGCTTGACAGGGCTACCACTTGGTCGTGGTGTCGAATCAACTCGGGGTTCAGAAAGGGCATACGACGCTGATGTCTCTGACGGAGAAGAGTGACGCGCTGCAGCAGACGTTGAACGTGCCGTTGACGGTTTGCCTCGCGGTTGCTGACGACTTTTTCCGCAAACCACGAACAGCTGCAGCCTCTTTCATCTTTGCTCACCTTCTGCCACATCTCCACCAGGTGCAGTGCTGTGTAAGCTCCTCTCAGTGCTGTACAGTACGGTGTTCGGATGGTGGATGGGCATTCGACCGAGAGCGACAGCTGTCGCTCCCACCGGTTTTTTTCGTCGGCGATGCGGCAGGAAGGTTGGGAGTTCCCAGTAGCACAAGTGTAGGCGAGAAACCCAAGGGCCAGAGGGCAAAGAACGAGAAGGCAAAGACACCCAAGGATCACAGTGCGGCAGATCTGAAATTCGCTCTGAACGTAGGAGTGCCCTTCTTTACTCCGGAGCAGTTTTTTCTTGAACAGGACGAAGTGCCACCACCGCTTATTGCGTATTTTGGGAAGGGCACTCTCCCCATAGGTTCGGTACAGAGTGGCTGGACGCGGCACGGAACGCACTGGGCTGGAGTCGGATCCGAAGTTCACTCCGACCAACGCATACTAAATTCTACAGCAGTGATAACAGAGGCAACCTCCAAAGTGAAACTGTTCGTGCCTGCTGAGCTGGTGAAGAACGCTACTCCGAACCGGCGAATGAGGGAAGAGCATTTTGGGTGGCTGCGAGGTGATAAGGTACGCAGCTCGTCCGTTGGAAGCACAGGCCTCACTGGTCCCGGCGTAAAGTCCGAAAACGGTGACCGTGTTACAGGTGGTGCTGAAAACGACTCAAGGGGATTCACTACGGATAACGCTGGCAACGAGACCGGTGGTGACAAGAACCGTCACGCTACACAGCCGCAACTGGTAATCCTTATTGGCGCTCCGGGAAGTGGGAAGAGCACTCTGACAGAGACAGTGTTCAAGGATTACACGTGCATTCGGCAGGATGACCTGAAAACTCAAGCAAAGTGCGTCAAAGCGTGTGAAAAGGCTCTTAGCGAGAAGCGCAATGTCGTGATCGACATGCAAAACGCGACATGCAAAACACGCGAGCCGTATATCAAACTAGGAAAGGCACTAGGGACTCATCGGATACGGTGCGTCGTTCTTAAATGGCCCGAAGAAATGTGCAAACATATGAATACGTACAGAGCGTTGGTTGGACGCGAGAGGGCAAAACGATCACGAAACGCGCTCTCAACTGATTTCGAGGGACAGCGACGACCCACCAAACAGCCTAGCACGCGATTCCGGGAGGAGGCTGTTCCGTCGTTTGTTCTGAAAAATTTTTACAGACAGGTGGAACTGCCGTCCGCCGATGCAGAAGGGGTGGACGATGTTGTTATCCTTGACGACGCAGAACGGCATTTCATGTGTGAAGAGTTCTCTGATGATGATGAAATGGTACTGTTTGGTTCTTTCCTCGACTGAGCCTCACCTTGAACATATTCCCATTGTGTGTGTGCTCATTCTTTCTGCTTGACATGCAGTCATGAAACAGTGGGAAGACTGACGCAGGTCAACAAACTGGTGAACATGGTTGTTGTATCTAATTGGCCAAGTATAGATGAGCCTTTTCTTGCCTGAAGTGAAACACATCCTAAGCGTACAGCTACCCTTATTGAGCCGTCTCGTATGTCGAAGCCTACGACCAACACTTGGCTTACCGTCAACAGCGGTCGCTGAGCCGCAGACTTAATACGGTTGTGCCGTCTGTACAAACACATTGCCAGCTCTGAAGATGGCTCTGAATCCTGGGTTAACGTCGCTTCGGCGTGAGAGCCTGCCCAATACCAACAGCTGTAAACACAGAGTTTAAAGCCGATGGCAGTGCTTGGGCGCGCACGGAGCGCGGAAATAACAAGGAGTTGTTCTTCAACACAGCTGAGCCTATGCCACCGACACGAATCATCGATGAAAACCACAAGCAGAGTTATTTACCAGCGCAAAAATTGGCTATTTCACCGTATATATTAGTATACCAGAAGATTGCATCGACTGTTCGGAGGCAACTCGCCGCTACACGGAATTCACAGTGACACCAGCAGGATTAGGGTGGCGTGGGGGGTTCTCGGGGGACAGGTGTTTTAATCGAGAAAAAAATTCAGAAGCAGAAGTCCTAAATTCGCCAATGACGTTTGCGTCCGGTAGCCACTAGGGAATTCTGCCCGATTATAAAGCACTGGGTTCTGTCATCTGCCAGAGTGCTCCCGGAAGTATGTACACCGGCCGCACCTGAACACTCGCACCAAGGATGGGAGCCAGCTGGTTGTCCAGTCTGCTGAAGTAACGCTTCTGTCTTTTGGCGCACCCTCCACTCTTTCCACAGGCGTCTTCCTCAATCACAGCTATGGAGGTCATGGACAGGCTTAAAGCCAGGAGTTTCTTTGGTTTCATACCGATTCGACGCGTAAGAAGGTTCTACTGACATTGTAGTACATAAAGCAAAGGGCTACCCAAATTCAGGGTTTGTTTGTCATTGCATTCATCCAACTCCTGACCGGCATTGCAGTGTACATGTGCTACAAGTACCTGCGTCCGAGTCTGCATTCCGTTGCTTGCTCTCAGCTTACTATTTTCAGCGTCAGTGCTGTTATAGGGTAGGCGAAATAGCTGTGGGTTTCTGAACAGGCAATACCAACATACCGTAACCAGGGTCATTGGAGCTTATCGACGCAACACTACAGTGGAAGGATTCTACTTTGCCACGTTCCTCGCATCAATTGCATTCCTGATCATTGCTATCCTCGATTTCACCGATGTCGTCCACATGATGCCGAAAGCGCCTGAGGGAGCCGTATGTTCTCTTGAGAAATTCGAGGCTGTCCCCTCCTAACAGTTCCATGCAGACGGAGGCCTTCCTACAAATTGACCGAGAAACGCAAAACCGACCCTCATCTCTTCCTGCTCGTAGATGGCATTACAGTCATGGCTCATTCGCCGCAAACACGTCGCGGCTCACGCAGGGGGGCTGGGCCTCGAAGCAGGATATCCAGAAGACACTGGAAACACTTCCATTCGGTATGAGCCAAGTCATTCGACCCACATTCAGTGCAGCACTGCCATAGTTCTCTTCAGTTCCTCACATTGGTGAGACGGAAGGCGAATCAGAGGAAATCAGCATTGGCGAGCTACCACCGGAGTAAGTTGACAGCAGTTTCGTATGATACCAGCCGCGTTGTCACAAGCTGTGCTAGGGCGAAGGAACTCCCTACGAAGGCGCAGAACATGGTAATAACGATAACGAAGATGCAAAAACGACGTAAGATTGCTCCCTGAATACTTTGAGAGCCGTCACTGTGTTACTCTGGTGACAGCTGTTAAGCTTGCTTTCGCTGGCGTCTTTGGTACTCTACTCCTGTTCCACCTGTACTTGTAAGGGAATCGCCACTGTCAGCCTGAGCTTCCTTAATATTCCATCTTTCCCCAGCGGCTGGATCATTCTGACATTTCTGATGAACAAATGCATGAGTTTGGATGAGCTTACAGGGCAGCCCGAGCAGTAAGACTAGATTCCATCCGCGTTTACGGCTCGCTAGGAAACAGGAAAATTTGTCCAGGTTCCAACCCCTGATTCGTGACGAGTAGAGACTGCAGGGATGAGCATTGGAAGAAGGCGTCCTTTTATTTACTTGCTTAACCGTATTCTTCTGCTTGTCTTGGATTTGATCTTTTCCTCTGTTTCGTGTTGCTTTGGAACTGGATTTGACTCTCCTTTGCCACATATTGCTCTACACTCTGTGCGTGTCTCGGACACTGAAGGAATACGACACTGTCGTTCCCAGCCGGGCGCTCCTGTCCAGTGCGAAAGAAGGACATGGCTCATCTAGATCACTGTCTCGTCCCGCAGCAACAAACACACTGTTAGTGCGAATAGTAAGGGCGCAGTTACTCAGTGAAACACATGCATCCTTGGTCTGTTTGCTTAGCTTCACTTTGAATTCGAATCGCTCTCGGTGTGCTGTTGCGGACCGGGGGGGTGTTGGCTGGCAGAGCGGCAGTCGACGACCCCCGAGCATGCGCTTGCGCTGCCGTGAACCTCTTCTTTGAGAGACTCTGCAACGCAGCTCTTTAATTCGCGGCACAAGATGAAACCTACTCTGTGGTGATTCAACCCATGCAGATTCACGATATGAGATGCGTCTTACGAAGCTGCTTAATATCTGCTTGACTCCGGGAGTTGTTTGAAGATCCTCGAGACAACCCCTGCGAACGAGACCTCAAACCCACCCTGTCTTGGTCCCTTTCTTACTGGCTCCCTCATCCGCTGTCTTAAAATTTATGTTTCTGAGTGACGGCCGTTTTCTCCCCATCAAGGAAGTTAGTATTCCTTTTGACCCTTTTTTCTGGAGAGGTAGATAATACCCAGTTTTCCCGTGGCTGTGCCGTCTTTCACCTAGCGAACACCGCTTCTCCCGCCAGTTCCGTGCCGCAATCGAAATTCAAACCAAGGAGATCCGTGACACTGAAGACCACCATATCTGGTCAGAAGAAAAGAGTCCCCACTAATCGTGTTATATTTGATCGGAACGTCTTTCGTCCCTCACGCCCCCCTCAAGGTAGCCTATGGTTGGACAGGCTACTCAACCGGGAGCCCGGAAGCAAAGCGTGTTTTTACACGCTGGAACAGGTACCCGCTCTATCGAAAATGACGCTTGTCCGCCTATGATCACGAAAGGTGAAGAGGTTGCCATGGAAGACTCCCAGGTGTCGACGTCTGCGCGCCAAGCACCGAACGCACCTTCGGTGTCGCAGGCGGTTTCGATGGCGTCGGGCAACCGAAAGAACGAGGTCGAACTGCTGCGGACAGCCATTCTGAAGTCTCGCGCGACTGTGGCCAGCAGATGGAGGGGAAGTGCCTGTGTCCCTGGTTCTGTCACAGGGGCGGTCAAGAACTCTGCAGAGTTTCCCGCTCAGCCATTTTCTGGTGAGACGGTCGCAGGGGGGAGTTCTGCTCGGCAACGGGGAAATGCTGACGCGCAGGTTGACTCTGAGAAATTAGAGACTGTGAGTGCACGGAAATCGCAAATAGTTGATTCCGGAAAACACGACACACCGTCCAGAAACTCTGTCCGCACGTCAGGTGGCTTCGCACAGGAGGGCGAAATGCCAGCAGCGCCGGCGGGGAATCCGGAAAAGGGGGGTTGGTTGGCAAAGGGGCGCGCGCTAAAGGCTCAGATGGCAGCAGCGAAGACGACACCGCAACAGCCCTTGGTGCTGAAGGTGGCGAAGCGAAAAGCGAATCCACCAAAGGCGAACAAAGCTATGCTAAAGCGGGTGGCGTTCCCGAATCAATCGAAAGAAGGCCCTCGGCGGGTGGACGCAGAGAGGGAAGCCCCAGATCCCGATGTGCTTTCTTTGCGCCGTCTCGATACCTGGAGATTGCTGACCAAGGATCTCTCTGCTTCTCGCACTCCGTCGTTTCTCCGCAGTTCATCGAGTGACGTCATCGATAATGCGGAAGATCTGAATCTCACGGGGTCGAACATTTTCCCCTTCTTCTCGGGCTCGGTCTCAACTTCGGACGCCAGCGTCGCGTTGTCGGAGCGACTGAGAACAGTCAGAGATTCGGACGCGGGATCCGCGTACATGTACCAGTCTTTGCCTGCCGGTGGAGAGCTGAGTCCTTCCCTCTCGGTCTCTCCGTTCTCTTCCACAGCAGGGCCGTCTAGAACCTCGGCCTCGTCTACTAATTCGAGACTGAAGCGGCAAGACGTGCAAACTGCCGAGGAGATAGAGTCAGGAGAGCCCGAAGCAATGGAAGTGAAGGAAGAAGTCGCGCCAGAACCGGCCGGAGAGAGCGGAGAGGTTCCCTTTGCAAACGTTGCAGGGTACAGTGGGAATCTGCGATTGCCGTCGGTTTTAGAGGAATCACAGGAATACTCCACATCCGCACGCCTAGGGTCGAGAGGTGAAGAGAGGCCCGATTCTCCTGCCCCTCGTCCGCGTTCTGGAGCTCCGAAGAAACAACCAAAGAAAAAAAAACTGGAGCCGCTCCCGGCTGATGGTTCCGTCGAGCCATTCGTTGAGGAACGGGCAGCAGAAGAAGATTTCGACAGAGAAGCGGTAAGGCCTCATTGATCTGACACACAGGAGCAAACAGAACGTCTCGTTCTTATTTTGTCTTCCCCAAGGAGAGTTACACGTAGGCACATGTGTTTTCAGTATCAAAAGTTTTACAGATTGCAGGTCTCCGGACTTGGTCAATACTTGCGTTGCATGCATGTGAAGACGAAGTCCACCTTTCTCTGTGTTTTCCGTTTCTTCACTTCTCAGATGCTGGACGACTTTGATATTCCGTCGACAGCCACAGGGCTCTCCCCTGCCGTCGAGCGTCTGCGGCAGGAACGCGTGGCTCTCGCACGTTGGGTTCGTCGACTGAGAGGAACGGGGACGGCTATGCAGGTGCGTTTCACTTAGATAGCTGTGGAGTGAAGCATGAAAAAGTGCTACACACCCTAGTACTTATTGATATACTTGTGGTACAAACAGTCGGCTAGTTATTGAGAGGCACTCACGATCTAGAAACTACTACCTTTCAAGCGCCTTGCAGATAGAGAGATGTGATGTCCAGGGGCGTAGGGAATGCTGAACACCTTAGGTAATCGTTGATATAATTATGGTACAAGCACTCAGCTAGTGATCCAATGACACTGCAGCGTGTACGTAAACGTCCCAACAACAGGCACTGTTCCCTCCCCTCTGATTTTCTTCCAGCAAAAGCACATGCGCGTGGAGAAGTATTTGAAACCCCACCAGGATCTGCCAGGCCTAGACATCAAGCTAGCTGCGAACTATCCTCCTGCGGCCTTCGAGCCACCTCTGACTGAGGCCGTGGAAGCGCGCGGCGATCGCATGGAAGAAATTCTGATGAAAGACGCCCAGATGCCGAGCGCGAAGGTTTGGCAACTGGAGCAGACGAATCGGCAACGTCTCAAGCACCTCGCTCAACAGAGGAAACACATCAGCATTTTGCAGAGAGCTCTTCGGAAGTCTCAACGCGAGACAAGGGCCGCGGAGCGTAAACTGCGAGGAGACGATGAAACCTCTTCTTCATCTGAGAGCAGTGCCCCCTCGCCTAGAGAGGCAGAGCGCCTCATCCTGCAGGAACAATGCGAGAGCCTCATGGACCGCGTGAAGGCAGAGACAGCGCACCGTGAATCTTACCAGAGAGCTTGGTTCCTCGAACAACGCCAAAAAGAACGCGTTGCTGAAAAATACAATGTCCTTCAACGCAGACTCAAAGCTGCACAAACTGTCACGTACGTGTCAAGAGGGGCAAAGTGTGTAGCGAGATGTGTGAGTGTGTTTGAATTTGACGAACTGGAGCTCATCGTGGCAGATGCAAGAATGCCCTCGGAATATAGTCCGTGTCCACATATATATATATATATATATATGTTGTGTATATATATGTAGTTTGCGTATGTGATAAACTTCGCACACATTCTCGAATATGTACTGACATACGGGTTATGTTTTGCTGGAGGCATTTTTCTCTGTAATTGTTGAAGCCAGTGATAGTAGATGGTCTTTGCTGACAGTTTTGGCGGGCCTTGGAGGTGTGGGAAAAGCGTGCAGCGTGAGAGATGCATTCGGAGAGTCGCAGAAGACGAGAAGCGATCAAACGGATCTCTGGGTGACAAAATGTTCGACTGTGCTCAGTCGCATGGAGCAGGCGAAGCAGGAAGAGAAACAAGAGAACATCGACGATTTGAAGGCACGACTCGGAGAAAGGATAGAAGTTTTGCGCCGCGTCACGGGCACCAGTGAACAGTACGAGTACGAACTTGTGAGGCTGCAGCGACGGTACGAGGCGCTAGCGAGTTACTTGAAAGAGTCGCAAGAAAAGGCTTCTTCCTTCGAGGAAGGCCTTCGCGAGGCGCGGTCGAGTCTCGAGCACGAGACTGCGCTTCTTCAGATCGAAAAAAATAAAAGCCTCAATCTTGGCGAGCGTCTTCGCGAACGCGAAAATGCCATGGAAGTGAGTCAAAAGAAATGGAGACGCTGACAAACTTAGCTGAAGACAAAGCTAGGCTGTGGCAGCAGCATCGTGCATATGCGACTGGCATGAAATATATGGAAATACACGTGTGAGTCTGTTCCCATGTGGAGTATGTATGTATATATATATATATATGTATATGGTTTTACATGCGTATTTATGTGTATGTATTTTTGTATGCATGTATGTGTATGGAGAACATTCATGTGGCTCGAATTCCTGCCTTTTCACTTGCACCATCCTTACCGAATTTGCTGATTCATCTGAGTCTTGTGTTGTCATCTCGATTCGGATGTTCAGATCTACATGTCTTTCTCGTTTATCAGACATCTTTACCGACTGAAACGTTTTCGTGGCAACTTTTTCCTTTGCCTTCATATTCAGACGTAGGTTTGTGTACCCATGCACATAATAATGTATATATATCTGCATATATACATATATATATGTAGCTATTTGCCTGCTCCTGTTACTCTGTACCATTGCGTTTCAGTGAATGTGGTAGGTTTTTTGGGGGGTGCCTCTCCGTCTTTTCTGGACGCCTCCATTCCCGCGTCTTGTGCTTAGTTGTCTCGGTTCTTTTTGCCTTTTTTCTTGTGTGTTTTTTCTGCGTTCGCAGCGCATGAAGATTGAACTGCGTCTGGAGCAAGACCGAGTGCTTTCGCGTGAGCAAACAATTCAAGAGTTGCGGGATTCCTTGAACGAAAATGCGCAGCTGTTGCTGCAGGCGAAAGACGAGTTGGTGGCGGAGCACGAGAGGGCAGAAGAAGAGCGCAGGCGTCATGAGCAGACGCTGATTCAGGCGAAGACTCTCCAGAGCAACCTGCTGGAAGCCCAGCAGACGATCGACACTTTGATGAGCGAGAAGGCCTTCGCGGACCAGCAGGAGGCTGCCTTGAAGCACCTTCATGAGAACTTCTTGCTTCTTCTCGAGTCTTCGCAGAAGCAAAGCGACGTGCTAGAAGAAACCGTGGAGGCCATGGCGAAGAAGAAGCACAAGGCGACGCAGCTGCTGCAGCGAGCGGTCGAAGAGATCCAATCCGGCATCCACCGGCAATCGGTAGAAGAAGAGAGACTGAAGGCCGACCTCGCTGCTGCCAAGGCTCGCCTCAGTGGCGCTGTCGAGGAACTCGAAGCAGAACGCGCCACGCAGGTGAGGGTCTTGAGACAAGGGACATCTGGAGAGGAGAACTTTCACGTGACTTGGTATTTCTGGGTCCAGGTTTCCCTGCCGACCTAGGAAAAACAGGAACAGGCGGGAGGGAAGACAAACAGCCACGGGAGAATAGAAGTGCGAACCTTCGGGGAAGAAGATCTATTAATGTCCTTCCATGTCCATCCTTTTTCGTCTGCGCGCGTTTCACCTGTTCGCCTTCTTAACCCGGTCACAAGAGAAACGGCTGTTTGCTTCCTGCGTAGGTTGTTCCCCGCGCTTCTGCCGTGTCTGTGTTTCCGTTCCGCTTCCTCAGGGTGTGTTTCTCCGCCCTTCTCTGTCGCTCTTCTTCTTCTCCGAGCACAAGTCTCTCCTTTCCATATTATAGCTTTTTCTACAGTTCTCCTCAGGGTACATTTGCACCACCGACTGCCTTCCCGCTTTCCGCCCTCAGCGTTTTTCTGCTGTTTCGACTTCACTCAGTCGCGCTTCTCCGTTTTTCTCAGGTCGAGACGATGAATCGCGCCCAAGACAAGTACATGGAGGACCACGCGTCTTACCAAAAGACCTGTGAAGCAATGCGCGGCGAGATCGAGGAACAGAAGGCTCGCCTCGAGGCTTTGACGGCCGATCTCCAGGAGGCGAAACGGCGTCGGGACGAACTGGAGAAATGGGGAGAGAAGATGAAGGAAAAAAATGAAGCTCTCGAACGGAGAGTCGTCTCCAGTTTCTCTGCCCAGGGAAGAAGTGGCCGGGGCTCCATGGTTCGTCTCGTCAAACGTCTTCAGCAGGGCGCAACTATGGAGAGGGCCAATGTGGGCAAAAAGAAAGTCGGCAAAAACTTCATCAAGGTAAGCTGTTCTTTGTACCGCAAATCTCCCATTTCTTGCGAACGGAACAGAGGCATCCGCATGCGTGTCTCAGTGAGATCGTCTCGTGAGTTTTTCGACCACGGCTCTACACAACATGCACTTCTCCCTGTCTCGGCCTGCGTGCCTGTGTGGCCTTGAAGTTGTGGGTTCATGACTTTGTCCGCCTATATTACCGATGTGTCGCGCTGGTAACCAGAAATGGCGGGTTCTTTTCCAGCATGCATGCGTCGCTCTACATTCCACTGCACATTCGCATTTCTCTGAGGGTTTCCCCTGACATCGACGTCGACAGACACCTTCGATTTGCTTTTGCATGCGAATGTGTCTGCGCGAGAAAAACGCTCAGTCTCTTCACTTGATGGCTCTCCGGCTGTCGACAACCTGGCAGCTGTCACACTTGTTTGCTCCCCGCCTTTTCGGTGTCTTCGTGCCGATCCGACAAAGAGCCTGGACCCTAAGATTTGGAGGAGCGGACAGGGCAATTCTTCCTCTCAGTGTGTTGTTATGTTCGTTGTTATTTTCCGTTTCACAGCTCACCAAAGACATGCAAATTGTTTGGACAATGGAAACCAAGGACAAACTGGCGGGCTTCTACAAACAGAAGGCCATCCGCCTCCAGGTAACGTGTGTGCACCTAAACGCCCCGCTGCAGCCCAGCTCAAATGAATAGTCGAGATCCAACTTTACTCCTTTAGAAGGACTTTCTGCATGTCAAGGGGAACAGTTTTTTCTTTCGTCAACACCGAAACCCAGCAACGGGGGAAAGGGCCCACAAGAGAAACGCGAGTTGGGGAAACCTTTTTCTTGAAGGAGTTCCGTCCTTTTGCAGTCGATGAAGACAGCACACGACGTTCTCCGGACCCCTCCGCTCGACGCCTCTGTGCGGTTCTGCAACTGGCCACGTTCTCTGGCTGTCGAGTGGCCAGTTTCTTCTTTCTCTGGTCTTGGCTACCTCCCCTTGACCGTATCCCCATTCCCCGTCACTGTGCACGTGTGAGTTTTGTGTGTGTTGCAGCACATTGTCGGCATTGACTATGGCACCGCGTCCGCCGCATGTCGTTCACGCATGGCGGCAGCATCGAAGAGGAAGGAGGAAATTTTGCCATGGAGATGCTTTGAAATTCGGACTCTCTCGACTTCTTACCTTTTCACAGCTCAATCCGATGACATCGCCGCAACGTAAGCTCACCGGACACACACGGTCCGCACCTGTGCTGTGTCCTCTGCCGTGTCTGTGCTCGCTAGCTCATACTTTGACGTGGCAAGCGAGGAACTGTATTTAGATTGCCTAAAAGTAAATGTTGTCCAAAGGTTTCCGCTCTCAATACCTTTCGAAAATAGCGAAGCTTCCAACCAGACATGAAAACCGGTAGGAGACTGAAATCCACCACTCTCAAAGTGTTTAAGCCGTCCAGTGGGGTTGTGGTACACAGCAGTCATAAAGAACTCGGTTGTCTGTACTGCATAACAAACAATTTTTTAAAATCCTAAAAAGAGATAACTGCGCAGAATGGGCTGAGGACCCAGTGCAGAAGAGGCACGAGTCTTTTTCCTGCCTCCGGGACTTCAGCAGTGCGTGTTTCCTTGAGAGGGTCCAGGGGCGAGACAGTTTCACGCTTACGATGTTTCTTCTTCGTCGGCATGAATCGGAATTCCTGCATATCCTGGTCGTTGACGGAAATCGCGCCAAGAGGCCATGCAATAGAGAAATAAATTGTGTTGGAGGAAATTAATCATTCTGGAACACGAATACAGTCAGTTAGACGCAGGTGGACTGAGGAGGTGGTGGGGCAATCAAAGAGTCAAACATCGACGTATGTTTCTGTGTCCTGTACGCGGAGACATGCGCTTTTATGCACATCGGCATGCACATATACGTATATATATATATATATATATATATGTTCTGGTGGTGACGCTTGTGCATTTTGACGGATGTGTGTCTGCGCACATTGTACAGAATGTTTCGTGTGGCAATGTCTCGTCTACTTAGGAAAAAATGAACCGTGAAATGGAGAGCGCATCTTTTGTTTTTGCGAGATACGAAGATTCGGAAGAATTTTGCTACGTGTCCAGGTCAACATCTCTGGCATTCTGCGAAAGATTTCATTCGTCTTTCCTTGTTAGGCTAGCTCACAAATACCAACAGATTTGCTTTTCTGTTTTCTGTGTTGGTTCGCAGGTGGGTTGTTTGCCTTGGTAGGCTTGTTTCCCAGTGGTCAGACGCGCCCAACATAAAGACGCACAGGGAAGTGTGTGTCCGTCGAGTCAAGATGAAGCTGCAGCGGTACTGCCAGGAAAAACGTAAGTGTCGGTGATTCCCTTCCGCCACATTTCCTTGGCTTCTAGGTCATCCATTCCTTTGCACCGCATACTCATTGACATGCTGTGTCGTACATTTCGAACGAAACGGTTCCCCTGAACGGACAGAAACACAAAGCGTTTTTTAGCGTACAGGCAGCCACACGAGTCGTCCAACTCGAACTGTATGTACTTGCGAAAAAAAGCTGTCTTTCTGAAGCACGACGCGTTCGAACTATCTAAGCAAAACAGCAAGTCAAAGAAACGTCACTTGTCCTCAGAACGAGCGACGCTAGATGTGATTAGACTCTCATGGGCAGTTCGAAAAACACATGGAAACTCGAGACACATGTGAGCCTGAGGCTGTGAATATTTCTAAGACGGTTCAGAGCGATGGAAAGTCGAAGAGGGTCGGTCCGCAGTGAAGCCACAGACACAAAGATGGACACTTTTTTTCGGCCAGCTTCCGGCGAACCCTGCAGGACACTCGAGAAGATTGCACCGAGAGTATTTGTGGAAAGTGTGGCACTGTGTTGTCTGCAGCTTATCTGCGCAGCTTCTGGCCCACCACCGGGTCTTGTCGAATGTTAATGCCAGTTGATCTCGCCTTTCCCTTGCTTTCTGTCAGGCATTACCCCAAGAAAGATGTGGCTCGACGCGATTGCTAGGGCCTCCGGACAGCCAGTTTCTGACCAGCCCCGGCGAGCACGGCGTGCCGTCGCAGAGAAGAAAGGAAAGTGATGTGTGTGCAGCACATTTGGAAATGACTGGGGTAGAAGGCAGATTTTCGTTCGTTTCTGAAGCAAAGAGACTCATGTGACATGGAATTAAAACGGAGTCTTTAAGTGCAAGTGCTCGTAGGCTGCTAGTCCATCTCCCAGCTTGAAGTGTTCCCCCTGTCACACTTTCGCGAACAGCTAGGCATCGAGAAAAGAAAAATACTGGACGGAGGGAATGTAACTGAAGACGAGGGGAAGGATGGCTCAAATGCGTTTCTCTTCCGAGAGTCCATGACTCTTATCGCGCCTGTGCTCAGTGTACCGCGTGCAACAACAAACGCTGTTGGGCATGCGAAACGCGAGGAAAATGTGCAGTGGATGTGATCTGAAGAACGGGAAGGGATATAATACAGATGGAGACCGCCCACTTGCAGCGACGTACCTGTTCGTGTCATGCTCACGGGGTGCAC
The DNA here is from genome assembly GCF_000006565.2 of Toxoplasma gondii ME49. Classification (NCBI taxonomy): domain Eukaryota; phylum Apicomplexa; class Conoidasida; order Eucoccidiorida; family Sarcocystidae; genus Toxoplasma; species Toxoplasma gondii. The sequence goes on from NC_031468.1 coordinate 623,061, forward strand.
GGTGTGGAATACAGAAAAGAAAAATCTCTCTTTCAAAGGCTGTCTTATTCTCTGTCGATCCTCGATGCCGGAAAAGGGGGCTCGAAAAGATTCGACAAAATCCAGCAAGAGTGAGCGACGATGACACCTGGAGTCGATGTCTTGGACCAGAAGTAATAAACGACAAAGCAGATCTTTGGTTTGAGGCAAACGGGTGTACGCAATCACGCGTTGCTCTCTTCCATCGTGAGAACGGACTCGCACCATTCTGCCCGGTGAAAAAACATCTCTCAACATTTCACTTCGATGAGAAACTCATCGTGCATGCAATACACACAAAGAAGACAGTGTGATCGACAGGTCTTCTTTTTCGCATGGGTTTGTGAATTCTTCGAAGCATTCTCAAGGCGAATCGGGATTACGACTTCACGAGTGATGACTTGCGCTCGGGAGTGATATCCGTACCATATTCGGTCTCTCCATCCATATATATGTCCATATGATATATATAGATATTTATACATATCGTAGCCCATTCGCGATAACAGCTGTTGTATGCATCATACTTCAATATATATATATATATATATAGGTCCGTATATGCACCGTGCACATATTCGGCCGTTTTTGCAGGTGGTGTGATCTTAGAGTGTCTCAGAGGAGATAGTTTTTTTGTGGTACTGCAGTTTGGCGTTTTGCTTCATAGTTGCGTCCCGTCTTTGTCGCTTCGCGCTCATATGCCTCTATGTATCGTAACAGTTTTCCTTTCAGCTGGGTGTCTACCTAGACGTGTCAGTAGCTTCGACGTATCCTTTACTTGTACAAGTGTACACGCTGAAGCGACCACGCTTCATCAAGAATGGAGCACATGCGACCAGGTATCTGTATCAGCACGGATACACTGTGTACACTGTTTCTACCTCATCAACATGCCCAGACGTGCAAGTGATGGGTTCTTCCCAGCTAACCCGAGTGTCGGCCACTGCGAGCACTGGGTTTACTGGATCTGTTTCCCCGACACAATACCTGTCACTGCGGCTCCGAAAGCAAACTGGCATGTGAGCATGCCAAAGCGTTTCAGCTTCGAACCTAGCAACACAGCACGTCAGCTTCGGTCGAGGTTTGCCGGAATGTTGGTTTTGGATACCCTATAACATCGACACTGTGTCTCTGACATACTGTACAGACGAGCCACACAGAGGACTCACCGGGTTTCGAAGAGATATAGCTATATACAGGTTGCAAAAAATCGTGAGCTCCAGCATCCAACTCTTTCAGATGATAAACGCATATGAACTGCGCAGAAAAAGTACATTTGCATAATTCCTGGACACGAGAGTCCGATCGTCCCCTGCTACTGTGAGGTGGAGAAACCAGCAAATGCACTGCGCCGTCGTGTCTCCCTAACGTTGTTCTGTAGCCTCTGCCCCGTACGGAGAATGCCTTTCCAACAAATAGACTGAAAAACAGACTGCATGAATAAGAAAAATGAACACATCCGTGTTTGGAGTGCAGTGCAACGTAAGTAAAAATCTACGTTAATCTCTCGAAAATGGACGTCCGCGGAGCGGTCCCCGGGAGAAAGGGCTCGGACCGCATCTGACCTGCAGTGTGCACACACCATAGAACACTTTCTAGTGAATTACAAAGGGTAAGACAGGCAGTGTTTGAAAGCACGCAAGGCGGACGGAAATCAGAGTAGATCGCCAACTCTTGCCGATAAGTAAAATGCAGGAAACGAAATGTCGAAACGCAGCAACGGCCAGTCACCGTCGCTGGAATGAAAGAATTTCGAACCCGGGTCCCTGAAGCTGCCAGACTCGTTCGCATATCCCATTTTGTGGCCGCACACCAATTTCAGGGTACCCCGGCACATTCCACGAGCTTCGCAGGGACTGATGTGATGTGTAGCTGTTGCGGGACAACGTAACTAGAGCACCCGCACCACTGAAAGAGACCAGAACGATGGTGTAGCCCGCCGCCCATCGTGAAACTTCTGTTTTTCTCTTGGATGTCCGATCACTCACCCAGAACACCCTTCGTCCGAACAGATGTCGATGTGAAGCCATCAAGGTAGGAAGTGTCGTCGACCTCTTCTACCACAGGTGCCGACTCTGGCTGTCTCGATTTATCCACTTCTGCCACTTTGAGCACGTCGCTGACACCGTAGGCGCCTGATCCGCGCATGCGAGTCCCATGGAACGTTTGTACAGCTTTCCTGGCTGCGCTCCGCTCCAGAAAAGCGACAAGGGCCGTCGGCAAGCGCCCGCCATCGATCTGGGGAAAAGCGCATTCACTAAGCCAGAATTCACGTTAGACACGATGGTGAAGAGATCTAGACATGTGATTAAAATTCGACGTAAACCGAGTGTCATGCAGCGTATAAAGGCAAGACTAAGTCTCGTACAAAGACATGGCGATGCGTGTGATGCGCAGACAAGCACGAGGCATTCTCACGCATCCTGCACTTCGTACGTCATTGAGTAGAACGCGTTGCTGCGTGCACACGACGTGGTTAGCAGGTGTAGGGTGAAACGCAAGCAGGTACAACAGTCCTGGCCTCACACGGAGTGCTTCGAAAGACCATTCCAAAAATAGCCAGGATGTAGTATCGCAAACGTGGTAGGCAACAGGCTCAGCGGGGCAGCAGCAATATGCGTGCAACATCCCAAGTCCGCAGATGCCAAAAATGAGGACGCTTTACCTTGAGAGCGAGAACTGTTCCACACACAGCCAGTTTGTCCCGCAAGGCGCTTTCCCGAACTCCAGCAGGAAGTCCCCGAATGAATACTGAAGATCCTGGACAGCTGGTGACATCTCCGTCGAAGAAATCGTGCGTCCACTCGTCCTTTCCCCGAGCAGACAGTGCTGCCGAGCCGGCCTTCTCTGTCTCCCGCTGGCGGCGTGGCCAGTCCACATCCTGGGGGCCAAATCGACTAGGTCTTTGCAGAAAACGGCAACACAGGAAGCGGCACGACTGCGCCATTGGAAACCTGGCGGGCGGGAAAGGACCGCGGCCGAGGGGAGGCAAAGACAGCAAGCAGCTGCCAGTTGTTTCGGGTGCACACAAGGCAGACTGATAAGTCACAAAGCAAAGTGGAGGACTTTTGTCGGGATTCATGTTTAAAACGGAAGGCAACGGAGCCTCCAATTCGCTCAAAATGCGGAGAATTCCCGCACGGGCTCCCTTCCTTTCTACAATCGAAATCGAACCCCCGATGAATCCCCATGCTTGTCCGCGGTGACACACCAGGCATCATATGAACCCAATCCTTTTCAATACACTCATATCGACAGGAAATACAGAGAGCTACACACGCCAGTACAAATCTACAAACACACGAGCCATCCCAGTGTCTGCTCATACATGCACATTATCGGCAAGCAATAGGAATCTCCTTAAAGATAATCCTTTAGTGTGACACACGTGTGTCTTGCACTTCCCCGTTTCTTCGGTGAGGCCGGATGTCTAGTGCTCACCGAGAAGCTCCCGCGGCTGTCCGTAAGGGGTTTGAGCGCAAACTTCTTGTATTTAGGGCAGTCTGTCGGCGGCGCACCGGACCGAAACCGTCGGTTTCCCAAGCGTCGTCGGTTTCGTCTGTGCAAGTGTCCACGACAAGCCTTCTCCGTGAAGAATCAATGACCCGTCGAACCGACCCAGATGTTGACGCGAGCTGCGCAGACTGCCTCGCTTCTCTGCCTCCTTCCATTCGATCAAACACTGACACGCGAGGCGGCAAATCTCCGCGCGAAACTTTGGAACGGCCACTCTTCTCATTCCGTAAAGAATTGCAAGACTGTGTGCTTTCACCGACATCGTCCTGTCCCAGTGCCGCCGCCACTGCACTCCCAAAGATGCCGCGGTTCGTGAGCGTCGCCATTGTCTTGAACAACAGAGAGAGTAGCTTCCTTGTCAGGAATAACCAAAGGTGAGGAATCAAGATAGGATATTGAGCAAAATCTGCGTCAGTAAATATTGAAACGACAACGGCTCCTGTCGGTATAAAGTCAACCGGAACAACTGAAGTCATAAGGGACACGGCAGCGACGTAAAGCCTCAGAATCAGCTATATGCAGTTCGTGGAATCCTAGCAATCCCACATCATGAGTACCAGAAAGTCGACATACAGTTGCTATATGAGGGGCAGACCGCAAATCGCAAGACGATTCGGCGCGAAACGGTCGAGATGCGACGTTTCTACACGGAGCAGAATTGACACGAGGGAGCAAGCAGCGTATATTTCACCAGCGATAAATACCCCGTTTTTCGTGGCAAAAACACTTGTTCAGCTATACAATAACTTGCGACAGTGAAAAAAAACTGGTGGGGACTCGATCCCTTAATTCCAGTGATGTCGGGACAATCAATCAGGCAGACGGCCTTGCGTAGCACGGGCCGGACACTCGGGAAAAGCTTCTTGTTGGTACAACCTCACCACAAAAGAGGGAACTGGAAAACTCATCGCTACTGAGACGACGACAGTTCGCCGCTGAAAGCTTCAACTTTTTCTCCTGGAAACGAGGCAGCCTTTTGGATCCTACCGGTTAGCCGTTTCGGAAGGGATCCCGCGTACCGTGAACGCCGTTCGCCGGCGAACACGCACCTCGTTTGCGGACTGGTGGGCTAACTTTAAAAGTGAGAACCACTATAAACAGAAACACCAGGAAAGTAGACTCAAGATGTTTATATGTACCTGATACATGGGTTTTATGCCGCTTCATAACGCAGTGCATTCGCGGCGGTAAACAGTGAAGAGAGGTAACATATGAGACATGCACCCTCGCGGTAGCGCATGCGCCTTGCAGAAGTAGCATGCAGAAGCACCGATAAGAGCCAAGAGACTCGTGGTCGTCCTCCCAATTTTACTAGCTCAGAACGGACAGGCAGTTCTTCACTCTCTGGCTTCTCCCGAATGGGATCTGAAGGCGGCACGGATGCCCTCATCTGACGAGCAGCAACGCTACCTGTATCTTCTACTGGGGGTGGAAAGCGTTACGTCGAAGGAAACCGATCTACGTGAAATGTCGCCCAGCAGCCGAAATATAGCTGATCAGGTACAAACAGAGGACGCTTCGTCTGGAACGGATGGCGGCCAATCAAATTCAAGTGCACATTTGCCTCATGAACTCTTCGAAGTTGTTTAATCAAGAGTCAGGAAACCAAAAAGCACGGTGGTTTGACAACTGCATTTGCAAACGCGCCACGTCAGCTCGTATGGCCAGATTGATTGTTTTCTATCATCCCATAAGCAGCTCTATTGATCTATGTAGAAACAGATGAATAAACGATAAAGAGGTGTTCATTCGCAGCTGTTGCTTCTGTGTCTCGTTCGTGTCTCTCCGGCTCCTGTCTCAATTGGCGTCTGAAAAAATTCGCATGGACAGAGACTTGCCTCCCCCCAAAGTCATGTAACGGTTAAAGATTCCAACAAGATGAATGAGCTCGGCTAACAAGAGGCTGCCATTTCTTGTGTGTTAGTTGTGCACGGCAGACTAGTGACGACTGCTCTGTCACTAATCCTCGAGGCAACCCACCTCAAGGTGGGTTCAGCACTTGGACGCACTGAACACTCTGTTGTCGATGTCGGAGACCACATGGAGCACAGACAAAGCTGCGAATCACAGATACAAAGCTACGCAGATGGTGCAGGGTGACCACCCAATAAACAAGTTGTTTTTTGAGGGCATGAACATGATAGAGGTGAAGCTAATTTCAGTTTTGAGCAATTCGCTGCAGGAGCCGAAATGGGAATGACCCCAGACACATCGACATGTGAACGAAAATCAAGAAGACTAACAAACAGATACGAATCCGTTCCGAAAGAACGTGATTCTGGAAATGGAGTGTAACAGTTGCAGTGTGCACAGAGCTGCAGCTACGCAACGGTGAACTTAATTGAACTTAATCAAAAGCAGGGGTTCACCACTGGTGAAACAACAGGACACACGCTACGTAAAGTGATGTCTTTAACGTTGCCCGCTGGAGTCCGCGGCTGTGTTAGTGACAAAAGCCTGTGACTGCTGCTTAATAGACGTTCACAGTTCAATATGATAACCAAAAGCTGTATCGCCTCTGAAGCCCGCATCGACACTTGGACCATGCAGAGGGACATTTCACGTTTAGGATGGGAGAACCTATAGCTTTCGCATGAGGCGCGATGCGTTACCAGGATGCCCAGGAAATGTCTCCATCGGACAGACTGCTTGTTGTACATGCTGAAATAAGAAACATGCATATGTAGCAGAACTTTTTGCATCGTAATCGACAGGGGCGACAGTTTCCAGATGCACAAGGCTAAGTATGTGCCCAGGCAACGCCCGTCGCCCGTGCAGTCCCGCAGAAAAGCCCCTGCTTGGGACAAGCGCAGCTGGACAGCGATATTCTTTTAGAACGGGCAGTAGGATCGTTCCCACACCACCTGTGGGGGCCGCTGCAATGAAAGAGGGGAAACATCTCTGTACAGCAACACGAGATACCGCTAACAGCACAGTACACGTATACGATGTCATCCTTACACATGGCCTCGGGGTTGAAATACCTCTAAATTGACATGTGGCCAGCAGGACTTTACAGCAAACGTTTACACGTGGCACGGTGCTGATGTAGCCATAGTAGCACCCACGTTACGGAGTTTTGCCCGGCAAAGCCTTACTATAGTGGGCACTCATGTGAATGATGAAGATCAAGCTAATACTGTGGCAGAGGCGCCCCCTGCCCCGGTAAACGGGACGCTGTCTAAACAATGTGCGCGAGAGGGAAGGATGTTGGATATCTCATGATAAAGAGAAAATAAGGAGCAACACTAAGGATGGAAAGGAAACTTACTAACCCTCCGCTGGAGCTCCGGACGCGGTGACGCAGGGTACTCGCGGCGTCGCACAGGGCTGAAGATTTGATTATCTATTACGGTGGAAAAGTACCCGTCTTCTGCAGGAAAAGGGCTTAGCTGTAAGGCTGTCGCACCTACTGCTTTCTGAAATAATACACTGGTAGCGGATCAACTTCCGAGCCAGGCCAACCACGACCAGCAGCATCAGTTCTTAGACAAGAAAGTGAGTTTTCTTGGGGAGCCTTGTACACCACATAAGCACAGCGCAGAGGTTTGTATGGGCAACTTGTTAAAAGCTTTTTCGCATGGCTTCGAGAAAAACGGCATGTTGCCATTTGCAATCGAGTTCCTTCTCTGCTTCATCCAGGCTTTCTAACTGCATGCGTGGAGCACACCAGTATTCACCTTCTTCCTTCAGTGTTCTATGAAAAACGACAGCTTAGTGGTTATTTTAAAACATTCTCTGCTTTGTGTATTCGTTTAAGAAACTAGTACCAGAGACGCAGCGCTCCCTCTAGCAGTCGTGGCCTACAAGCAGCGCACGCCCTCAGCAGTTGCTGCATCTACTTACGTGCATGCTAACGTGCCATGTTAAACGCCGCCAACACTTGTTGTTCCCTTCGTCTTTGTGTGGGTTTTCTTAGCATCCCAAGGCTTGATCTGAGATGAAAACGTAGGTGGAGCAATCCCAGTACACACCGGTGTAAGCATTTTTGCCCATGAACGGGTAGATGTCGGCAGTTTTTACTGGCGCCCTGCACGGCTGAAGTCGCCAAAACTTTCGCCGGTCAAGAGCCTGTTTGAGTCTTTTTGCTGATGTCGATTGAACGCAAGAGTTTGTCATTGCGAAGGTTATACAAATGCGGAGTCGTAACGCATGTTTTACCTCACTTTTGAAGTTTCTTTGGGTCCTTTCCGTCCAGTTGCATGCAAGCACTTGCAACTTCGGGCTGGACCGTTTTCCTCATTAGGGCGGAGATCAAGGCGTTCATTTTCGCTGACGAAAAGACGCTATTTCGGAAGATTTGCCCACTATGTCTTTTAAACCATGAGCTCCCCTGGCCATCAGGGCACGGATGAGCCGCATCTGCCGTCTCGCCTGCCTCCCGAAAGTGACCGCGATTCTCGATTTTCTCAATCGTCCCCCGAGCCTTCCTCGTGGGCCTCGTCTACGGCCTCGTTCCGCAGTTGTACTGCCCCAGAGTCGAGCAACGGGAAAAATGACTCTGGAAGACAAAACGGATCCGTGTGGGAGTCGTTCTATTCCTCCCCAACGCAAAAGAGTCTTTCACATAGTTCCTCAAGCCGCCAGTTATCGCACACTCAGCGAAGAAACTCTGGCGAGCTGAGCCGAGTTCGGCGGGCGTCCTTTCATTCAAGCACAAGCCCGGGCGGCAGGCGGTGGAGCTCAATCACAGAGCCCTTTTGCACATGGAGTACATTCAGAGGGAAACACGCAGGTTCTTTTAACCAGGGGACCTTATCGACTCCTGAATCGGATGCTTCTCCAGTTGCCTGCGCCCCAAAGCGGGCCTCGACACGCTGGACTCCCCGACGAGCATCTAAGGGATCCTCCAATGTACCGACGTTTCCAAACATGTTTTCCAATGGATGTGGCGCCCCTGAAATGATGCCTCATTCCCGGAGTCCACACCTCCCAGACTACCCAGACCGGAAGAGAAGCCAAGAGCAAATTCCTATGGTGCATGCCCCTGAAAATGGCTCCAGAAGCGGCTCGCGAGCGCCTTGTGAGGTGTCTGAGTGGAACCGCTCCTCTTCGGCGAGGATAGAACTCACTTCTTCTCCAGAGGCTCACACTAATAAGAACAACCACAGAGGAAGTGCCGTTCTGGGTGTGCAGCGAACAGACGGTGTGGAGAGAGACGGGGGGACTGGAGAAGGACCCTCATCACATTTTTCTTCTCACTTCACTGGTGGACTTGCAGCGGCCGTTGCAGGGGTACGAACACTGCTGCCCAAAGTTGGGACCATCTGGTCGCGAGTTTCGGATTCCGTGTGGCGGATGGTGGTAGTTGTGGGAGGTACGAGTATATGCTGTTCATGTGTTACTGTTTTTTTTCTTGCCGTCGCGTCCATGTCTTTCCTCCTTCTCAGCGCGTATGTTACACCTCCTCCTCTTGCTGAGTTCCCGGTCTACTTCGACTACTTCCCCGCCCTTTCTGAAGCTCTGAGTACTTCTCCGTTCGTTTCAGAGAACTTCGTTCCGCCTACGCCAACGTCTTCTGTCGCGGCCTCTATCCCTTCGCCTGTATCTTCCCCGAAGTCATCAGTCCCCATGTCTTCGTGGATCCAAGTAAACTCCACGTGGTCCGTGTCGATTCCTTCTGCGATTCTCGTGGACGAGGACTCGCACGGCGGTTCTGCATTTCGAAGGCGATGCTCCACCGGAGAACTCAGCCCGTTTTGGAGCTACCTTTGTCATCCTTCCGTTCTAGATCTGCTGGTCCGCCGGCCTGCGCGAGTACACCGGAATCCGCGTACCTGGGAGGAACGTGGGGAATTTGTGGGTCTTTCTGACTCGGGGCGCGACTTCGATATCCCTGTGTCAGTTGACTCTTCTTCGGAGCATGAAAAAGTCTGGAGAGGCGTGTCATGGAATTCTTCACCGGGAGCCTTTGAAGCTAGCGGAGACTTTCCGTGGTCATCCTACCTTATGCCAGGCTCCTCCTCCATCGCTGTGGCGGCTGTCCCGTTTTCGAATCGGTCGTGGGAGTTTCTCCCCGCGGATGCGCAAATGTATGCGCCTCCAGCCCCACTCTCCGTGCACAGGAAGACGAAGCGCGCACCTGTCCCGCGCATGGCGCAGTCCACCGGAGAGGATAAAGATCTCTCGGCCTCTTTCTTTGCAACACTAGATGCTTCTCAGCTTCCCGCAGACAATAACCTCGACGTGTATCTTACCACGTCTTATCCACTCAACAGGTGGAATTCCCAGTTGCCACCGGTTATGCTTTCGCTGCTGCTCTTTTCCTCCAACCACACTCCGGTGGCCAAGGCAACCAGGTCTCTTCTGCCCGGCACCCCGACAGACAGGATGGCAAGGTCAGCTGCTGTCGTTCCTGAGCATTCGTGGACCTCTTGGCTTGCCCCATCGTCTTGGTTCGCGACCGTGTTTTCACTTTTTCCTCTAACCTTCTTTCGTGCTCCTGAAACCCGACCAACGGATGTTTTCTCTTCCATGCTCTTCTTTGAGGCCTTCCCTTTTCCTTTAACGCGACGAGTGCAGTATGCCCAAGTGCTGATGTATCCTCCACTTCACGCTTCTAGGGCTGCCCTAGTTTTCGTTCCGAAGCTACATGGCTTCCGCGCTTTCCTCGCTGCTCACTGGTCTGCTGTCCTTTTTTTTCTTGTTGTTTGCTTGTTCTTCTGCTGTGCATCATGCACCTGTTGTGGGGCCCTTGGCTTGACTTACTTTGTACTCCCCCTCGGAATCAACGACCTTGACGACGGCAGCAACGCACACATTCCTCATGGAGGTGATAATACAACTACGGAAAGGAATCAGAACCATGACAACAGCCCGCGGTCGCGCCACGGAAGCTTGCCCTGCTCGTGCAGAGCTTGTGCTCCTCTTGGACAGACCCAGTCGCCGGATGGTATCTCGCGACCTAACGAAGCTGTCCCCCTAGGCGGCTGTGAACTTGTTCCTCGCCAAGTTACAAATTCTGTACAGGATGGCGGCAGAGAGCCTCGTTTGATGGACGCATCTAAAGACCTACCTGCTAACGATGGAAAAAACCACCCGTGCAGCGACCAAGAACAACATCGATTTGCTCCCGCCGTAAATCAGGAAGGGACTGCACGTGAAGCGCGCGTGGATTTTGAGTTGTTGAAACAAGAAAGGCAGATGGACCACAAGGAAGGAGAGTCTTCTTCCTTAGTTGAGAACGAACTGGATGCGACTCTCCCTCCCTCTCTTGCTGGAGAAGCGAAAGCGAGAGGCCTCGAACTCAGAAAAAGAAGGCCTTCAGCGAGAGATGACTGAGTTTTGGAGTATTGGTACACAGCGCTTCTTTGCTGTGAGCGCCACGTTGAAAACTCGTGGCAGTTGACGATTTTTGTGCACATCTGCCGATCCTACCAGATTCTACCGCTCTCCTGTGTATACCCGTGATGGACTGAAGAGTGGGCCGTCGGCAAAGGAGAACTTGCAGTTGCGGCCAACCAGTAGAGCGTGAAGCATATGGTACGACTGTATGCGAGTGGCTACCGCGTATTTGAGCGCCCAATGGGGAAATGCGTATAAGAATGTGGAAAGCGAAAGTTACGGGGGGCTACTAAGTTTTACGGTGTTAGAATACGCTTGAGCACTGCAGCGTTCAAATTGCATTGTATTTTACGCGTTCTTCACATAAGACGCAACAGGTAGAGCAGAATTCCGTATTCAGATGATGAATTCCTCGGGGTGGACTAATCGCTGTGCGGATATGTCTTCGCTCACGACATCTTAGCTCTAGAGATAATAAGGCAGCCTTTCCCCCCTTAAAAAACAGAGAAGAGGTTCAATTGATTTCGACATTATTTCTCAACTATCATGCAAAATATGAAAAGAGAAGGTAGTAACTTCGGGTAGCGTCTACGAAAAAAAACCGCCATCCAAAGTGTCACAGTGCCCATGTAGGATCTGTTTGAAACAGTTTCCAATATAGTGGAAATATTGCCAGGAGCTCGTTCGCCGTTTGCGATGCACTAAGAGAACCCGCAAGAAGCTCCAACAAATGTTTTTTACCATCGCCTACCAAACCTGATACCCAGATTTCGGAGTGGTCCTATGCAGTGGAGACTACTGTACTACGCTGTAATTCTACGCGCACATGCTTTCACTGGTAGATGATCAGGTCTATTTACGATTTGACGTTTCTGGGTTAGAAGTTTTAATTGACTTTGAATGTAGCATACCAAAAAGCTAGAGCCCCCCAGGACGCCGGCACAATGCGTTCTACGTCAAGGACTCAGATTGAGATAACGAGCATACAGGTGAACTTTCCTACTAGACAATAAAATGATTTGCAGATATGGTCACACAGCGTTTTCTTGCCAGCTTCAAAATATCAACCACCTTGTGCAAGACAAAATCGAATTGTACCGGTAGTTTTTTCTGAGTCAGCCCTTCCGTCGGAGGTGAAACAGAAAATAAAACTCTTATCAAAAAGAAAACCAGTGCATGAAAGTTCAAGTATCAATTAGTGTGGTCAAATCAGAAATGCTGCACCACAGGACTCTCTGTATCCTGAGAGATTCTGTTGTTCATCAAAGGGCCGAAACGATCTTAGTCGGCCGTCACCTACGTTTTGGGTCGTGACTAGTGAGGAAGCAATGTATCTGAAGCACGCGAGACAGCGCATGCAGCGTAATAGTCTTCATGAGCTACCAGCTACGCAAATTTCTTTCCAGGACGTGCCTGACAGATAATTTTCTCCCCTGCTTCGAAGTAGGTATGCTATTGTGCGTAACCGTGACAGTTGACACTGGATCCTGTTGTGTGTGTGTGTGTGTGTGCTTCTCAAGACAACGCTTTACTCTCTAGATCCGCCACGGTGTGTTACGGATCGAAACCTCCCATTCAGATATTACTGGAAATACCTCGCGATTTGTTTTTGTGCTGGTAGAAGGTTTGGTAGTATGACGTTCGTCCAGCTGCGACAGCTTCAGCATTCTTTACAGAGACGCCTCACATAGGCACGCGCGTGATTTCTCTCGTCGATGAGATATACAACGTCGCTGGAAGGATACCTCTGCTCATTGCTTCCTCTGGGTGACAGTCGAAACGCATTATGGATTCGCTTGCCCATTCTTCACCAGCGGTGTGTGCTCTCGGCATCTCGAGCTTGTTCACACCGCACACCGAGTCACATCATTACAATCTGTTGGGCCGTCTGCGTGTCAACAACAGACAGCTTGACATGGGCGAGAGCTCTGTATTGGACGCGTCTCCGCGTGGCTACCGGGTCCGGCAGGTGAGCCGTAAAAAGAGACGCAGGCTTCTTAGCGCTGTGGTACTTCCGTTTTAGCGCAAAAGGCTGAAGCTTTCCTGTCGTTCTGCTTCGCAGAATTTTTACGTAGGTTAAAAATGAGTGTATATGGTTGTCTCGTGGTTTGCTAGTAGTCCTGTCGCCCTTGTGCCGAACGTCTTGGTGGTGGCTGCGGCTTGACGAGGGCGTTCCGTGAAGCGTTCCTGTCCACTGGAAAACAGTACGTTTTGCGTTGCTTAATAGCTAATAGTTGCGAAGGATTTTGTGGATCATCGTTCGTATGCTCGCGCTGCTGGTGTTGACGCCCATGTCAACGTGAACTAGAGTTGGCCGGGGGTATCCGTTAGTTACTTACTCTTTCCGTGCATAGGTGGTTTGTGTGTTCGTCTTTTCTCATTTGAGTATCGTAACTATTTTACATCATCGAGACAAGCGGAACCATGCCGTGTGGTCACACAAGCCGTGTAGGGACTACCAAGGGTTTGCACTAGTTCACGTTAAGTTTTCAACCATGAGGAACAGACGGAGGGGATTGTTAATTTTCGGGATCGTTACAGCCATGCTCTGGCTGTTTATTGATGTAACAACGACGGAAAGTGCAGGTGTTCAGCCGTTAACAGCAGAAGCCGCCAGTCCAGGTGGTATACCAGAAAGCCGTCCGCTTAGATATCCCTTCCCTGCAACAGGTATGGAAAGGATTTGGCTGTGAAAATCCAGCCCGTGGGAAGCTGGGATCAGCACTGAGAGTAGAGTGTGTAGGTTTGCAGCATAACGCGTTTATCCGCCTGACAGTGGTGGCATCGGTCACTGAGACGCACACTACGTGGAACAAAGACGCAGAGGACGTTTTCGAACACAACATTTTTCGTTATTCTTCATTTGATGATGGCATGCTTTTTGAAGGGGGCGTGTAATGAAGCATTACCGTTCGTAAAACGGAACGTGTTTCATAATTTCGGTGAGTATGACAAGCGGCTGCGAATGATACTGTCGTGCAGCTGCGGTACCGCACTTGTACTGTCACTGCTAATTTGTCACTATCACAGTTGCTTGCGTCGTGGGAGGAAATTCGCTAACAAATGCGTTCTTTTGTTTGAACTGCCTGTATTCCACGTTCCGTGTTGTTCTTTCGGCATCCCATTGCACCCTTTGCTCAGCGTCGAAGCTCAACCGAAACGCGACTTACCGTGTACGAGGCAAAACGTGCGCGTACACATACAGAAGCAACGATGGTTCATTCAATTTCACGCCGGTGCCAGAAGGTGGCCTTCTGAACGTAGCTTCACTTGAAAACGTTGAAGTGCTGAACGGTAAGGGGAGAATACATCAAGATCATGCTGGCAGGATAGTGCGTGTGCAGTTGTCTTAACTGCGTTACTTTCAGACAAACATTAGTAACGGGGTATCAAAAGAGTTGCCAAAAAACATGACTACAGTTCGACGTATTTTGTTTATTTGGGACTGTGATTTTTTCCCCAGGACATGCCTAGTCATTGGGACCACATGATTGTGGGTCATTCGCCACTTTGGGACAGTTTTGGAGTGGCTCCACTTCATTTCTGCGCTCGCACTTACATCTCTGTACACTGAAAAGAAATTTTTCTTCCCATGAAAACGTTACTTCTTTGTATTTCTAGTTTTCTACGTATATTGTACATGAGAAGAGCTTTTTGAGAGGCAATACGTTGGCAGATTCAGTGGGTGAAGGCGCCACCTGTTGCTGCCAGGAGCAGCACTAGTGTTGTCTCCCGTGCCATCATTTTGACGGCTCTGTTGTTTTGTGCTGCCGCGCTGGCTGCACTGACTCAGATCCTCTAGCACAAGCCATAGAAGATGCAAATGTTGTGGGAGAGCTAGTTGAACGAGCAAAGAATAGAAGATCGGATGTCGGTGGCGACGTGGACGAATTCGTATTACGGGCGGAGACCCTGGCCACGGAGCTCAAGCAGGCACTGGTAACCCGGGATCTTGCACGCGTAGAACAAACCGAAGAAGCATTTCGCAAAGACTTCGACGCGTTGCGTGAAGTGAGTCTCTTACACCCTTTTTCTGATTGAGAGCCAAAACGTGGTAAAATACGTACTCTGATTCTACCTGTATTCGGGTGGGTGCGGTGGACGAGGCAATTGACCGTGAGGCAGAAGCAACAGTGACGCACTGTTTAGTTGGTCTGTCACAGAAGCCGAGAATTGGCATTACTATTAGCTGTTCGGGGCTGCGCGTGATTGACCTTGCCTGTCAGGTCCACTCTTCTATCCAGAACGTCCAGGGGGAGATGCAAACGGCCCTTGATCGAGGAAAAGAATTGCTGGTACATTTAGAAGGGATTGCGAAGAATTTGCGCGATAATGCGTTGTTGAATAAGGTGCTGAGAATGTACAGCACTCAGTTACAGAATGAGATGGCAGCATCAGTGCGCGAACGGGCGTCGACGGAGGCCTTCATTGCACAGTCCAACGAAACTATGAAAAGGCTGCAGAAGGAGTATCGTGAGGGCATGGAGAACTTAGAAAAGCACAAGCAAATCTTGCAACAGGTCGATGATGTGGGTAAACAACTGCTTGGTATAGGGTCTGTCCGAAAGGTGATGCATGCTGCTTTGAAGACTGCGCAGGAGATTAAGACGCAGTCAGCTGCTGCCGAACAAGACGCTGATCGGGGGCTCGTTAGAGTCGAAGCACTCTCATACGCGTGTAATCGTTCTGAGACGGAGATTCGGAACGAGATGAGCAAACTTCTGAAGGTAGAAACGGAATTGCTGAAGGCTGTTGAAGAAATGGAACACAGACTTAAGGGCGGTCCCCGGTCCAAGACATCTGAAGCAGCAAGACTAGCCCTAGAGGAGATGCGCAACCGTATTCAACGGTCAGCTCACGCGGTAGAAGATCTTGGTCAGGAATGTTACAAAGCATTAGACGAAGCGAGGGTCCATCTGGAAAATTGCAAAAAGAAAAATACTGAACGGATTCAAGCGAAGATCAGCGGAACTCAAGCACTCATACAGCGCACGAGAGAATGGCTGGGGCAATCCCAAAAAGACAATCTCAGAGATGTGCAGCTGAAGCTTGAAGAGCACACGCGGCTGCTGAAGGCACTAACACAGACGATCGACAACAACTTTGAGGATTTCTCTCGTGTTTCGTCTGCCACAGCCGCTGCACAAAGTGTGGCTGCTGCACTTGCAGAATTTGAGAAGAATTTTAATGCGTCCGCAGCAAAACTTCAAGAGGAACACCAACTGGTGTTGCGTGAACTGGAGGAGCTGGTGAACGGGTCTGACACACCACAAATCCGGTTACAGATCGGGGTTGTGGCGACAGAATTGAGACAGAGTTCTGAAGGTCTCAAACATTTCGCAGAGCAAGTGAGTTCGTCAGGACTCAAGGAGGACTTCAGACAGTCGGTTCTTGCTTTACTTCGTCGGCAACTGTTAGCAGCCGTTGACAACATCGCTGATGCTAAACGACTCGAGGCGCATGTGATGGATCTCATCAAAAAGTCTTCTGATGACGTTGCTGCATTCCGTCGCACTATGGCGGCTGCAGAAACGGAGGTGGAGCAACTTGCCACTAAGAATAAACAGAAAGGCTCTCGCAGTGGACCAGATGCGTTTCCGAACGATCCGAAGGTTTGCAACAACCTCAGAGTACTTCGCAGGAAACAGATTGAAGCACTGCGTCAGCTGGCAACAAGCGCTGAAGCAGTGAAGGTCAATTCCAACACTGATGTCACGGAAATGGAAAAGAAAATTGACCTAGCGCGGCGGGTGAGCACATCAGTACGGGATATTCTTGCTAATCAGGCCCTCCTCGCTGCTGTCGACGATATCGACATACCAGAACAGCAAGGAAAGCACACCGAACAACTTCGCGGCGAAGCTGAGCGGCTTGAAAAAGAAGTTAAGCAACTAGAGACCCAGCTACAGAAAACCAAAGATGCGGTCAGAGGGCGAGAGAACCTTTTGGAAATTGAAGTGGCGAACCTAGGGGACGCTGGCAACGAAGTGATCTCGGAGTTTGTGGAATTGCTCAAGAAGGCTGCGGAAGAGGCACTCAAAGAAGGACCTAAGTTGGAGACGCTACTTGCTCATCTCGAGCGCCTGGCGAACAATTTCAAGGCGAAACGAGAGGGAAATGCTCCGAACCCGCTTCCCAGTAAGTGTTGGAACGATCACGTTGTGGCCATATAATCAAAGCTCACACTACCTATCTGACAGTCTGTCACGCATCACGACGTAGAGATTTGACTTCTCCGTGTTTTCGATATCGAAGTCTTACTTGCGGATCAAGGAAGGATGATGGGAAACTCATATATGTAACGACACGTCCGCCTTTACATTGTGAATCGCTCCTCTGTTGTGCTGCAGTCGATGGAAGTTTCACTGAGGAGGAAGCGGTCGCAGAAGCAGCAATGGACGCTGACGAAATCTTCCGTGCAGCATCTGATAAGAACGACGAGCTCCAAAAGAAACTGAAAGATTACCAGGAACAGATTGACTCTCTGCTAAACGACGTAGGTCTGACGAAAGGTTTGCTTGAGGCCCTTGTGCCACAAACGCGCACAACTGGTGAGAGACAGAGCTCTGGACGGCGGTTGTCTTCTTCAGCAATTTTGACAGGGCAACAGATTGGAACGTACCGTCAGGAATTGGCCGTCATTGAGGAGGCTCTGACAAACGAGAAGCAAAAGATAAAAGACATGGGAATGAGAGGCCAGAAAGCTATCGAGGATGTTGCTACAAAAGGAGCGGAACAGGTACCGCCAGCAAGCCAACGATCCACTCACGAAGCGACGAACGGCACCTGGTGGAGCCATGGACTACTTCTCGGCGTTGCATTAGGGATTTGCATTCCTTTCGTAATCGCCATTATTGCCCTCATCAGATGTTACTACGGACGAAAGAAGAAGCGAGAAACAGGAGCCTCAAACGCTCTGAGCGAGGAACATGCAACACGTGTCGCAAGCGAAGCTTCCGACACGCCCGGTCGAGGCACCTCGGCGAATGTGGACCATCTACAGGGCAGAAAAGGTTATTCGCCAGAGTTCGGAGATCTCGAAAAAGCCTTTTCGGGCGTCGAACATCCTGTGATAGCCGGTATTGTACCTCGTGAGACGCTGGAGACACCCCCGGCAGGGACACCAGATACGTCGCACATGCAGTACATGGTCGACGAACATTATACCGTTGCACGCAACCTATATAGAGGTGCAGAACACGAACTCAGTTTTGAAGGATTTCCAACAGCTGTTGTTCGCAAGCAGCGAACGCAGCCAAGGGAGTAGGAAAGTGTGTACCCAACGTCGTCTTTCACGTAAAAAAGTGGGTGCTGTAGCGCACTTGCGTTTGAAGATGCTAGCGTACCAAGTGAGTGCAAATGGGTGCATGCAGGATTTGATATCATTCGGGGTTTTTTTGTTAGAGGCATTCGCCTATTGCATGGTCCGGTACACAATACATTCAAAAGTGCTGTCTTGAAGAAATTTTTGCCCAGATCTCGGTCAATTCTATTTCGAGTGAGTTTCTTCGTCAGCCAAATGCGCATCAATTTGAACATATCGTAGTGATAGTCTCGTACATGTTTGGTGACCCTCGATGTTTTCCAGTCTACGAGAGTGATAACACCACGGAAGGAGCGACCATTGTCGTGTAATTCGTCGTCAAGGGGTTGTTATTCTGGCTTTTTTTCCAACGAGTGTGCACCCGTTCAGTACACAGCGCCGTTTCTGGTGTGTGTGTGTGTGTATACGCTGGTGCGAGCTTCACCGGTTCCCCGGCGGGGATACTCTCAGATGTGTGCGCTTGACACATCGACTAGCGATTGTACCAGTGGCACAACAGTTACCAGCTACAGCTCGTTCGAGTTGACTAATATTTGTTTCGCAGCAGCATCGGCTTCCGGCTGCACCTGCCCGCCACGCTGGTTCTCTCTCGACAAACACCAGTTTGGATCACTGGTGAAATGTCTGCGGTCACGGGAAAAACTGTAATATGCGCAAGTACTGCTATTTGTGCACGAGCCGCATAGTGAGAATACAGCGAGACTACTGGCATCGACACATGCTGTTGCTGCGTTGTGCGGAGGATTAGGATGTTAGCTGTAATGACGTCTGTTCCGACTTAATATTTTCTTATATGCTCAGCTGGTCGCTCACTGAACGAGAGTGAATGACTTGATACGCGTAGTACATTACCCCTTATGTTAGCGTCAAGCAAAATGCGGCCTTTATTTTTGCACATCACCCTGTAAGCTTCTGTCGACCGCACTGCCTCATGGGGGAATGTGGATGAGCTGTTTCACCGTCGTTCCTCAGCATTAAACGAGACGTTTGTGTCAAGCTCAGAGAGCCGTCTGAACCCAACTCCGGGTTGTGGCAGGTACAATGAGCCCGCAGTTGCTTGAAGGGGGTAAGGTGTGAAATAAGATGGTCCACCGTAGGGAAACGTAATCGGATACCACTCTCCGAAATTCGTCACTGCGCCAGCCTGTGGTCCTCGCATGTCGTAAGCCGCTGTCCAGCCGCTGTAGCGACCGACAGAAGGCGCTGGGCGGAGAAGAACGTCTGCATACGTTGCTTGGAGTTCTCGGGGCACCGCAGATGGCTCCAGATTTTCAGATGGTGAGGCACGCTTCTTGTCGACTACAGATTTTCCAAAAATGATCGTCTTCGTCTCCGTAGTATCTGGTCCGATTGTTTGAACTGGTGGTTGCGATGTAGCTTCGGCAAGCCATGCGCAGCTGTATTCTAGAAGTTCGCAGATCCTGTCGGCATCTTTGGGGAAAGTAATTCCCCTGAAGGACCGTCTGCCTTCTGCCCGAGGTGCAAACAGTCTTTGGCACACTGAAACGACTAAATGCAAAGTATCTGTGCTGACACGCGGTGGCTCAGCGGACATGGACTCGGGACCTGATAAACCTATTGTCGACAGAGATGACTCTGTGCCAGCGTGTGATTGGGGAAGCGCATCATTCGAAGAGTTTGAATCCTTTGCTAGAAACACGTTCGCTTTAGCCGGTTCTGACAGAGCACACAGGGACAATAGAGCGAGGTTTAACGTCGATGTGACGGTATCCAGAAGGGAAATGAATACCCTCTACAAAATGAATCTGTTTCCTTGCTCCTGACCTGGGAATGAACAACTGGCAGACAGGAGCGCAACGTGGAAGAATGTATCGGTCGACAGACACTCAACAACGTTCCACTTGAGTGTCCATGAACATATTTACCTGAGAGTTCCTTACTGGGTGTCGTTGCGTCGAAGGTGTCATCAAACACGCTCCGCAGGATTTCTGCTGCCACGGTGCCCAAACCGGGAGTCGATCGAGCCAATTTGACCCCGTCCATTGTGCTTTGGAGATGTGTGGCTAAATATTCGACAAAGACTCCGTAAAAGTTCTCTTTGGAGAACTCGCCTCGAGAGCCTGCGGAAGCAATGTTGGCCTCCCCGACACCTTTGTAACCTGCAGGGTGCGTGGGCAATGCTTGGAAATACTGGTATGAGCCGTTGGCCAAAGAAAGAAGCCAAACGTATATATATATATATATATAGCACAGGAAGCGGAATGCCACACTAAGGGTGTGCTGTTCCCCGCTACCCCGTATGTTGCAGATGGCTTTTCTTTTCCCATGACGCGCTAGTCTACATTGTGAAGCTCTGACGAGCGACATGACAGACTGGACGGGCTACCGACGTCACAGAAATTAGCAGAATGCTGAACACAAGAAGTGCTCGCTTGGGTAATGTGCCGCTGTGATTAGTTTTTCTGTTGTCCGCACTCAGGCTTCCTCTTCCCCCCATCACTTTGAGCCCCTCGTCTGCCTGTATGTGAAAACGCACGATCTGGATTGAAGCATTCAGCGACAACACACAGGGTGAAAAACATACCTTGGCATATGAATGGCTTTGCTGAATCGGGGGAGGAATGTGCGCGCGCGACGACAGCGAAGCTGCCTGGTAATCTGGCTTCAACGAATGAGCATACACATATCATTAGTGACGGACATATGAACGTTACACAGATGCGCTGCATTTTCGCGGCAGCTAAAAGGTAGAGCGTCGGTAAAAAGTATGTGGCAGAGGAGGTCGTGCGAGCCTGTCATCAGAGATGGCGCAGGCTTTGGCGCAGCTCTCTGTTCAGGCTTTCTTTACTACGGAGCAAGCTTCTACTTTGCAATTTGAAGTTTCACACACACAATATTAAGTCCTACGGCAAGACAAGACAAACGAAGTAAAACCCTGCTGTGGTCCGTATATCTTTCGAGACGCTCGCCCCAGCTGCGCAGAACAGCCGCTCTCTGTGCTCGAAGATTTCCCATTGCCGTGCATCTTCGATGTCTATCCGACAATCAACTGGTCTTTCACGCTTGCCCGGGGCATGCACACGTGTAGATGAAACACCCGTTTATAACTTGTGTCGTAAGTCACTAGACATGAGTTCCGGTTCCATTATTTCCGGCAATATATGCAGTTGATTCAACGCAATTGAACTGCGGTAGGCGTCATCGACGAATTTGAACTTCCTTTTTGGTATACATAAACGCTTCTGTAGATCGCTTTTCCATTGTGGACTTGAGGCCGCTGTATGACATGCCTCGAAACTTGCATCCTTTCCGTGCCACTCTGGTTCACCAAGGTCCCTAAACCATTTAGAATCCATCAAATTTTCCAGATCGCAAGTTGTCGTCCCCAGATGGATGTAGTCTTGCTTGAATTGAAACCATTTGAACTACCCTTTTGAGGTGGCCGCCTTTTTTTCTCTGGGAGGGAATTTTGGCCACTATGTCGTCTTTATGGTAAATCACGATACAGGAGAGAATACTTCCACGCATTTCGCAAACGGGCCGGTTGTGTCATGTCCGCGACGTCTCGCGTAATGGACCCGTACACGTCTGTTTTCGTTTGGGGAAGCGGGCAGCCCCTAGACACTTTCTGAACATCGAATAAAATTTGATCAGGTACATTTGTTCGCTGTCTTACACATGAGCTCTTGAAATTTCAGTGGTTACTCTACTTCTCACAAGCAACCCTCCCCCAAATTAAGCGATGCTGTAAACTGCCCAAGAAGGCAACAGTGTTTTGAAGAATACACATGTCTCTTTACTAGCATCAACAGAACAACATTGCTCTGCTATCTGTTCTTGCCCTCGTTGAACCCCTAATCTATTGGACGAATGCGTTCAGCCGACTTCGATGTTCTCCGACAAGAGAGCCTCGGTGCAGTGCGTGAAGCATGCCATTTCAGGCAACACTAACATATGGAAGCACGTGGGAAATTGTAGC
The DNA here is from genome assembly GCF_000006565.2 of Toxoplasma gondii ME49. NCBI lineage: Eukaryota > Apicomplexa > Conoidasida > Eucoccidiorida > Sarcocystidae > Toxoplasma > Toxoplasma gondii. Next base: position 645,143 of record NC_031468.1, read on the forward strand.
TGGACCGACCGCTTCCAAATCGTTTCTCGTTTCAACACTGAAGCAAACGGATGCGTGTACACTATCTCGTATTTGTCTGTTCAGCAACAAACATTGCGTTTCCGGTTGTCCCCAGCGGTGGGAAGGCATAACCCCGTTTTATAAGTCTGCAGGTAAAATGTGGAGAATTTAGACACCCCACAGTTCGAGGCACTCTACATTCGCTTCGTTTCCTCTTCGTCACTTCGTGTAATCAACCCTCTCGTTTTGTGGTCGAGTTGAAGCTGGAACACGAGGCCATCAGAATGCACAGTCTGCCGCCTGGAAGGCCCGCGCAAAATCAGGGAGGCGTCTTGCAGCGGCGGCTCTGTTCCTGTCGGAGACCGCGGTGACGTTTCCCGAATCGAAGTGAAACAACACCTCTAATTATCCCTGAATGAAAGGATTTTATCTCAGATCTACGACAACATATTCTCCCGAGTGACGAGTCATGAAAAAGGACGAGTGACAACAGTTTTTTTTCACACGAACTCTATGCTGAGGCTTGTCGCACATGCCCAAGAGACAGCGAGGCTCCCGCTGTGTTCAGTTGCCTGTGTGCTTACCTGTGGTAAATTCTCCGTTTTTCCTCCGCTTGTCAGCAAAGAGATATCCGTTCCTCCTAGACGTTATCTTTAGCTCCCCGTCATCTTTTTGAGGTGCCTCCCGTCACGACTGGTCTAATCTCTTTCGCCAACTGAGTCTCGGCTTCCTCCGGGAACGGTGCGAGCCTACGAACACATGCATTGTCTCTCCTGATCAGCTCTTTCGGTTCATCTCCGCTCGAGTCACAACACAAGACTGGAATCCTGCCGTGTCTTTTTTTAGAAGTGCACACTTTCATTGTGATTCACCACGCTTCATAGACTGACTATCAAGCGGTTGAGCGAGCCGTGACGTTCACTGGACACCGGATGATGACAGCCCGCGACGACTAAACGACTAAACGCTACAGGTTAGTCTCCTATTCGTGCAATGTTTCATTGTTTCCGCGTCATGTACTTCTCCTGACATGTTCCTTTCATTCGGAATAGATCTGTCCTTCGGATGGGCGGCTTGTCTTTTCCTAGTGTTTAGCTCTTGCTTAATGCTCTGCAAACAAACACATTTTCTTGCTTCAGGTGTTTCGCACGTTCCAAATGGTTCTAGCCTCATTTCGCTGTTTCCTGTTCAGAATGCCAAGCTATTCATTGAAAAGCTCGGCTCTGGTTCCCATAAACCGCCTGCTTTTCTGCGGCGAAGAAACCCGTGTTTTCCATGTTTTTTACCGGATGGGTCGTTGTCGGCCGTTTTCAACTGTGGATTTCAGCTGGTGCAAATTCGTTGCTGAACTAAGACCGGCAATGGTGAGGGGCGCATGACAGTCAGCTTTAAAAGCACTCATTGAACCTAGCATCTTTTCATCTCCCGTTCGGATCTTTCGGTTTCCTTCTTTTTTAGATTGAATACACATTGAAACAATATCAATAACAACGTGGAAAGATTCTTCTACGTATTTGCTTTGGTGCTACACAGTGTGCAGAAAAGCACGTCTTCGGTTGCTCGGAGAAAGAATGATGCATATTTTAGGTTGCCCGCCCAAACGAATTGATCGATACTTTTCGGAATGCGGAACCATGCCCGTGGTCGTTTGCCACCTGCTGCTTTTATTCTTCGGACGTCGTTTTTTAAGCGGTTCTCTCCTCCACTCTCCTGTTGTGTGCTGCCACTGTCCATACATGGTGCTCTCATGCTTCCCGAACTCTGTACAGAAACCGCCGAGAAACCTTGGATTATCATGCTTCTACTCCGCGAAGGAACTGCCCTGATCGAGAAACCCTTTCGAAAAGCCAAGAACTTTTACACACATGCTCCGCTCCTCACCTTTACTCACATCCACACATCACTTTACCAATAGACAAAAATGGAAGATGCGGCAAATGGAGACTCTCAGCTCTCTGCTGGAGTTGACGCCCCTCGCTCAAATGTAGAGGAAGACTCTGGAGATGCTGAAACGCTGGCGAAAACCCGATGCATTGTTCGCTTTTTTGCGAACAACAGCCCTCCTGACCAACTCAAGAGCGTCGTGGAAGGTACGAACAACCGCCGACGAATTATCCACGCCTTTTCAGGGCCACTCGCAGTTCCCTAGGTTTGTCGAGATGTGCAATTTCTCCCCTAATTGCATGCTATTGTGCCTGCTTGTGTTTCCCGTGGACGTTTTTTTCTCCCTGTTCATGACATACAAGTCTTCTGTTGAAAAAAACATGTTCATGAACCGCACACTCTCCATTGATAAATCAATCAACTCAGACACGCTGTTTAAATTCGTGCACGCATGTGTGGGATATGTCTCTATCGTGTATTTCACTTTTCAAAAACATTTATAAACAATATGTCCAGTTAAATAATTAGATTTTGTGCAAATCTACCAGCAGGCGTTCCCGAAAGCCACAGGCTGTGCGCCTTCGCTCTCTAGTCTTCGCACACCTTCTCATGCAGACCACCATGCCTCCGTATATATATATATATATATATATATTTGTAAATATATAAGTTTGTATATGTGTCAACAAGCAGAATTTGTATGCAGATGATGGTGTCGAATCGATTTCCACGGAATTATACTGCCATGAGTACTGCGTTTGTTCTTCCCTGCACAGGACGGATAGCACGTTGTCTGTTATGGCTCTACATCTCTCTCTCTGTGAAGATGCGTTGCTGCTTCTCTCTAGACTGCGAAATGCTGGCGGCAGATGGAAATCTGATGGATTACGATTTCTTGGAAGGCGTTTTGGAAACTGCGCATGACGAGACACTTGCCCTCTTTGCCTTTGCCCCAGGTGAAGGTCAACCCGTCGTCCAGGTAGGGCGCGCGCGCTACGAGGTCGCCGTTTGTTTTCTCGAGCTTACGCCCTTCTCTTCTCGTTCCGTTCCTTTCCCGGCCAAAGCGTTTTTCACACTCTAGAAGTCAATTTGAATCTGCATGTATGTCTGCGTCCTTTCATGGACATCTGCCCTTCTACCGTGCTGCTGCCGGTCACAGTCTTCCTGACTTGCGGCAGCTTTTCTTCCTTGAGTTGCCTCCGTACCAATTTAGCAGTCCCCCACCTACTACTTTTGTATGCATTCAGCGCATAGATGCCTTCGTTTTGCTGTTTCTGCGTGTGTGTTCCCTTCTTTCGAAACTTCACTTGAGAGAGAGACAAATATAAGTAGAGAGGCACAGCGCAGGCAGGGACGGGTAGCCTCTCCGTTCGTTCCCGTAACGTTCACCGGGCAATTTCAGATGCATTTGGGCGACGTCGGCGAAAGTCAGGAAATCCACGACGCATGCCGTACCATGACTTTGACCCTGGACAGGGTCTGCATGTAAAGGCCACTCGCGGCTCCGAGAGGGAAGGTCGGTTTCCTGGAGAACAGGGACGATTTGGAGGACGAAGATCGCTGCAACTAAGAAATCAACTCATGAGATGAATTTAGATTTAGAGCACAGTGAACAAATACAAGGTGTTTTGACGGGGGATAGATGCAGCTGCCGGTTTCTGTGGAGACCTGTTCATGTAGGCTGGTCGCCTACACATACAGAGACAGGGGTGACTCTGGCTTTTCTTTTCCATCTGACAGGGGATCATGTGCCGCGAGGGCAAACTCGGAGACAACGTGTACCTCTATCCGCCGGCGAAGCTGACCGTCACGATCTCCCATTCCACCTGCGTAAGGCTATTCCACGGATTCTCCACTTTCAAAGCACTCCTCCCATGGAATTTCATTCACTGAAAAGAAACGCAAAGCAGACACCTGATCGGGAACGACGCTGTTTTCCGCACAGATGCTCTTGCATACTTATGTGTGCCAAGCATATACTTTAAAATAAGATCTCCGAATAGGGAAACCTTTTAATATTTTTGAAAATAAAAAAACATATGCACACAAGGATTTGGTTACTACCTGCTTACTTCTGCAGATAAATCATCAAATAGATTTTGATATGCATTTTGGCAACCATCCATAACGAGACTGAGGTGATTTCTTGCCTATATATATATATATATATATATATATATATGTTCATGCCTATATCTATTTGTATGTAGTCTCCCACATGTTCCGTTATCTTCCAGGCGAGCAGCCAATTTGCAGTTTTTCAATGCATTCCTGTGCTCAGGCTCTTCTTCTCCCTCCTCGTCCCGCGTCGCCGTCATGCTTCCCGGAGGAGCTTGAACCTTATCGGTAGGCCATTCTCAGTTTCGGGTTCCAGAATGTTCAATTGGGATGGTTCCAGCGTCTTCATATTTTCATTTATGTTGTGGAGATACGCATCGATTCCGCCTTCGCTTTGTGTTTTTCCTGTGACAAAAAAGGATATTTGTAAAGGAAAGGATATTTGTAGGTTTTCCCCCCTTCTCTCCTTTCCTCGGATGAACTTCAAGGTTCTCTGTCTCCGTCAACGTTTTCTGCGTCGATCCGTGTAGAAAGCCTAGAATTTCCATCTCAGCCCCACGCTGACTCTCACGAATTGCAGCGAACGTCTTGAACGTGCGTCCGCTTCCTCTTCCTCAGTCTCCGCATACCGGTCTTCACCGTGTTAGTTTTCTCTTCTTCATTTTGTTTCTCTGTCTCGTTTGTTGCCTCTTCCTCGCTGGATGCGTTTCTTGTTTTCTCTTCACGATATCCACTTCTGTGGAGTCCATGGGGCTGACGTCTCTAGCATACCATTCTTTTCGATGGTAGTCTTGAGCTTTTTGAAACAACAACGCTTTCATCCTGAATAACATCATCGTGGATCCTTGTCACTGATGTTACCAAGCAGTAGTGTACGTGCAAAACAGTCATCAAACTTATAGCTTAAAACGTTGTTCAAATCACATGTAGCACCCAACGCCTGCATTCGAGAACTTGTTCCATTCACAACTTACAGTAGATCTCACATCGAAAAGAGACACCGTGGTGGATTTGTCTGCGCCCTCGTGTTTTTTCTTTTCCTCGCCTTTTGCGCCTGTCCCCACTTCTTAGGCAAGCGCTTGAAGACACCTTCAGCTGCTATGTCGGTCTGCGCTATTCCGATGATTCCGTGGAGCCCCGTCGCTCCGCGGTTCGGACGCGCCACGCCTCGGCTGTCTATTCGCGCGTTTTGTCAGAAAATGAAAAGGAGACAACGGAAGCCTCGGACGCTTCTTCAAGCGGCGAGTCCGACACTTACGTCCCGCCTCAGTCGTCTTCAGCTGTTGCGTTCGTGAAAGAAGGAGGAGGAAAAGTCTACAAACTGACAGCCGCCATGTCGCTGAGACACAGCAATGCCGAAAGCTGCTGGTACAGAAAAAAGGATATCCATGGGGGTTTTCTCAGTACCATTTGCCACCTAGATCTCCCTTTGTCGTAGACCGGTCCCAGGCAATGTGCTTCCTCATGTTTGCAGAAACAGGGGGAAGAGACATGCAAACTCTTTTTCTCAGAGCTGGTCTTCTCAGTGCTGGTCTGCAGTCCTGCGCGTGCACTTGAAAATACACGTAGTTCTGTTTTATTTTCATACGAGACAAATATATATATATATATATATATATGTATATGCATATTTACATATATATATATATATATTTATATGTTTGTATAGATATTTCGGTAAGTATGCGTGTATGCATGGGTATGCACACACGTGTATGTATATGTGTATCCATATGGTCAAGAAGACGCTTGCCTTTGCACATACTTGCGGATACGTTTGTGACTATGCTTGTCTTTTTGATGTAGGGCGGCGGCGCGGACGTCGTACTGGGAAGTTTATTTCTCCGTGGCGACTCAGCGCTTGGTGATCGAGGTGAGGCGAAAAGGTGGAGGCCGGGGGATCCTGTACAGCTTTCGCTCCTGTCTTCCTCAGTGCCTTTGGAAACGTTTTTCCGCTTTTCCTTTCTCTTCAGGGCGAAGTGCGTCTGCGTTCCCACACCTGTGAGGACTGGAACGCCCAAGTGGACTACAGGCGCCGCTTCGTTTCGCGCGAGGCAGCAGCCGGAAAGGGGGAGACAGTAGGTACAGACAACTCGGAAGAGAGAGAACAGAAGAACGGTAACGACACACCTCAGACTGCCGAGCACCTGCCACCGGAAGCTCGAGCGAAAGGAGTGTCTGAGAAGCACGGAAAACGCGTTGCTGATTGGCAAGAGGGCCTCTACGTGGAAAACTGTCGAGATGTCGAGGATCCCACGGCCCTTGCCCGGCACGTCATCGAGTTCATCAAAACCAAAGAAACGGATGTCTTGAGCGATGAAAAGCACTACTTTCATGTTTATGGTAAGGCGCTTGATATAAAAGACACAAACGGTCTTGGTTTCCTTCTGTAGTGACTGGTCACCCTGTTATGTCCCGCGGCGCTTCATCACACACCCTGTCGTTTGTCTTTCTTCTCTCTGCAGTACCGGATACCCTGCGATCGCTTCGTCGTGTTCTCTCCCTCACAGGGAGGAGTTTCGACTGGCAACAGCAGTCTCTTCAACTGTAGTGTGGACTTCCATTTGGAGGTTTCAGAAACAACATCGCTGCACCATCGTCCATCACCAGCTGATTCACTTTCTGCCTGGCGCCGGCTGTCCTTGCACTGTCCAGCTTTTTCTCGGCTCTTCCAGCAGTGTGGAAAACGCTCTGCAGGCGCTGCAGCTGACGACCACAAGCACAGCGTCGTTTCCGTATAACGCCCCAGCGAAATTTAGGCGAAAGGGCATCAAGCTCTGAGTTGCTGATTCTTTCTGTCTTGCCTCCTTCCTGCCTCTTCCCATTTAAACTCTTCAGACTTTTTAAGACGGCAAGCGACGTCTGTGTGGACGTGCTGACGTGCCTAGCACTCATGCGCTTAGACTGTTCGACTTGGATCGCTCTTTGTCTCTAAATGTAGATGTGCATGTATCGGTAGTACGCAGATACACAGCGTTGATGCGGGTATATCTAGATGCAAAAGGTTATTTCCTTAAACGGCAGGTGTCAAGAAATCCTTTAAATCTAGAGGTTGTTGGTCCAGCCTTGATAGGGAACTGCGGAAAATGTTCTCGGAGGCTCCCTCCTGTCGAAGGTTTCGGTGGGGAAAAGTTCCTGAATAAAAAAACCACTTCTCTTCATCCCCACATCGCGGCCGATTTCGTGTGTCGCTGATCCTTTTGCATTCTCATAGATATTCGCTCAAGAGGTCCGTAGGGGGCACTTGAGTTCTGACGTTTTTATTCTGACCTACCGCGCCGGCTCTTGCGTCCTTCGTGGGTGCTTCTCCAGAGACAAATGCAAATGTCACACTTCCACCGTACGCACACATCGCTCACAAGCTTACTCTTTCAAGGACCACTTGACAAAGACATAGGTGTAGATCATTGATCTCTATTGCGTGTTCCCTCGCTTTCCGTAGAGCTGGCCAGGCGCATACATCTCGAACTTTTATATCCTACATCTCTATCTCGCTGTTTCCGATCTATTTCTTTCTTTACCTATATGCGTGTGGGACGGAATGTATTTGTGACTGAAACAAAACCTCTTTCTCCCGTCTTTGTTCTTTGTCAACAAAGACAGCAGGTTTCCCGGACGTTCCTTGCTCTTGGAATTTAGGGAAGCAACACTTGGCACGCGAAAAGGAACCGCCTTTGTGAGGTGCTACCGGAAGGTGGGAAGCTCCGCACGTGACACGAGAACAGAAAATGAGAAAAATTCCCTCTCTGCTTCACGGTTCTGGCCTTTCTCCGAGGAGCAACGGCAACACAATGTCACTTTTCTTGTGAACCTGTGCCAAGCATTTCGATTTTTGAGCCACAAAATTCTCTGTATAAAAAGTGGAGGAATGGACGTCTTTTCCGCATCCTCAAAGAACATCGATAAATCGGTAGAGAGAAAACACGGAACCTGGGGAGAGCCCGACCAAACAGAAATGCGTCTTAGCACACTCGCATGTAGAAAGAAACGCGAGGCGCAGATCTTCGGTACTTCATCATATGATGGAATCTTTGGCGGTTCCCTCGATCTTTACCGGAAGCAAATGTACATATGTGTTCATCTATTTCTACAAGCATGCATTCCCATGCATCAATATTTACCTGTATTTTACATATGTATATATATATATATATTTAAATGCAGATACATACGTGTAGGTCTAATATATGAAGAGACACCAGCTACGGCCTGAGTCTCTGTTTCCCGTTTTTTTCAAGAGCCGCTTCTGCAAAGACACCAACTGCCTTTCTCTAGGGATCCCCAACCTGCTGGAACACCTGCTCCCTCTGATTCAAGAAGCTCCCTCTGTTCTTTCTTATCCCCGTCCACAAATGCACATTACATGTGTGCAAATGGGAACCATATATATATATATATATATATATATATATATCCTTCGATGCAAGTATACAAAAGCCCTTTGTGAGCGAGTCTTGCGTTTTTTTGTCTTCTGACGAAAGGGAATTCGCAAGACTCGGATATCATTTCCTTCACTTTGGAGTGAAGCTACAGAGTTCCCGGTTTTCTTCCGGCTTTGTTTCCCGGCATTTTTGTCTCTTGGTCTGCGCGTTTGATTTGCATGCGTTGTCTGTCCGCCGACGCCAGGCCTTCGGGGACCACCTGAGCAAACCGAGAGGATGAGGTGGCGGTCGCCGACGAGGACAAGTTTCCTCCTGTGTTGAGGGCGAGAAATCGTGTGAGAGGGAGAGAAGAAGAAGCTGGAACGGACGCATGCCCGTGGCTTCTCTCTGCCGTGGTGGAGCTCCCCTTTGCTTTGCATTCTATGTTGTTTGCGACGAGAGACACTCTTCGTAGCTTCAAATGGAACGCATGCCGCGCGCCCACCCGCGTCCCATGTCCTTGTCTCCATTTGCCTCGGCACCTTCCCCACCGAAAATCCCCAACGAGGACGAGGAAGTAGAGAGAAGGGCGGCGACAGGAGCCGAGGAGGGAGAAGAGTCGCAAAGCTGAAGACAAGCGTAGACGTTTTCGAGCTGGGTCTTCTCGCTCTCCCTCCTGCACGCTCCGAGCCTTCTGTCTAGACGCTACTTTGTCGCTTGGAAGTTCGATGAACCGGCCAGTGTCAGAGTCTGCGCGAACGAGCCTGCGGGCCCGCGTTTGTCTGAGGAGCTGCTTGCTTCAGGCTGTCTCAGAAAAATATCTACATTCGTTCACCTCGCGGTCTTCGAGAACGACACACGCACACTGGTCTTCTCTTAACTCCTTATTACTCCGCGCTTTCTCTCCTGGCGTCCTCTCGATCTTCTCTGTCGAGCAGACGACAGGGAGGAGACAGCTTGCCGAAGTCGAAGCTGTATCTTTTTGTCGCCGTCCTTTCCGTCCTGCAAGACACCTTTCACAGTTTCATGAGCACTAGCAACGCCACTTCGAGTCTGCTCATCGCTTCCCTGCTTCTTACAGCCTTTTTTTCTCTCACACTTCCCTTCTTCGTGTCCTGTGTTCTGACGCCGCTTCGCCTTCTTATCTTTCCTTGTCTTCCCACTCGGAGGAAAAAGAGTGAAGGCCGACGCGGCAAAAACTGTCGGATGTCCTCTTGCTCCTGCGACGCCCTATCCTCGCTTTTCTCTTTCTTCTCCAAGGTCCGAAACGTCCGGCGGCTGTTCCCCTTCCACCCGCCTCGAAAACACCCGAGGAAGCCGCCTCATCTTCGTCTCGCTCCCGAGACGCCCCCCCCCCCCACACACACACACTCTCGCATCGTTTGAAGCCAAGCGAAGGGAGTTCCTTTTTCAACTCGCCAGCAGAGATTCTCTGTTCTGTCCCTACAAGTTAACTGTCTCCCTGGACTTGCTTTCCAAACTTTCGCGCTTTCCCGTACCCGCTGGTCTCCGCGCTTCGCCTCACCAGGCCCAGAAGGGCTCCAGCGTCTAGCCGCATCCCCACTGAAGAAGACAACGCCCGGAGAGACGCAAAGAGAAAGCGAGAGGAGGAGGACCCAAAGGCACGATGCTGGGCGACGAAGTCTGAAGATTTCGATTTCCTGTCGCTCATCAATCCGAGCTTCTCTCTTCACATCCCATTTCGACTCAGTGACACTCGAAGACGCCGCCAGTCGCCCTAAGAGGACCACAGGCCCACGGGGCGCAAGAATCCTGGGGATCTCTGGAGAGACAAAATCTGCTTGCTCGGCCTTTCTGCCGCGGGATCCGCGATTCGGCCAGAGGTGCACTCCACCGTCAGACGCAGAGGAAGGCGGAGGGACGCCAACGTGCTCTTCCTCGACCTCAACGGCTCTTCTAAAGGTCTATCTCCGAGCTTCAGTCCCAGGCTCTAGCGGTGTCAGGACAGGTCCTGATCGACATTTGCGGGCCATGAAAACGATGGAGACCACTGTGGCAGATTCGCCTCAGAGGTCGAGGAAGAAGGAGGATAGATCGTGAGGCTGATCCTTCTTGCGTCCTCGTCTTCTTCTTGGCCTTCGTCTACGGCAGTGCTGGTCGTTTCAGTGGTTGAAGCAAAAGAAGCAGGATCGCCTTGGTTGTCTACGAACGCCTTTCAAGACGAACTACCGGCTTTTCAGACAGCGCCTTGAGCGACGGGGAGAGCGAAAGAGAAGGGGAAGCGTCACAAGTGTCGTGGGTGCCTCCGGGCAGGGCAGGATGCATTGAGTTCCCTGTTGTTCCTTCTTCGGCGAAAAAGAACGCACTGCCCTTTGATGAAGGTGAAGAGACCGACAAAGAGGATGACGCGAGAGACCGTGACACAGAACGAGGAGCCGCGGAGCCAGAAGACTCGGGAGTCTTCGGGGAAGAAAGCACGTGGACGCCGACAGATGTCCCGCTGGAAAGTCGCAAACCTGAAGGAGCGGCCTCGGCGGCAGAAGGCCCGCCTAGAAAGTCCCTAGACAAAGATCTCGAGGCGAATGTGGGAACGTGTGAAAGCTCTGCGGAATTGGCTCTTTGAGTGTCCTGAAAAAAGTCTGACATTTTGCTTGAGAGACGCGACAGGCGTTTCTGAGAAGGCGCAGACGCTTGAGACTCCTCCGCTTCTCTCTTCTCTGCGCCTTCACTACGGAAAGAAGACAGCGGAGCGTAGGCTCGAGGCAGCCCGAGGGTCCTTCTTTCGCCAGGGCCACCAGAAACGCCGTGGCTAGAAGCCGCAGAAGAAAGGTGAGGTGGAAGAGATCCACCAGCAGACAGAGGAGGCATCCCAGATGCGAGGCGCGGGAGACTCGGAGAAGAGAGATGCGCACGGAAACTCACAAACTCGGCGCTCTTCACGCTGGACCGACGACTGTCGAGACGCTGTGTTCGCCATTCGGCAGGCACTGACCGAATGGAGACTCTGTCATCTTCAGCGTCTCCATCCTTCTGTTTCTTCCGGACGTCTTTGACTTTCCTCGCGGCATCTGGTGCTGCACACCGCATTCGTCGAGCATTGGCTCCCTCCGCCTCTCGTTGCCCGACTTGAGCGTGTCGTCTCTCTTTCTCTTCCTCGTTCTCGCTCGACCGGAGGCTGTCCCGCGTCAAGTGCCCTCGCCTAAGACTGGCCTGGGAAGTCAAGCCCTCGAGCCTCCTTTGTGACTTGCTCCGGCGCCCCAAACCGCCTCCTTCTCCGTCTTCCCCCCCCGGCTCTAGCCTCTCTCTCCCCTCTTTTTCTCTCTTCTCCTGTCCCCTCGAGCCCGTGACTGGGTGTCGAGAGAGGCCCAAGGCTGAGAAAAGGGCATTCTTGGATTTCCTTGCTTTTGGTTCGTCGTTGTCTGAGCTGGTGACATCAGATCGCGAGCTCGGCTTTCCGCTGTCATCACGTGGATGCGTCGGCAGCGTGGCTGTCGAAGCGGAGACAAAGTCGCTTGCGCGAGGGGTCTTCTTCTCCCTTCGCTTCGCCCTCTCTCTGCGATTCAGATGCGTCAGCGGGCCGCTTCCGTGGGTCTCTATGGACAGGCGCGAGAGAGCCGGAGACAAAGGCCTGAGCAGAAGACGAAAAACACGAAGTCAACAAAGAAAGTCAGAAGAAGACCTGCAGTGGCCGTTTCTTCCTTTCTTCATCTGGTCCTCGAGAAACACAAATACAGCTTAAATGACTTACACAGCGTGCCGTCGCAATGAAGCGACACCTTCATCTTCCGAGCCAGCGACACTGACGTCCACTAGGAAAGACGCTGAAGAGACAGCAGACGCAGGACACAAAAACAATCAATTGTCTCCGGACATGCAAGAAGCACATGAGTTTAAGAATCTGTCAAACCGGAAAAACGAAGCTCAAACATTTGTTACACGCGAGATTGGATACGTCTTCTTAATGAGCTCTCAAACGTCTATACTCAATTACGTATGCATGGATGCGTTTACATCTACCTTGATATATATATATATGTAGGGAGAGTTACGCTTGCTTTTTCACTGCCGTGTTTTCCTCTCTTCAAAACTGAATATATGAGCACAAAGACACAGCTATTGAGTCGCACCCATACATGCCTATATTCAGATGAGTGTAGACACATTTGCGATGCAACAGGGAAACAGAAGACTTACTGTAGCTGGAGTTGGAGCCTGACTGAGAGAGGTCCCATTCATCTCTTTTGAGTTTCAATTTTCGTTTTTTCCTGAACTCGAATCTTTCTTCGCCTTCTTCTTTGTCGAGTGCTCGGAGCGTTTCACCCGTAAGACGACCGGGCGACGCAATTACGGCCACCGGCCCTTCTTCTGAAACGCGTGTCTCCATTCCTCCTTCCGCATCTCCTGTTGTCTCTTCCTTCTCTCCTCCAGCCCCTTCGCCTTCGCCACTGTTCTCTGGTGCGTGTCTCGTCTCTTCCGTGTCTCTTGCTTCGTCCAATTGTCCGGGCAGGTCTTTGGTTGAGATATCTCTGGTGAAGCCGTCCGACGCGCTAGTTGGGCTCTGTCGCATCGCCGCTGGCGGTTGTGTCTCCTTGCCGAGAGCTCCGGCAGACCCCGCACTCGCCGGCGCCTCGCCAGCGAAAGGAGACACCAGAGAAGCCTCGCCAACTATCCCTATCTTCTCCACAGAAAGCGGGAAGGAGCGCGAAGTGGCGGTGCTGTTGGAAGAAACACTCGGCTGCAAAGTGTCTCCAAGCTCGTCAGCTTCGAAGCCCGTCTGAGAAGCGGAGACAAAAGGAGACACCCAAGGCGAAGAGATGCAACGACTCCAGGTGCAAAGGCGCGAGAACAGCGCCTACGCGCTGATTCCCAGACTTCCAAGGTTTGGGCTCTTACCGCAGCGAGACAATCCTACCGGATTTCTAAAAAGCACGGTTTGATCGAGAAGATATACACATCTTGGTGTGTCTAATAGATAAAGGTAGATAGCTTTATACGCCTAAGACACGCGAAGGAAAGATCTCCAGACGTTCAAATACCATTTATATACGGACATCTACATTGTATACGAAGAGAGAGCAAACGCAAAGGTGCATAGATAGTTCTGGGGGAGGTCGTGGTCGTAGAGGACACAACGGCGACTTGAAGGTCGTTATCCAAGGAGCTGTAGAACCTTTTCCTCACCTGGAAAGTTTCGCGTTTGCCCTCTGTTGCAGGACGCAAGGACGCCGAAGCAACTGCACTCTTGCAAAGACTGCCAACGTCCGTTGCTTCCTTCTGTTCTGTCTCCTCAATTTCGTTCGCACTATCTGCCACGGATCGCATTGTCTCGTTTGTCACCTCCAGAGTTCCTAGCGATCCCTGGCCGTGCTCGCCGTCCCCTGTCTCTTTCGTCTCTTCTCTCCTACGTTCTTCTCCTCTTTGATCTTTGTCTCCCCACTCCTCGCCATCCTTCCTCTGCTCGAGAGTAGAGGAACTCCGAGATGGTTCATTACTTAAGCTCGCAGCGCGCCCGTGCGAAGACTCTCGTTCTTCCTCGTCTTTGTTTTCTGCTTTCTGTTCTTCTCCATTTTCTCGTTCTTCCTCGTCTTCGTTTTCTTCTTTCTGTTCTTCTCCATTTTCTCGTTCTTCCTCGTCTCCGTTTCCGCGCGCTTTCCCTCGATCCCCCTCCCTCGGTCCCGGCCCGCGTCGAGCCACCACCGCAGGCCGCTGCGGAGCCCCAGAGAGAGTATTCAGACTGGAGAGCGACAAGTCCGATCTTAGAGAGGAGGCGAGAGAGGCGGGAGAAGCTGCTCTTGGCCGAAAAGAAAAATCTGGAGAAAGAGCGAGTTTCGAAGCGGGACGAGACGGCTGCCGCTCACGCCGCCTGGACCGAAAACCCGAAAGAACAAAAAACACAAAACAAAAGCGTATGCCTCTCTCTTCCAGCATACACATGCTCATATCGATGGATGCATGTATGTGCATGTCTGTATGCATGTATGTAATTTGTATGATTGAAGTTGGACAAACGTCCGTCGAGCAAAAACGAGCAAATATAGAAAACGAAAGAAAAACCTTACCTTCTCCAGCATGCATATATTCACATACCTACAGACATATATATATATATATAAGTATATATATATATATATATATCAGCGGAAGAGCAGGAGCTGTATGTTGGAACAACTGGCATCTTACATTCCATCGATGAATTGCTCGAGTTGTCGGATATGTCCCTGGGTCGCAGCCAGTGTGTCTTGGAGTCTGCAGATTTCTTGGTCTTTCTGCAACAGAGTCATGCGCTCGTCGGCAGACGCCACGACGGCCTCCGTTAACGTCGCTGAACTGCGAGCGTTCGAGAACAGAGTGTCTGAAGAGGCGGCCGCGGCTTGAAAAGCATTCAGCAGCTTTTCTCTCTGTCGCGTCGCGTCTTTTCTCCACTTCTCGTGTGTATTCAGCAAGTCGTCTCTCGCCCGACGAAGCTGAAGCACCAACCCAGAAGCCTGTCGGAGCTTCACGTCGAGGTCCAGAATCTGCAGAGAAAAGTGCATGCAAGAAGACAAAAAAGGGAGAACGAAGAAGGAAGGGAAGGGGATGAGAACGGAGGAGAAGCAAGGACCAGGGAAAGCGACGGGAGAAGGAGAGGCTGAATCGAGGAAGATGGATACACACAGATCGCGAGCAAACACACAGTCACTTTCGTCTAGGTCTCGCTCTGTCTGCTCAGTCAAATGGGGGTTCTGCGTGTACGACAGTCTAGCTCTAATCTTCCGCTCTTCCCTGGTTTAGTTGTCGATTTGTCAACTTCGGTGGAGCTTCTGAAATTCTGTCTTCATCTTCAGAACCGGCGTTTTTGTGGCTTTGTCGTCGCCCAAGCTCAGAGCAACTCGCTTCTCCAACACCAATTTTCTCGACCCCACCATGTGAGAACGCGATGACCGGCACACCCCTGTGAACGCTCTTCTCTGTTCTTCTCTCTCCCCTCCTCTTCTCCCGTCTTCGTTCTACGCTGCCTGTGTATCCCTTCTTATCTCCTGCTATTCCTTCCTGTGTGGTCTTCCGCTCGCTTCCTCTCCTCATCTTCTCTCTCGCTCTTTCCCTGCTCCCCACTTCTCTCTTCTTCTCGACCTCGTCCCGGGCGGTGCGTCTCTCACCTTCTGCTGCAACTCCTCAGTTTGCCTCTGGAGCCTGTGGATGAGAGCGTCTTTCGCCTCTACCTCCAGTTCCATACTTTGTCGTAAGTCCTGCAATTCCTGGAGCTGAATCCGCAAGGTGCATGCGCTGTCTCCATCTTGAGAGGCGTCCGAAACTCTCCGACCTTCTTGTCGAGGCGTTGCCGCCGCCACACTCGCTGCCTGCGACAGGCGGAGACGCTCCGCCGTACACCAGAGCTCCTCTTCGAGGGCGGCTTTCTCTTCTGAAAGGAACAGAAAAGCAGACAAGAAAACGATGAATAAGCTCTTCCTTGAAAGAAGCCTTCCGCAAACTGGAGAGACTCATTCGTAAGTGAGGCCTGCTCCGGTGAGAAAGAAACGAAAAACGCAGGAAAAGGAAACGAGACAAGGGAAAGAGAGGAAGAGAGAGATGGCGGAAGCACAGAGAGATACAGGGAGGAGCGCGACAGACAACGAGAGGGGAAAGAGAGAAAAGCAAGGATACCGTTAACGGCATCGGCGCAACGAGGAAGAAAAACGGAGAGAGGAAGAACAAGGAAGTCACGGAGGAGAGGACTGCCTGCGGAGAAAGAGAACGATATAATGGACGAGAGAGCGGAAACCTGTGACAGACAGAAAGAGAAAAAGGGCAGGTCGAGAAATCAAAAACAAAAGATACGAAGGGAAACACTGAAAAGACACAAAGTAACGCATTACCTTTGAGCGCTCGAAGCTCGTCCTCTTGTTGCTGGAGGCGCTGTTGTGTGTCGCGAGTCGTCTCCTCGACTTTCTTTGTACACTGTCTTTGCTGGGACAAATGGTGGTAAAGACAAAAGACTGTTGTTCATGCACCGGCCACAAAGAAACGGGGATGACATTTCATAATGTATACATATACATATATATATATATACATATATATATATATATATATATACATATTTAGACATGGATGCACATGCATGCAGACAAATTCCGAACTTACCCTTCTCTGTCGTGTTGGTTAGGCAGGTGGCAACCACGACAACGGGTACGCAGATTCACCCGAAAGCCGCCTGCCTAACTGTCTCTCTCTGAAGACAAATATCAATGCTGCTCCATCTTTATCTCTATCTACATGTCTTTTGTGTAGGTCTCGGTGTGTGCATGTTTGCGCGAACAAAACGTATCCAGAGCCCACGAGGTACATTTCTAGCTCCTGCGAGGAAGCCGAAAACGCGTTTCACTCGTTTCATGCAGGTCGTTCGCCCTACCAGCGAGGCGGTTCTCTCTTGGAGACTGTCTCTTTCTTCCGTCGCTTTTCGAAGAAGATCTTCTTTCTCTGCAGAACCACAGGAGACGCGAAGAACGCGCATGTGCCTCAGGTTGCGTCTGCCTTGGCATTCTGTGATGTCATTTGGAGTTTATCAATCCCACAGTCTCTTGAACTAAGGCTGTGCATGCGATTCAAATGGCGACAAAGTCGCCCCTCGAATGCGGAGAAGGCGAACGGCGAATGACGGAATGCATCTGGGTGTCTGTGCCGAGTCCTCACCACTCAGCTGTCGCTTCTGCGTTTCGACTTGGTCTTGGAAGTAGAGCAGCCGCTCTCGCAGTGTCTCGATTTCCGGTGCATCCTGCGAGGGAACGTTCCAAGAAAACATGAGAAACATTCGAGACACTCGTAAGTCGCGCGGACAGACCTTGTGCGCCGGCTTTCTACAGCCGCTCTGGCGGGAGCTGCACTCTTCTCTGTTTCGCGTTCGAGTGTAGGGACGGGATCAGCAGAATGAAAAACAAATCCTCATATCTCAGCTACAGGTTCCGTTCCACGTTTCGGTGTTTTCATAAAACAAACAAAAACAAAACGCGGAGACAAACTCTGTTGTGGTGTTCATCGGCACAGCAACGTGCTCTCTTTCGGAAGGTGTCTGTTGTCTCTTCAGATTTACACGAAGTCACATACATACTCACGCGAATGTGTGTATACATATACAAAAGATGAAGGCATGTTTATGCATGAAAGCTCGATGCTTATTTGTCTTTTCTGTGGTGAAATGCGACGTCGAGAGCACAAATTGAATTATCACCTCTGCAGCGTCGTCAACTTTCGTCTCGATGCGCCGAAGACGCTCCAGGAGCTGGCACTTCTCTCGACGCAGGCGGCTTGCGCTTCTCTTCACAGTGTTGAGTTCCTGCACGCCACCACAAAAAAATGTTCTCTCTCTCGGTGTCTCTGTATCTTTTTCTTTCTCTCTACCTCTTGCTTTCTCTCTCGACCTCTTGCTTTCTCTCTCTACCTCTCTCTTTCTCTCCCTTCCCTCTCGTGACTTCTCTCTATGTATCTACCTTCCCTCTGCATTCCTTCGTTTCTCTTTCGCGACCTCTCGACGAGTATTTCTCTCTCTGCACCTCTTATCTCAGTGTCGTTCTTGCTTCCGTGATTGCTCTTTCGCTTTCGTACCTCCTCCGTCTGTACAGCCTGTGTCTGCAGTCGGTCGAAGGCCTCGAGCGCCGCCTCGACGAATTTCCGTGAGTTTTTCAACTGAGTTGCGGGCTCGGTCTCCCTGCTTCTCCCGAGAGACACGGCACAAGTCTCTTGAAGCCGAAGAAGAGCCTCGCCCAACTGCGACGCTGCAGGAGCGGACAGAAGAGAAGACTCAAGCGAGAAAATAAAAGAGAAATGGGGATGGCCGCTCCGCAGTGAAAAGTTCCGGCGTCACGCAATGCAGATGGACGCAACAAAAACAACTCGATGGCGAGGAATTACAAAGCAGAAAGCTATCGGGGTTTGTGTGAAGGAAAACCAATTAACAAAAAATTAAATTTTGGAAAAGGAACGAAATATGTGTTATTTTATGAAAAAACTATTAATATTCTCGTATATTACCATAAATCTACTTATTTCAATTTTACTACGTCAAATCCAAAAATAAGAGATAAATTGTTTCTAATTGCTAGATATGAAACAGGAAGACAAGTCACGAAGTAGAAGGGGGCATCAGAGAGTGTCGCCTCGCTACAGACCAAGCTGAACGCGGCGAAAAAGTGAAGGAGAGTGGAAGGCGAAAACGGAGAAAAGCAGAACTGTGGCAGGAAACTTCTGCAACATGCAGAGTCAACAGCTTACCAAGTACTCGCCGAGGGCTGCCGTGCATTTCCTCTCCACTCTCTTCCTCGCCATCCCGGGGATGCCCAAGGGAAAGTGGAAAATCATGAGCGATGTCACTTCTACCTTCGTTCATTTCTATTCCGCCAGCCTCCTCGGCCTCTCCTGCCTCTCGCATTTCTTCTGCTCTCTCTCCTTCCTCTCTCTCTTCTTCTCCTACCTCTCTCCTTTCTTCTCCTTCCTCTCTCTCTTTTTCTCCTTCCTCTCTCTCTTCTTCTCCTTCCTCTTTCCCTGCTTCTGCCTCCATCTCCTCTCGTCCTTCTTCAGCTTCTCTGTCTCCTCGGTCTCTTGCTTCTTCTCCCTGTTCAGCATGTTCTCCCTCCGCCCAGGGAGGTGCGTCGAAGAAGTTTCGATCGCATGCATTGAGGCGTGAGGGTGTCTGGGGTTTGACGCTTTTGTGTTCTCGCCTTCTTGCATCTGTTTCCTCCGAGTGATTGTTCTGTTCCTCCACACCGCTACCGGTTTTCTCTCCCCTTTCTCCTGAATATTCTGGCCTTGCTCGCGCCTCCACACCGCTCAGATATTTCTCGCTGCCGAAAGTAGGCGAGTGAAACTCGTTAGTCCCTGTTTTTTCTCCCGGTTCTGCCTCTGAGTCTGTGCTGTCTTGTTGCGACCTCGAAAGCACGGACGAAACCTGTCCGAGCGCGGTGTCTCCCTCCAAATTCTTCTGTCCTCGCCGTCGAGATTCTCCTCTCCCCGCCACGGCAGAAAATGAAGTGGAAGAAGAGGCAGAAAACGAAGCGGAAGACGAGGCAGAAAACGAAGCGGAAGAAGAGGCAGAAAAAGAAGAGGAAGAAGGGGAAAAAGCGAAGGAAGAGCAAGGAGAAGCAGGAGATGCGGGAGGAGAAGCGGTGGGAGAGTAAGAGGCGGGAGAAGCAGCGTTAGAAGCTTCGGACGCTCGAGATCCCAGAAAAGATGGTGACGAAGAGGCTGGAGCACAGACAGAAGAGGAACGAGAACGCGAAGGAGATTCGGGAACAGGACGAAGAAACGGTCGGTGATTCGCCTCGAGTGAATACGAAGGCGCAGACTGTGTCCGGGAGTGACGCACACTCGAGGCGAATGAAGTGCCTTGTCCCCAGGTTCTCGCCCGAGAGAAATCGACATCCTCCCTTTTCACTTCTCCTCGCCATTTTCGTCCTGAGAAAGATGCTGATGCAGAGGAGCTCCGATATTCGTCGAACGCCTGAGAAGACTCGTGGAAACTCTCTCCGCCTTCGTCTCCACTTTCGGCATAGTCTCGGTCATCTTCAGACTCCCCTCTAGACACTTCGATCTGCTCGTCAAACTTTCCCCCTCTCATCTCTGCCAGTACATGCCCACCGCGGTTTGCACGTCCCAAGTGCTTGCGCCTCACCCGTCGTCGGCTTGTCATGTCTTCTTCACCAGGCTCTTCGTCTTCTCCCTCCTCTCCCCCTCCTCCCCCTCCTCCGCCTGCTCGCTCTTCTTCACGGTCTCGTCCTCTCTCTTCCGCTTCGCCTGATGTGGGCGCCGACAGGGTCGTGATGCGACTCTCTGTCCTCTCCATCTCGTCTTCAGAAACTGTCCGTGCATATCTGTCGAATCTCCCGCTTCTCTCTCCTTCTGGTTCACTCGGGTCTTCTTCTCGCGCCTCGTGGCGGCTCTGCTCCACGTACGCATGGAGGAAGTCGAAAACCATGGCCGAGAGGTCGACGACGGAGACGCCGGCTCCGTCGTCTATTCGAGACGCATCTGAGTAGACTTGCTCCCAAAAGAGCTCTGTCTCCGGGTCTCCACTACCCCACTTTGTCTCGAAAGACCCTGTCCTTCGTCTTGCGCTTATGCCCCCCAACCGTCGTCTTCCTGTCTCTCTTACCACCTCCAGAATCTCCTGCTTGGTCAGGACAACAGCGCCTAGAGGCAAACACAACTCGGCCCTCTTGCTGTCTCCTGATCGGCTTTTCTTCTTCTCTCGCTCTGCGGCCTGTCTCCTCCCGCGCTTCTCCTCAGCGAGGCTCAGGACGCGATCCCGAAAAAACTGCATGCACTCCAGGCGTATGTCTCCGGCCACGGTCGCTTGCTGCAACCCCAGAGCCGCGAGGAGCGCCTCCATGCCTGTACAGAGATAAACACACACGCTTGAAACAATCAGTGAAGCGTTTAAAAAAGGAACAAGCAGACGGGCATGGGGGCGAGAAGGTCGGGGGGGGGGGAGGGGGGTAAACCGGATTTTCTCGATGTGAAAGGAGAGACAGAGTAGGGGAAGGAACGAGGCAGGCAAGGGACCCTCCAGAGAAGGCGATAGGAGAGCGCAGAGACTGCGGTTCGGATGTGGTAATCAAAATGACAGAGGGAAGGAAACAGGAGATTTAAGTCATGGAAGGGAGAGAAGCTCGTCTTCTCTGTCTCTGGTGTTTGTTGGTCTCACTTTCCTCAAAAGAACAGACGAACGTATCGACCTCATCCAAGAGAATCTGAAGAGAACTCTATGTCCGTCCGACGCGGTGTTCCTCACTTTCCGTCTCGACTGGACTGATGCATACGCGGTGAGCACGACTGCGCAAGGACCTTTCTTCTCTCGCATCCTGCGCGCGGTTCTGTTTTTGTTATGCCCCACTGAAACATGATCTTTTTTCTCCGCCCTCGTCTTGCACCGGCTTCTGCTGCAGTTCATGGTGACCTTTCTTACCTTTCCAGAAGCTGAGGAAGTCGACTTCACCATGGCACTTATCCGACTCCGGGAAGGCTTTTCTGAGTACACTTTCGAGCTCTTCGTCGTCGAGAGCAGCCGTCTGGCGCAGATGATGCTTCACAAGCTGTTTGATTGCCTGCACAGAGACGAAAGGCCAGCTGTCTCCCCTGCAGCTGCTGAAAAGTTCGTGGATGGCGCAGACTGCCTCCATCCTCGCTTTCTCGTCTGGAGGGGCTGCACGGCCTGAGGGAAGGCAAAAGGAAAAACCGGCTCTTCAAATAGACGTTGGGGACCGCTGCCCTCGAAGCAGGTACCATGGTGCTGAAGAGAACAGTGGAATAACTTTCAGGGGGAAACAGGGCGAGGATAGGCGAGAGGACGAGGCAGAAAAAAGGAAGGAGGAGCTGGCGCTGAAAAGCCGGTAGAGGACGGCGCAAAAAAGAAGGCAGCGGACGGGAGAAGCAAACAAAGTCAAGTAAAATGTGACACAGAGGAGCGCTTTGATCGTACAGGTCGACGCGGAGATTCTTCCAAGCAGCGACCAGGAGGGAGGAAAGACAGTAGAAGAGAGAAAGAAGAGAGAAAGACGGAGGAAAACAAACGGGATGCTGGAAGTTCCGAATTCACTCTCACTGGATAGGGTAGAAACAGACGGCGTTGCATGCCCGGCGTTGTGGCTGTGCTGTCGAAAACGGGTGTGCTCCTCTCCGAGTAGACCATAGGAAAGACGAAACGCGGAAAGGAAGGAACGGCGGAACGAAAACACGATTGGCTTTCAAAGATGAGCAACAATACTCTTTGTTCCACTCGTCGTGGTGCGCTTCTTTGGCCTCGCCGTTACCTGCTCGCGAAGACGCGACAAGCAAAAGGAAGAAAGGTGAGAGAGTATAGAGGACGACGGAGAGTCGAGAAAGGAGGCAGGAAAAAAACACCAGAAAAATAAAGAGAAGCGAAGGAAACATGAGAAGATGTACGAAAACGTCAATCGCAGCCAGGAGACGTTTTGAGTTGAGGTGTGTACGGTAGTAAATTCGCGAGAACAGACACCCTTCTTTCACCACAAAAAAGAGACAGCAGGGCTCTCCACAAGTACCGAGGAAACAAATCGCGCTGCTGAACGCGTCCCCTCTTCGTTCTGGACTGTTTCTTTTCAACTGATTTTGCCTTGGCTTTTTCGCTGAGAGGCTATTGTGCGAGGCGGCGAGGGGTGAGGCGTGGAACCCTACAAAGAAAACGACGCCGAGAAAGGAGGCATGAGAAGAGAAAAGACAGCGGCAGGAGGAGGAACCGCGAAGAGGGCGAGAGACATGATGGACGCGGATTTATCAGACGCCCCCTGCTTTCTCGTCGCCCAACCTCTGTCAGAAGCGCGCCTCTACATACGAGACGTGCCGTCACTTTTCCTTGTTCCCTCACTTTGGGTCCCCAATCCGACAACCATTGCACCGCATACACATTGAACGAGACAGCGCCTTTGTGCAGAAGAAGAGAAAGAAAAAGAAGATCACAGACGGACAGGGAGAAAGAGAGAAAGAGAAAAGCGGCGCAGCTCAGCAAGCGCGGCGACCCTCTCAGTGGCTTCTGCAACCAGGAGACGGAAAAGATTGGAACGGAAAGAGACGAGGAACGCGGCGAAGCGCAGCCAAACTCTCAAGAAAAAAGAGAAAGAAAAGTGGAAGATCCAGAGGAACCCGGTGGGGTAGGTCCGTGCTTTTCTCCACAGGAATTTGACTCTAAAACGGTCAGCGCAGCCTCATGCAAAGACAAGCGCGTGCATCACTCGCGGTGACCTTCGGTGACTTGGGGGCTTGTTTTGCCGAGCAGGTTTCAGAGCAGGAAAAACCATTTCAGAACTGACAATGAAAAAGAGAGGTATGAAAAAAGGGGGGGCAAGAAGGCGACGAACTCCAGAAAAGAAGCAGATGCAGCACCTCGCGCTCGGCAAACGGTCGCGCGCAACCCGCCTTCCCTTCCGAGCGCGATTGGCAACTCTTTTAGATCTGCTTGTTGCGCCGCCTCTCATAAACGGGAAAACATTTTAGGTTCCTCTCTACTAAGAGGACTTTTGAATCTACCCACCACGCCCTTCGCATGCGTAGGGAAATAGAAAGTCGGCAAAGTGCACTGCGAAAACGAAACAAAGCAAGGACGTACCAGCTTTCACCGACACAAATTAGCAGACGCTTCCTCAAAGATTCCACGTTTTTTGACTTTCTGCGATGCCCACTCAAAAAGAACTCTCGGTAACTCTGAAAACATGCGAACTCAATATACAGGCAACCCACATACAGATAAACCCTCAAAAAATGTGTATGCGTGTATATATATATATATAGTGTATATGAATACATGTGTACACATATATGTATGTGTAACCGTTTGCGAAATTAAACCGAACAATACATTGTCTACAAGGAATTCCAACAGGACAATCGACTGGGAGTTCTGTCTTCTTGGTACCTAGAACTCACGTTTCTTCAAGCAACAGGGATTCGAGAAAACCAGCGAAAAATCGACACTTTTGCTTGTGAAGCAAAGATCCAGAGCTTTCTATTCTAGTAAGAAATGTTGAAACGACTGAGTCTTTAAGATGAAATTTCACGAATAAAGATGCTGCAGAGAAGCGAACTCCAAGGACATTCGGCAGAGAAGAGTGACGGTGCACTTCTCCCCTTCTTGTCGAGCGAAGAAATCTGTCCTGTATTCGGGGCTCCAGTGGAGGGATGCTGGATGGTTCCGCATTTCTTGCTTCCCTTTTACCTTCTTTTCGGGGCCGCCACCAGACTCCCCTCGTTCTTTGTCAGCTTCACTCCTTCCCCTGCGCGTCCTTCAACAACCATCCACGTGTACAGACTCCCTTTTTCAGTTGCACTCTTGTGCCTTCCATGCAGTGCTGTCTTTCACACTTCACCTCGTCTTCGTCTTTTTTCGCTGCACTTGCCGCACTCGCTGTTGGCGGTTCCTCACAGTGGCGTTGACAGGATACCCAGGGGGAACTGTCTCCCATTACAAATAAAAGGACAAACCACCAGGCGTGGAGGATCAAGCAGATGACTCCCCAGGGAGACAGTGCCTCCACTTTCTCTTCTCAGTCGGTTCGGGTCTGCACTTCATACGAAAAAGTGTGAGAGAAGGCATCCGAACCTACATAAAAAACTTAAAGGTTTTTGTCCTTACCCATTAGACATTCACTTACGAAGCAAATAAAACGATTTACATGAATATATAATATATAGTGGCTACGTATTTACATGTGTATCATGTCGGTTGCTTGCGCTGGGAAGACTGAAAGACGACGAACTTGCGCGATCCCGTGGAATGGGAAAGAGCGGCCAGTGCGGTCTTATGTCCTCTTTGCGAAAAGAAACGTCTTGACTGTAAAACGTCATGTTTCTCGGTAGAAGAACTTCGGTGTCTGCATGCATGAACTATACCGAGAGTTGCACAAAAGTCAACATGTCGCACCTACTTCGACCATTTCACGCCTAGGTCACGAATCCCTTTACATTGTATACACATATATTTTAAGAAGACGTTTGCTAGAACTATCGCAATCCACAACATACATTCCCAACGGCAGCAGTTATACATTCATATAAATGCATATAGTATTTTACCCAAGTATGGTACGCTGTGGGGGAAATCGATAACTTCGGACAGATCAAATGTTGGTTCGAATGTGTATACCATGTGCATGGATGTATATTACTATGGGTTTTTATATATTTATATGTGTGCATGTGGATATGAGTAAATTGGAGGGTCGACCGCGAGAGATCACAGATTCATTGAATCAGTTTAGAACGAGAAACACTGCTGGAATTTCGGTCGCGCATCGGTTTCCGCCAACACACTGCGAAGCGCCGCGTTCTTTGGTGTGTCTGATTTGCGAAAAAACATTGCCGAACCGAGAGCGGAGCGGAAAACGTGACAAATGCTTGACAAGAAGACACCTATATATACTGCTAGAAATGCGCAAACAAAAATTCTGTGCACCCTGGCATTCGCGTGCACCTGTCCACACAAGACGGACAGAGGTGAAACGGGAGCTGCGCTACGTTCTCCCCCACGAACTGGACAGCTGTCCCGCTTTCGCATTTTCTAACACTCTCTCTCCGATGCATCCATCCACATTGTTCGACCTCCCTGTTCTCTCTATCCAGGCCTCTCCGTCCACTTCCACGTCCTTCTTCACCTTCACTCTCTTGGACATTCTCATCGACCACTATGTACGTTCGTGACCATCCTGCTTCTGCCTGCGACTTCGTGGTGCACGCAACTTTCTGATCGTCCTCCACTTTCTTCCCTCTGGGGCCGCCTCCTCTCTGTGCAACCTCTCTGTCTCTCTACGTCGAACACCACCCTTCTCGCGTGGTACTCTGCCTGTCGCTTCCCGTTCGCGCTACATCTGTCCGGCCTGGAAACCGATTCTCCCCTGTAAACCTCTTTTTCCTTTCCTACGTCTTTTCATGACCCTTCCTGAATCTTCAGAGTCATTTCTCGTTCTTCTTTGAGAGATGTACGAGAAGGACTAAAAAGCTTCCGATCTTGAGCTCGACAACGGGAGACTCTTCTCATCTTTTCGTGACACTCCATAGATCGTGTTAATCCTTCCTAGGTCTTCAAGACCCGTCAGGGCTCCCTAGGTCTTCCTATGACCCTTGGAACAGTCCTAGGTGTTTCAGGACTTTTCTAAGGTCCTCCGGAGACTTGAGAGCTTCCTGAAGTCTTCGTCAGGACCTCCTCTGGGTTTTGCTGATCTTTTTAGACCTTCACGATCCTGTTCTTCCTCCGGGGAGCTCCGTCCGCAGTTCCAGAGATGTTTTCCTCGGCAAACCAACCTACCCTTCTGATTCGGGGCCTCCACTTCCGGACAGACTTTGTCGCGCGGACATGTCGCCTGTTATGGCAGACTTGTCCGTTCTTTTGAAGAGAAGTTGGCGACGCAAGCTCGAGACAGGGGCTTCGTTTTCGTGGTCAACGACTCGGGCCGTGCTCCCCCGTCTCGAGAGGAGGTGCTGTCGCTTGTAATCCACGAGAAGGCTGTACAGGAAGCGAGACGAGTGGCGAGAAGAAGCAGAAAACTCTGCAAACATCTTCGCGCATGTTCGAAACATATTCGGCGCCGGAGGCGGCCGGTACGGATGCAATGGAAACATGTACGGAGGCATGTAGTCCTCGCTAGGGGGTGACAACCACGTCCGAACCTGCAGAGACCACAGACAGAAAACAAATGGCACTGAGGGTTTAGCATCTATGCTTTCTGCATGGAAAACGACAGAGAAGAGTGTTGTCGACGGCTGAGGATCTACAGTATTCCGCATGAAACACACAGAAAAGAAGTGAGATTCAGGATCTACGAGCTCCGCTGATTCGCACGCAGTGAAGACCCAGATTCGGGAACCTTCACACAGGCGGAAACTCGATGAGACCGTGGGCTGGCCTTGAAAACAGTGAAGGGAGAAGGTAAAGAAATGAGCGGAAATGAAGACGAAGCGCGAAGGAGGCAGCGACAGGTGCACGTTGCTCCTTCGGATTCGTGTCGGCGAACAACCGACAAGGATCACGAAAGGTTGAGGAGGCACTGTGGATGTTGATTCACTGTCACAGAGGATACAGAAAAACAGCACGAGAGAAGGGCAGGCGGCTCGGGGGAGCACACAGACGCTTGCGTACTGAGAGCAAAAATGCCTTTCCAAAAACGACGCGGACAAGAGAGGCGACGACGTGTACGAACATTCAGTGGAGAGGGCACATGCGAGGGAGACTGCAAAGGAACGCAAACGTTCCGGGAGGCGCAAGCTCACAAAACAGATGGAGAAGAAGTGAGGTGAACTGAAGAGAAGAGGAACTCCGCAGGACAGAGAGGAACGAAAAACAAGCAACGCAGAAGAAGAACGGTCAACTGAGAGAGCGACACAGTGAGAGACTGAGATATAAATATAGAGGGAAAAGGGAGACACTGAGCGACTCGGTTGAGAGCGGAGAAGAGCGATGTCGACTTTGTGCACGAACATTTCGGGCATAACGGAAAAGCAACAGACGCAGAAACTGGAAACCCCACCCACTTCGAAAAGAAAGCAGGCCTAAAATTTCCTGAACGTGGAAGAGGACGTCATGGAGAGGAAACAAAGGAGACGTGATATCCGAGTCGTTGCACCAAACCAAGCAGACACTCTAGAGCTGATAACTGATCGGAATGGTCTAACTATGATTTCTATGTTCTTAGTTGCGTCTCTGTGAGGAGCGGATATGGCAACTGCTGGCTCTGCAGCTGCACAGTTACCAGAAAACTGAACAACTTTGAGTACAACCCAAAGATACATGACGTAAGATCTCGGAACCACTTGCACAGTTTTATCTGCCTGGTGTCGCAACACTCTGGATAATGGTCTCCGTTGCAACCTCGGTCTATCCCACATGACGGCTGTACGGTACGCCGGGGGTGACAGGATTGACGAATATGACGCGTTACGAGATACATGCGTGCGGCAACGCTGACCTTTGGAAGAAAGGGAGAGGCA
Organism: Toxoplasma gondii ME49; assembly: GCF_000006565.2. Lineage (NCBI taxonomy): Eukaryota > Apicomplexa > Conoidasida > Eucoccidiorida > Sarcocystidae > Toxoplasma > Toxoplasma gondii. The sequence goes on from NC_031468.1 coordinate 672,868, forward strand.
AACAACATCATAAACGCGAAGATTACGTAGGCCAAGCCGATGCCGCGGATGAAGGGGGACGCCTCTAGTGAAGCCCAGTACGCTGGGAATTCTGAGAAGCCTGAAAAAAGAAAAACAGAGGGAGGCCCGTGAATCGAGAGAGGAGACACTGCGGACACAGGAGACAGGGGGGGGCGCTCTGCAAGGAGCGAGGAAAAGGGTGCATGTTGAAGAGCGACAAGAGAATTTATTTGACATTTGTGAGTTTCAGAGGTTTTCCCTTTTCTTAACACAGACAGAGTGGAGTCCTTTTTTCGAATTCTGGGTAGAAAACATCGAGATTTTCGCGTTTTTTTGCCGAGGGAGGCGTGGACGTGCGAGGAACTTGCACCAAAAGTTTAGACCCAGAGTCTTCTCTTTATCGGCTTTCTTTCTTGTGTGTCCTCACCACTCTAGGACATGTTCGCATTTGTTTTTCGTGGAATACTGGAGTCGAGTCTCCTTCGGACCCTTTTGAAAAAATATTGCAGTGTTTTCCTTTCGAAGAACCAACTCTCTTCTTCCAGAAAGACCCAACTGTCTGAGCTTGAAGTTGTGCCCTTGAAGACACGCCGAACTGTCGAAAGAGCTCACCCCTGAACATGAGGAACATCATCGAGGACGGGACCATGTGCTTCACCATGATGCACCAAAACTTGGAAATCCGAGAGATCCAGAGCGGCTTCACACGGCTGAAGAAGCAACCGAAGACCATCCGGAAGAGAGACGAGAGCCAGGCGAGTGCTGGAACCGGCGGCGGGTTGAAGAGCGTCACGCGCAAAATTTGATCTTTGAAGACTTCGATATTGGCGAGAAACAGAGCGTAAAAGCGATCCTGAAGAAATCCAAGACAAACGAAAACTCTGGTCTGCCCTTCCGCGTCCGTCTTCCCAAACGTCTCACCATCGACACAAACACAAAAAACCTCAAGGTATATATACATATATATGTATATATGTATATATGTATATGTATGTTTTGGTCTACGTCTCTTTCTCTAAAAACATGGAGAGACATGTGGTCGTCTAAACAGTTGCGTATCGTCGCCCTCCTATCGACGCCTGATGACTCTCGATTCGTTTCTTCCTCATCCGTTCCTTTTCTTTTGTGCCCCTGTCTTCTATAGCGCTGTCTCAGCATTCTTGTCAGCTCCCGGGTCCGCACGGAGTCTCTGCTGTCCCTCAAGAACTGGAAAACCTCCCGCGTCACCCTCTGCCTGTGAACCTGGAAAACCAGACTCGGTCTACGGCACTGAGGCTCTTCTGTCAGGGTGCTGGTCGAAGCTACGTCCTGTTCTCACCTTGAAAACGTCAGAAGTCCCGGGCTCGCGCACGAAGAAGGCGACAAGAGCAGCCAAGCCGGCGTTCATGAAGATGAGACACAGACGAGGAAAGTAGATGCTCATTCCCGCGAAGACCGAAGTGATGCATCCGAAAATCGTGACGCCGAGGCAGCATCCAGCGTACACTCGAACAGCTGAAGAAGGAACAGACGCAGAGAGCCTAACTGAGGCAAACGAGCAAAAGAGGGGAAATCCGGGTGAACGAGAAACACAGAAACCTAGACAGACCCAGAAGACAACAGACACCGAGAAGAAAGGAAGGAGAAGAGACAAGGAGCGAGTTCCTTGCAAAAAAAAAACTCAACTCGAGTTCTACAGTTCTGGATCGAGAATCTTCTGTGCAGAGACATGATCCAAGTAGAGTGCGATCACTGCAGTGCGGGGTCGAGCTGCGATCATAGTGTCCTCAATGCCCGCGAAGGATCGAGAAGCCTCTCCTATTTTAGTTCTCCAAGGATCAAACGCGTATGGCACGCGCTGATATCAGAAAAAAAAACGTGTATCTCTGGGCTCATGCGTGGTTTCCTGTGGGGTGTGGCATATCACACATCGGGAAGCCCCACCAGCCTCAAGAGGAAAACATGCGCGTTCCTCGTCGCAGAGCCTGCTTCGCAACCTTCAAAGACAGGCAGTGCCTGCGCGTGTCTTCTCGAGAAGTCCTGTTTCTCAGCCTTACCCAACTTGCCGGCGATCCTTTCTTGGTACGAAGCATTGTTCACCCAGCCGACACCGATTGCCTCCAACATGACTACGCCCGGAGCCATAATGAAAGAAGACATAAAGTTGAAGAACTCGAAACGCTGAAGACAAGAGACCCAAGGAACTGAACACATGAAGCACTGCCAGAGAGCTCCGCAAGGAAATGCTTTTAAAAAAAGTCGAAGTTTAAGCTAAAATTTACCTCGATCCGCATGTCACGCATGACTACAGATAGACTGGGATACCTCGAGTCTGTACTTTAAATACCCGCTAGGTAGGCTGACCGTAGAATACACATGTGAGTGTAAATTGATCCTCCACGACTGACGCAACCAAGACGTCGACACATGAATACTTCCGTCGCGTTTTCACTGCTGTGTTGAGACGGCCGCCATGTGGGGAAAGGGCTCTCTCCAAAGGCTCGCCTGAATGCTCAAGAAGCCTCCTCGATCACTTGCATGAAATGCATGATATAAGCCAGAACTGCATATCAAGGGAAACAGACTCGACCGTGTTTACGGATCAGGTGATGTACTGCATTTCTTTCAATGCCGCACCCCGACCCCTGGAGACATTCCTGAGGCGCTCTCTACCTGTCTGCACGAGTGTAAAGAGTGATCTATATATTACGCCTAGAACATGACCGACACGGAAGGACCTTCAGGTCTTAAACTATCGAAATCTGACACCTTTACATGTCTTAAGCAGGTAAACTCGAAGTCACGGTGGCCTACAGAACGACCCTCGCCCAGCCGTGTGCTGGTGTCGTTTTATATCTACTTCCTCTACCACGTGACTTCACATTACTACCATAGGTACACATATATATGCATTTAGATATACATATACATATGTATATATATATATATATCGTCTCAGCGAGAGTGACAGGTTTGTGCTAGGGAAGGCGTATCGACCAACCCGAGGCAAGGTCGTTGGGAGTTTTGCTGGTCGGGCGCATGTTCATCGTTGGGTGCAAGTCAGCCTGCGTCTCTCCCTCTCTCCAAACACTCATCGGTGTGTCTACACGAGCGTTTCACTGACGCCTGCGGTCTTTCGCACTTGCATGTTTCTTACCTTTTGTTGATTTGCGCTGCAGAAAATTAGGGAGAGGAAGAAGCAGAAAAAGATGAGGGATACGCAACACCGCTGTCGCCATCGATACCGAGCGAAACGCGATTCCTGAGAACCGACAAGAGAGAGACAAGCAACGAAACGCGCAGGCGTTTGAGTGTGGAACAAATGCTTGTGTCTCAGAGAGAGAGGAGTACTCTCAGGCCGAGGCTGAGGATCATACCAGCATGTGAGGAGTCGTCTCCGCTTCCTGCTGAAACGACGGATAACAGGAATTCCTGCAGCTCGCATACAAAAGCATCCAGCTGAAACCTAACGAGAGCGCTCTAAAGATTCTCCTTCACAAACTCGCGTCGGTGCCTTCCAAGAAAAACATGCGACAGAGTGACAGGAAAGGAGCTGAAGCAAGCGCGGTGCACGAACGTTCACAAAGAGAGGACAAAGACGATGCTTCGAAGAAGCAGGATGAGAAGAAATCGGAGACAAGAACTGGAAAAAAAGATCAAAAGACTCAGGGGGAAAAAAGAAGCACAGCAAGAGAGGAGAGATCAACGCACCACAGCGAGACAGAGGCGGAGAAGAACAGGTAAGAAGTGCGACGCTGGCGAGAAAAGCAAAGAAGGCTCATCGACGAACGGCAAGAATGCAAAGAAGAGGAAGGGAAGCGAGGAACGGAGGGAAGGAAAGGAGACAGGAAGGTGAAACTCTTTTTCTAAAGAACAGCGGCTTACCGCAAAGGCGTTGATTAACGAATGCAGAGCGATCGCTGTCACCTGGATGTTCAGAATGAAAATTCCGCCGTAAAAGAACAGGGAAAAAACCTGACAGCCGAAACAAACAAGGCTGCAGCAAAACCTAACGAGATGCCGACACTGGCGGGAACGTCCAGAAGCCTCGTCTGTTTCTCCTTTGTTAGTGAAGGATTGAATAAAGAACGCGATTCACAGTCAGACGTAAAACTCGTGGACACACAAACGTATGCAATCTGCTGTCTCCTGTCAACCCCCTACACTGGTTTCTGGCTACCAGGTAACTCTCTGGGATGTCTTTTCCGTGATCGCTGCCCGCTTCTGTCTCCCCTGTCCTCTTGCGTGGTCTCTGCTCTGTCTTCCTCCACCCAACAGCTTCGTCCCCTCCTGTCTCCCTGTTTGTGCCCTTCCTTCTCTTTCTCGCCGTTCCTCATCTCCGTCAAGTCCGTCATGAGCTGAATAGATACAAGGAACTTCAAAAACACCGGGAGATTTAAATAAACAAGACATCACGCTCTTTTTAGATTGACTGGTGCAGGACGGTCGCCGTCTTCTCTCCACGCCACTTACATTCGAGGCGGCAACTTTGTCAAAAACGGCAGGGAGGATAACGAAATACGCAGGAGCACTGCGCGTTTTGTTCACCAAGTCGTACGTCGGGACCCCAGTTGTGTCCTGCGATTCACAGGAAAAACAAACATCAAACATCGACGCAGTTGGCCTTCTCTCTCAACCGAAACTGCAGAGATGCCTAACTAGTCAGTATCAGCGCCGCGCATGCTCACGCGACGCATGCACGTCACCAGGCAAGCACGCAGGTTCCAACTCCCATACACAGACGAATGCGTCCATGCACAACTCCAGTACAAGAAAAACATGAAAAAACTGCAACGAGAGAAGTACATTGCATGCTGAGGATCAGGGATTCTTTGAGGGGAACGTCTGCGGCGGCAGTCCTTGTCGACAGCTTACCTGCATGCTGCTCACGACCGACAGGAGGGAAATGAACGCGACTAGGCAGCTCACGAAGTCTACCATCCCGACATGGTTGCCGCTAGATATCATGTTCGATCCAATCCTAAAGACACAAAGAAAGGATTGGTAGAACCCAATTCGTACAGATGGATGGACGCGCTGAGCCTGAGAAACGAAGAGAGCTAAGTTAGTTACACAGGCACACTCTTGGTTCTCTCAATTCAAAGGAAACTCTGCCTACAAGAGACAAGCATGCCAACGGCTGTTCATTATTCTCAGTCAAAATGCTCATAGACTCACGTACTCCTACATGTATATATATATTGATATTGATATGTATGACTTGAAGCAACGCACAGACACACAGGTGTCACGCAGAGAAGCATTATCTATTTTGTTGCTTCACAGAGGGAAGTCTGTAGTTGCGTGTAGGTCACAGAGTCGCTCGACAGGCTGTTGGGAATTGTGTGAGTGCCGCATGGGTGTCGGAGTGTTTGAGCGTTCTCGCTCTCCACCCCCTCGCGCGTCTCCGCGTTTCGGTCCTGTTACTCCACATCAGGTTCGTGCTGTCAAGGAAGTGCGAACTGTCAAAGGAGCCTGTCCATTTGTGCATCTGGTCAGCGATACCGATTGTTGGTATTCGACTGTGTCTCGCACGACTCGTCCTCGTCTTCCGCATCTGCCTACTTGGAGAAGCTGCTGACGGTCTCGTAAACGCCGCAGCCGAGAGCGAGATCGCGGAGAACGTAGCCGAGTGTCTGCGCTCTGAGGCTCCAGACATCCGCAAGCGTGTGGCTGAGATTTTCGAGCGTCTCTCGGATAACGCCGTCTGGTTCCGTGTCTCCCAGTCCATGTCCGTCGTTCGTCGTGAACGACATGACGGTGAGCGCGATGCAGAGCACGATCGCCAGGAACACCAGCAGCGCCGACGCTGGAGCAAACAAAGACGCACGAGAACCAGCTTCGTGGAGGGGTGGACGCACGAACCGCCTCGCGGGATGTCTCGACAGCCAAGCACAATGCAAGAGCCGCGAAGTGCAGTAACTGAAGAAAAGGGATTAATATCTGAAGATATACAGAAGGCTAAAAGAAGCGAGGACTCGGGATGGGGAACGAGGCAGAATCGAAGACAGACGGCTTCACGAAGATCCTCGCAAAGACCTCTCGCTGTGGCTTCGCCCGATTCCAAGAGAAAGAGGCTGTGAGGGATCGAGGATTTTTCTCTTGCACAAAACCGAGTTTTCCAGACATAAAAGAGCTGTTTTCGAAGGGGGCAGTTTCTTACTGAATCCGATTTTAAAGAGTCCCCTCCAAACGTAGGCCAGAACGAAGGACCAGACGACGCCCATCGAAGCCACATGGTTGGCTTGAAGAACATTCGGCGAGACGGTGGGGTCGAGGACTTCCGGGACGAGGCGCGAAAGGTAAAAGTAGGTAGCCTGGCGGTGCAGGCAGAAACAGGCAGTCCCGTCGCTGTCCATTCGATTCGCCGAGTTTCAGTGTAGAAAAAGCAAACACCAGGTGATCGACGATAACGGTAGTCTCATGAATGTGATGGCACTTTGAAAGGACGAGTCTCTGGCTACTCGACTATAATTTTACCAGTAAGGAAGAAATCAAGAGTCATCGAACATAACGGAATCCTTTTGAGTGTGCCAATGAGAGCGACACGACAAGTACCAGCACTTGTTCTTTCCCAGTCTACACCTTTCGATGCGTCAGGACTGATCTATTTGCGGGGACTTGCATGCACACAAAGGTGACGGTGGCGAACGCTCATCGAGACGTCCACTGCCACAAGCCGGAAACGCTGTCTGTCGTGCTTCGCCGAAACCTCCCTTTCTTCTTGTCACTTTCGACAGGTCCTCCCTCCCCACCCTTCACCCCCTTGCATTCCTGTTTTCTCTTGCGTCGGCCTCTAAATCTTCTTGCACGCTTCCGCCCTGCGCCCGTGAAAGTTTTTTGGAAATCGGACGAAGCTAGCCAAAAACGCTAGGGAGTCCTTTCCTCAGCATCCGTCTGATGTCCAGTTCCCGAAAGCACGACTCGAGTTGTGAAGTAGAGACAACCACGTTCTCTACGACTGCTGACGTTGGACTCCCCAAGGTCTTGTGAATGAGACTCCCGTTGTGCGACACAGATGGCAACCATGTTTTTTCTGACAGCTGGTATCGTCGTGCCTGGGATCTTCTAAATAAGGCTCCAGCTCGGGGAGACAGACACCGAAATTCCTTGTTTTGGGTGCAAACCACCATCCTTTGAACTGCTCAAGACAGCGAGAAGTGTTGACTTTCCTGTTCCCTTTCTTCCCCGCCTCAGTTCAAATCCTTCTCGCGCTCCCTACCTTGCCTGTGGGGGATGCGAGACACTCGAGGAGAGGCGACCCGCGCCAGTGGCAAAGCGTCCCTTTGCCGGCGCCTTCACAAGTTTCACCGTCAGAGATAGATCTGCAGAGTTGTCGATCGTCTTCAGTTAACTGCCAGGGATGCGGGGTGTCCCAGCTCGCGAGGAAGTACACGAGGAGTTGACAGCCTTGTGCTGCACAAGGAAGCAGGAGAGCAGCCGCACGCGCAGGGCCATCCAGATTCGGAGACGTCATCCGCGAAAGAAACGACCTTTACCAAGTTGCTCACGCAGTCGAACTTGGGTCCGGTAAGCAAACACCGTGAACACTGGTCCCGAAGTCCGAGTACGAAATGCGTTTCTTCTTAGCTAGCAGCGGCTGAGCTTACGGCTGCGATTTTCGGAGGGTTTCCGTTTCGCAGCCTTCTCTTTCCTAGTATCGAAAAGGCGTGACCTCTGGCGATACGATCCGAAGCACTCAGTGAGCTACATTGATGCGGGGAACCGAACAAGCATCACTACACGTATACACAATGTGTAAGACCAGAAGTAATCATGATTCTAGGTGTTTCGCTGTGGGTGCCCCCCCTGTCCCAGCCACTCTCTTGATTTCTTCTCGCACTTACAAGCTTTGACGATCACCTGCAACAGGGTGCTGAGGAGCGCGAAGATGGCCGCGCCAATCATGTATGGACTGATCTGAGTGAAGCACTTGACGGTCGTCCCCCTGAACAGATTTCCCAAGAGAAGCTGCAAACCCGAGCGAAGAAAAATACAGGACAAAACGTGTGTTCATGCGTCGAGAAAAGCCATACCCCGCTGTGTATTGCCCTTGCTTTCTTCTTCTGTTCCCCGTCCTCATCTCCCTTCCCCTTTTCCTCTTGGCGTGGTGTCTCCGCGTTTGCGTGCGAAGGTCGCAGAAAAGAAATTCTTCCACTGTTTGGACGAATATACCCCCCGTCGACTACGAACGCGTCTCTCGAACCGCGTCAATGAAATATTTTTACCGAAATACTGATATCTATCACTCAAAAGAGATTAGGGAGCATTCGGCACTACCCTGAAGCAAAGGCGCTGACTACTCTGAATAACAAGCAGTTGAGAATTTCAGTTTCAGTAACACAAACACTGGAAGGCCACTTGTTCCTTTTCACGTCGTCTTTCCTGCAGCCTCCGCTTCCCTCCTTTTTCGCGAGATGTCCAGCGAAAAGTCAAAGTATGTCACGAAATCGAGTGTTCCTCAGATCTGCACGGACTGGGGTGTCTCTACCGCCTGGCGTTCGGCAGGACCATGCGTGGACTCCTTTAATCGGATTTGGAGTGCACCATGAAGATCGCAACACAACTGCTCGACTGAAGTGTGTGCTCGTGAACCTCCCTGTTGAGGGAAAGTCGCCGAATGGTGTGCTCAAACTAGGGGGTACCTGGGATGTCGATCCGGCCCGTGAAGTCACAGATGGACCAGCGAGCATCGCAGTGGACTTGCTTTTGGCATCGCATATACTGTGCTGTGAAGCACCCCTGTTGTTTCCCTTTGCCCACACATAAATTCCGGTGAACGAACGGCACGACAAGACATCGCTTTCCCACATTTTCTCGCGCACCTCGGTTTGAAGAGCGGGGATTCCGACGGTGATGAAGTCGACAGTGTAGGGGACGATGAACCAGAGGGTTCTCCAGATTTGCAGTTGACTCCAGAAGGAAGTGAAGGTCCCAGCGCCCATGATCGCGCCGAGCGTCGTCATGAAGCAGAGAGCCTCGCTCGTGAACCATCCACGTTGGCGCTGTCTCTGGAGCCACGAGTTCCAGTGCAGCACATGGGGTTCGCCGCCTGCGTTGGAGACAAGTTTGACGGGCTGGCCGTCCATGCGGTCCCAGAATTTGTCCCCGTTTTTGGTGTGGCAGAGGAGCACGCCGGTGCTCCCCTGCGGGAAGCCTGTCTTGAGGTCGAAGGCGAGTCCGAGCGCCCCCGACTTTTTGTCTCGGGCGAACAAGCAAGTCGCCTGCTTCCCGTTTATGGGTACATCAGACGACTGCGAGGGCCGCGCGGAGAGCGGCGTCGACGCGAAGGCCCCGCCGCAAGTCTCCGTGATGGAGACCGTGGGCGAAGGCACCTCCTTCTCTCCCAAGCCAAGGTCCCGCGGGCTCGAGGGGCCCGAGTGCTGGCACGACGCGCGCTTTTCGCCCTCCCCCATCCGAGGTCCCGACCCCACACGAGCCATCGCCAGGGCCAAGCTGCTTTCACCCTCGCGGGCCACAGGACCCGACCCCTGCGCGGGCCAGAAAGAGAACCGCGGGACCCGCAGGGAGCCTCGGCGCTTCTGTCCCGCAGGCCGGTGGGCCTCAGGCCCCCGACGTGCCGTCTGCAGAGCCGGGGATGAGTAGAAAGAAGCAACGGGCGACCCGGCGATTCCGCGACCGCCGCCCCGGTAGCGCAACTGATCCCCTGACTGCGCTCGTGCATCCATTCGCGACGTGTGTTTCCCTCCCCAGAAAGACGCAGCCTCGTCGGCCCTCGGGCCTTGCCGGCCTCGGTCTTCCGCTCGCTCACCGGCACTGTACAAAAACAGTCAGGGAGACACCGCTCAACGACGAGGGATCCACATCTTGACGGGTCGCGTATGCCGGACCCATGCACAATTGGAATCACTTCCAAACCAGGGGGAAAAGTGCAAAGAAAAGGACAAAAGACGGAACCGGACACGCACCGGGGGAAGGGGGGTAGGGGGACCGGATCTGAGGCGGTCCCTGCGAGGTTTGAAAAACGCATGGAAGGAGACGTAAAGATGTGAAGACAGAGGAAAGGGTACATGGGCGGGTCTCGCTGAGGCCCGCAGCTCCTGTTGACACAGAAGTGGAAAGGCGAGAGGCCGTCGCCGGAAAGTTCTGCGACAGTGTGTGTTTCGGTCTCCGGAGAATCAACTACGACTTCAACCACTGGATTACATCCTGAAAAGATCTCTGTTTACCGGTTCCAAGTTATATTCTGCTTGTGTAAGGGTTCGACAACACTCAGTGCATCTACGAATATATTCGGGCGCACCTTGTCTCGTATCAGTTTTCGTAGTGAAGAAACATCTAACTACACAATGATATGCCGAGTAAAATACTGATTGGATCTCCATGAAGGGACGGAGATAGAAAAATGCATCTTGAATGACTGCATATTCGAGTATAACTCACATATGAGAGGCCCCCGAGACAATTGTCTGTCCAGTTAGGAAAGGGCCGGTGGAGGACGTCGAGCCGGGGAAGTACGAAGTCGCAAACGGCACAACCGAGTCCACCCCACGGGGAGAAGAGTAGTAATACCCTGGATGAGGTTCCTGCGAAGGAGACTGTAAAAGATCAGTTATGAAAAACTCGTTCGGCATCAGCAGCGGTCCGTTCTCTTCCGACCGCTCCAACGCCTGCAGATGCGCATGCAGGAGACGGTGTTCTTCGACGCGCTGCTCAAGGGCGATCTGGAGACACGCAGAGAAGGAAGGAGACAAAAACAACTTGTAGAGAAAATAACCGACTTCCGAAAACACGAACGAAGGCATCTTCAGGCAAGTACACAAAGGAAAGGACGAGACGGCGGCGAAAAGACGGGCAGAAGTCGAGAAAAGCGAAACGATGGCACTGACAAGACCTACCAAAGGGGCATGTGTGGCCTTGGCTTTTTCTTGGAGAGGAGCCGAGTCGGCCTTCTCACTCTCTTTGACTTGGTTGTCTCCATATCATAGCTAGAGTCACATTCAGTATCCAAGGTCCTGTAATGTTTCTCTAGTCGATTCGCTTTATACAGTTCTGGGTCGCGGACAAGTTGTCCAGAGACAGTCTCCACTGATAATGTGGTACTTTCATGGCCTACCTCTGATCTTACTGTTCCTAGTGCCCCCCCCCCTCCACGCTCGCTATCCGTCTGACAGTGGAGATTGGAGTGCCTCGTCATTCCTCGTTTTCTCTCTCAACGCATGCATTGCTGGTGTCGTGTCTTGATTTACCTCCTATAGTGAAGATATCCCCGGAGATACTCTAGGCTATTCCGTATGAATACAGGTTCTTGAATGCATTTAAGTAGTACATTATGGTTACGTAGTGGAAAGAAAGGGAAGCGTCTCTGTTTCCTGGTAGGGACATGACAAGCGAAACTGACCTTGCTGGCGTAGAAGGGCGTATTGCGATAGATGAGAGACTCCGCGTAAACTTGTCGACGGACGTCGTGGAAGTAGTCCAGATGCATCACGGCCGAGGAGCCCTCGCCGAGCATGGCATCATCGGCCTCTGAGGCGAGATATGGGAGAGACGAAGACCGCAAATGAAGATATCCTAATCTCCATAGTAATAGAATAAACAGAAGATTGATGAAGCAGTAGCTTCAACTGCATGTCAAGGAGGAATCCATTTCGCATACGTTTCTTGTGTTTCCATATAGGTGAACGACCGTTTGTACCGGAAAAAGAAGAGCGAGCGCAAACGACTACAGGAGGAGAGGTGCGACAGAGGCAGCAAGAGCTGCAGAGAGTGACCATCACAGGATTTGGAGCACGCCATGCCGCAAGCAAGACGACAGACAGACCCGCCACAGAGGGATACACAGACCAGAGGGGAGACAACGAAAGGAGACAAAAGAGACAGAGGCTGCCGCGAAGAGAAGAGGGGTGTCGACGCAAAAGAAACTTGGTTGCCTGTATCTCGTAGGTATCTCGTAGCTGGAGTCATACTCGGGTGCTCTAATAGGTCTCTGTTTACTCGAGCCTAGTTACACGTACGTGAGCACGTAGAAAGATTGACTGTGCCGATGGGCTTTGAATACAGAACGGTACAAGCTGTCACCGAAGGACACCTTAACTCATGCTGAGGTCCAAGGTGTTCGAGGTGTACGCAGACGAAAGAAACAAAAGCGATGGCAGACTCTTTTAGAGAACGCGCAACAAGACTGAACGGAGAGCGACCTGGGGATTGTCTAGTTGCCACACCGCACTTCAGGAACCTCACCTTGTTCTTTTTGATGGCATCCACGCTTCACCTCGAGGGACTCCACCTCCTCCAAGTCAGTGACGCCTTGAAAGGCCGACGTCAGCCGCTTGGCCGACGCCCCGTTGGGCAGCGACGCCTCTGTTTCTGCCTCTTCCACCGACATGTTTCATAATCCCTCAGTCTGCTCTTCTAGTTGAACGGGATTCTTTCTTTTTTTAGCGTGTGCCCGCCAGTCCTCTCTCTCTCCTTCTCTGTTGTTCTCGCCCGTCTCCGTTTCCTCGCGGCTCCCCACGCCGCTGCAGAAATGCTGCCTTCACCTCCCTTCTGAGCACGTTCTCGCAAGAAGCGAGAGGGGAGGCACATAAAGAGGCAGATGGGCGGACGGAAAAACAGACGGAGACAGCGGAGCCGAACGGACGGAGAGAACGGGGAAGCGGCGGGGGGAAGAGAGGAAGAGGACACAAACGGCGACCAGAAGCAAGACTTTCTTCAAAGGAGCAAAGTAGAGCGGACGAGGAGAAACGAATCTTTCTTTGAAGTGAAGGACAGAGGACGTGTCTCGGGGCAGTGAACGCTCGGACGGTCATCTCACAGTCGACTGGACCTTCAAATACTCCACTCACAAACTCACTCAAAACGCGCACTCTGCACAGGCCCTTCACTCCTCTTTACGCATGCACATCCAAGAAAAGATCGAAACATAAAATCCTAGAAACCGACGTCTCTGAAGACGCTCCACAGATACGCACACGCTCAAACGCTCACAAGATGCGCGCGTTTGTCACAAGCATCTCTCAGTCTAAGTCGCCTCCGTACAAAACCGGCACTGCGAGCATCGAGGGCAGATCTCGATCGTGTACTGTAATAACCGCACAACTCGAGGAGAGATTGTCTCTGTACAAATGATCGGCGACACCGAACTCTGTAGTGATTGGAAAGACGACACCCGAACCCACAAAGAGACTGGTGCAAAAAGGTTGTCCTTCGTCCTATAGACTGGACGAAGTTCCGCCTTTCTAAATAGCATAAAACCAGCAGAAAGTCAATTTCTACTTTCCACGCCAAGCGCAGGGTGTTTCGGGCTGTCCCTCGCCTTCTGTGCAAAGGAAAGGCGACAACCACGTGCAGAACGCCTGGTCTTCGGCAGCTTTTTTTCTCACAAGAAAGACGTGAGATCGAACCTGCTATAGACTTCAGAAGATCTTCGATTCGGATACATTAACGGATAAAAGCTAATCAAGCATGCGAATTTCAGGACCACCAGCTGAACACAGCAGTTGCCGTAGCTGTAGATGAACACGGATTCGAGCGTCCACCAGGTGTCCTGAACCCTCCCTCCCGCCTTTGTGACCGATTGAAATCTTGAAGATTTGTATTTACCGATTCAAGTTCTATCTCGTTCAGAGGACCTCTACCTGGACTGAGTCAGAAAAAAAAAGCAGGTGCAGATCTCTTGTTCAAGATCTGCGAATGAAGGCGTTCTCTTTAGAAAAAAAAAGTGGGGAGGCCACCGTTCATATGCTCTGTCAACACTTGCATTAATATGAAATTAAACAGCGAAAACAAAGAAAAACGAGCCGAACAAACGTGTCGAGAGGAAAACGCCAGCAGACGAAGGTCGACGCCAGCAACCGTAAATCTGTCCTCTCGGGATCTGCTGAGTTGCCATCAAAATTCTGGGCGTCCTTTGTCGAGTTTTGTACACCGATCGAGAAGAAATGGAGGTAGATGCAACGAAAGCGAACGAGGAAGAAGCGAAAATTAGAAAGGTGGCGGTAGAGACCAAACATAAATCGCAAGGAGGGACGGTACTTGGAGAGTGGCGGTTGTGGTGGCTTCTTTCGTGAGCCAGAGCGCCACGGACGCCGAATGTGGACGGCGAGCAAGGCGGGAAGAACACATTTCCAGCAGAAAGGAATAGCCAAGACAGAAAGCTCGAAAGTCGCCTGGACACAGATGTCCGTTCTACGCGTCGTTTACATGGCAGCCAGCCGGGGTACAGACGTCCCAGCGTGCCGCCTCACACACAGAGCCCGCTGCACCTGAGCTTCTAGAGAACAACTGCGAAATCTGGAAAATGTGGAAAGGAGCTGTTGCGTGGACTCCTCTGTAGAGACAAAATGGCTAGGCCACATGCGAAAGACGAGCGTCTGCTGCAGAAAGACGGGTCTTGAAGTGGAGTGAACCCAAACACGAATTCGCGGGGAGCCGAGAGTCCTAGAGATTCTCTCGCCTGTGAACAGGAATTCTCTGGCATAGCGCGTAGTCTGCTGTTAGAAAAAGAGAAGCGGTACACAGAGGGCTGAGGAAAGAGAGGCGACGTTCAATGACAGAGTAGACACAGATGCCATGTCAAGTACGCTAGAGGGCGAACCGGTTTTCCCAGCGAATCTGGGGAGTCAGCCCGCTTCTCGGGGAGAAGGGAAACGGAAAACACACAGAAAAAACAGAAAGGAAGTAACACCTGGCGGGGCTGAGCTTCAGGCCCGTCAGCTACCCTCAAGGGGAACAGAGGAGCCCACAACAGCAGCGCGGGCACCCGGGGCCCTGCGACAGGGCTAGCAGAAGAGCCACCAGGGGAGTTAAAAATGGATGCACATTTCTTTGATTTCTTCCGTATACGTCTAAAACAAAACTCCTTTGGAAGAAGGGAAACACGGAACGCAAGAGGACCTCGCCGCTCTTCACCACTGCCGGAAAGTGAGGGGTCCCCTCTCGCCTCCGCAGCCGATACCATGGCTTGTTACCCGTCGTCAGTAAAGCTATCGAATTCTTCGTGTGCTTTTTGCGGTCCTTCCCCAGAAAAGGGACAACCTCTTCGCTTTAGTCATTGGGGTAACCTTCTTCGCACGGTGGTAATGGTAAACAGCAAAAAACAAGACGGAGGCGGGACAAGTATCTCCGTGGAAGAATCCGACTGGTTCTACGGGGTACCTCATCCCATTCGTCAGCGCGCCCTCCTGTGCCGCCTGCCGGGACAAAGGAGTGCAAGAGGAAGTAAGAGTAACTAAGCGACTGTCCACAACGTTCCCTTCGGAGTTGTCTGTATGCATATACACCAACACAGCCGTTGCTGTGAGGGAAAGAGTTGACACTGTCCAGACCATGCTATCCTCGGGTCCCCCCCACGCAAGACAAGGTTAATCGAAGTTGCAGCACGACATACACCAAACACGGTCGATTTGAACCGTTTTGTTGGCTTTCCAGTAAAACAAGAGTCTCCGTTGACCCGCGAGATATCGTGGAGCGGCATTCTAATTTTGAATAGCTGAGGTATGTCACAGGAGCTAGAACCATAGAATGACCACTGAAGACCGCTGGAGTTTGAGACACTACACCGAAACCGGGTGAAATTGGAGCATTTGCATTTTTTGGAGAGTATATACTACGGGGTGGACTCGTTGTTCAGGTCTTGAAGCTCTGTGTTTTCCGGATCAACGTTCTATTGCGCCTTCCATGATGATCATGTTAAGTGCACAAAGTGTAGTGGTATCCGCATTACAGTTGTTTTCACATGGAATAGGTTTGGAGTATCTCCGAATATATTTTTTCTAGAGAAGACAAGTTCATATATAGTTACAAAGATTGCACCAAGACGGAATGTGTTGCGTAGTGCAGTATCCATGTTACATTTTTTTGCGGATAGGCAGAGTTTTATGAGCGTCCATCCTACAGACATCCACTCTAGATGATAGGGCGTCATAGGATCAGACCTAGATCAGGATTCTGACGGGTGAGCTTGTGAGCGTTTCCCCGTGTAGTACCGGGAATTTTCGACCATCATTGTTGGGGATCTTTCCGCCAGCTGACTTCCCAGAGACATCTGTGTGTCTATGCTCTCGAAGAGAAAAGTCACCTGAGGGTAGAAGCAGCGAATGCGAGACTAGCACTGAAACGGTCGATGATGCTCTTCGAGCACACAACTCAAAAACAAGGTGTGTCCGAATAGACTCATGGATATACAGAGTGCTCTAAAACACGCGCTAGGACACTATAGAGCTTGGGGCCGTTTAGCGAAGATCTTCGAAATCTAAACCAGGAGGACAACCGATTGCCTAGACTCTTCAGCAAACACTGTCTCTGCCGTAGACGCTTCCCTTTCGACGCAATTAGCTCTTTCACTCGTACACGAAGAGACAAGGAATCACATTTACAAAACCTTACATGGAAGATGCACAAAGCACCTTACTAGCATACTGAGATTATACAATGGTGTCGGAAGCCCACAGGCACCTTGTCTCTGTGTACTTGTCCAGGATTTCCGGTTTCACTCCCGAGATCGTGAGCTCAGGATGATCGGCAGCATGTGAATGGACGCTTTCTGACGACCAAGTGGGAAGGAGGGGCTTTCACCCAGGAAAAGGAAATGAAGAGAGGGGCGAAAGCAGACGGAACCAACGGGGGCGCTGCGGAAAGAAAGGCGACGGTGCTAAAACAGCTTTCTTCGTATTTTTGTGTACTTCCGCCCATCTGACTCGAGGGGTGTATAACTGGTATTGTTGTTATTTAACTACCGCTCGGATGCCTAGTTTCGATCTGTATCTGTATTACCTTTTACCACTGGCTTCTCAGATATGTACTCCCACGGGAGATGCCTTTCTTCTGGCACGCGTACTTCGCTTTCACGAAGAGATGAACACTGGGGGACAGAAGAGACGCACTGCTCTCGCTCTGTAGAGATTCTCCTAAAACAAAGCCAAACCAGGGGGTAGCACGTGATAGGAAGTGTCGCGGTCTTGCGTTCTCGAGTGTCCAATCAGGTGCCACGTAGCCTGCTTCTCAACTTTTTGTGAAAGGCATACAGAATGGCCTTGTGTATGTAAATATTTATGCACGGGGAGCACAACCAAGAGGACCTGCATGCTTCGCTCCGCTTTCTACACTCTACCAGGTTCTCACAACCCTAGCTCTCGCCGCATCCGGTCTTGATTATTTTCCATCTCTTTTCTCAATAAACCTTTTTTCTTTCCAGAGGACTGCTTGCGGCACTCGATATTTCGTGGTAGCCGCCATCAGTCCGTCGAGGGAAACAAAGGGAACGAATGGAAACAGCCGTGTAGCGTGTATCGGGCCGGACCGCAATTTTGCATCCCGGGCCCGGAGGAGGTGACTCGTCAGCGATGGTCGGCTGCTCTGCATTCTGAGTCTACGGAGAAAAGCAACAAGTAAGGGCGGAATTTGGAATTGCTCCGTAGCAAAGGACAAACAAAAATGGAACGGAAACCCATGGACACATGGACAACAACTGTACGCCTTGGTACGGAGAACTGGCAGCGACTGCAACCGTTCACTCGCCGAGCGTGTACGATGGGAATGGAGGGGGTTAGCCTCAAGAAGCAGACAGCGACACAGAAGTGAAGCATGAATTAACTGGGAGAAGGGCGAGGAAAGCCACTTTTGCTCTCGATACTTCTGTGGACGGTCCCCTGCCGTTACCACCGCATGCCGCGGATCCGGCTGCGTTTCGATGGTTAACGCGTTCTAGGTTTCCCGTGCATGCTGTTCCCCTCGCGGGCTGCTTGGTACACTACTTCCCAGCGGTCCAGAAAAGTCCCAAGCGCTTCCTCGTCGCCAAGCATGAGGCGGGATGTCGTTCACTGTTGCTGCTTCTCGTCTCCCGTTCATCTTCGGTCTTTTCCACCCCCTTTTTGGCACGCGTTCTCCAGTCGCTATCCCACCTGTTCCCCCTTTCTTCTCAAGCACCCTATCGTTTGGCATACCCGTCCACTCTGCAGCTTGTCCGTGCGCGCTCGCGGTAGATTCACGTGGAGCGGTGCCGGTCGCCAGTTTGTCTTTTTTCACCCATCCTTTTGTTCACAGCTGTTGTCCGACTTGTCACTCTTATCAGCCAATTTCCTCGTCCGGTTCCGATAGTTGACGTATCCGTCAACCCTACTCTGCCTCTCTCGGCCAGTAACTCGGCGGCAAAACGCAAGGCTCGTCGCCGTCACCTTGCCAGCCTGGGTTCGCCGGATTTTTGTCTCCTGTTTGTATTTTTACTTTCGTCTCTTGGAAGTATCGCTGTGTGCCGTAACACTTCACGCTTTGCGACGCGCACCGCTGGTTGATCAGATTCTTCCCTCTTCCGCCGGTGAAGGTTCTGTCCGGGACCGGCCGATATAGATGGACTGCGTGGCAAATCTTTCGTTCCACTGCGGTGTATGTACACGTCCTTCGTTACCCCAGGTGCACGCACATCTCGGCAGCTGTGTTGTAGGCGTTTTGTCTGCGTTTGCTAGGTGTAAGAAGCTGCTTTGCCCCTTCCGCCCTTCCAAGCAGCTTCGTCGCAGTTTATTGCCAAGTGTGCTTTCGTTGTCCCGCGGATGTGTGTGTAAAAACTCACCCGTCTAATTCTTCGGTTGCTCCCATTTGGCGTAGGAGAGGCTCGGTGTCCAGCAGCGGCTTTTTGACGCGCCGGAGTGGACTTTCCTCCGCTACCATGTCCATTATCAACGCAGGCGTCTTACACGTGTGTGCAGACAAGCGAATTCTGCGTTACATTCACCGGGTCTCCAGGTTTTTTCCACACGCTTTCTGCACCCGTCCATTCTGCCCAGTCTTTGCGGTTAAAGGGAAGGCCGACTTTCGGCACTAGATCGAGGCGGCAGTCGTCACAAGACGACCACCTTTTCCCGTTCTTTGGCATCTGGTTTTGGCCCCGTTGTTCCTTCCGCTTGTGCCTCTGGCGGATGAAATCCGTCTTGCGGTTCGGTGCCTTTCGCCGATCTTGCAGCGGTCCGGGGGATGTGTTCGTTTTCGCTGTGTCTCCTCCACGAGAGGAAACGGAGTCACGAGCCTCGTCCCTCAGTGCTGGACCCGCGGAGAGAAGTTTCGGTGTCCCTTTCGCGAAACTGATCTGTGATGCGGGCCATACGCCTTCTGTCGACTGCCGTTGTTGGGTGGATCTCCCCCGATCATTTTTGCGTAAAACAGGCTTCCTTCTGTCGTGATACAATCTCATGTGAACTTGACACAAAGAGAAACGGCTTGTTTTTTTTTGCCTGTTCATTTCCGCGTCTCTACTCTGACTGCATCGCTCGTCTTTGTCCATCCATCTGCTCTCACACTTCTAGCGCCACTTTGACTCTTTTCTAGAACGGCGCCTCCCCCCCCCCCCCCGCAAGCAAAATGATGAAGCGATTGTACACGACCAGGTTTCGGCAGAAATCCGACAGAGGGGAAGGCGACGGAGTGGGGCAGCTCGAGCGAGTCGAATCCCTACTTGTAAAACACGAGCAAAGCCGAGATGGAGCAGGTGAGAAAAGGGCGTCCAGAGTTGTTTGTCCTGTGTACCGTCATGCATTCTGACTCGGTCTTCGTGCTAGCTAGTCTCACCTCTCCTATCTCGCCTCTTCCGGCCCAGTGTATGGGTTCCTTCCTTCCTCCCTGTTTCTGCCTCCGTCGCTTCCTTCTTGACCAGCTTCAGTCTGCACCTGCAATCTATTTCCTTCCTCTCTGTCTACTTTAGATGTCTGTGAGTGAGTGTTCGTCTGTTGTCTCTGCCTCGCCTGGGTCTGTCGTTCCAAGTGTGTTCGCTCTCCGGCGTGCCTCTCGGTGTGCCTGTTCTTCACCGTCAGCCATCTGTTCCCCTGTTGTTCTCACTTGACCATGATGCTCCACCAGTTCGTTCCCTTTCCTCCTGTGTGTGTTCTCAAGGAGGTCTTTAAACTCTTTCCTATCTATATTTTCACTTCCTAATTTTTTCCATGTGTCGTTTCTTAGTTGACACGTCTGTCTCTAGTATTGTTTTAGAAGTTTGTGTAAGAACATAAGGAGGTGATTTCCCAAAAAAGTAAAACGTTCAGGTCATGTATACGTAGACGTAGAATGGTAATATCTCCTTCGTATCCATCTCGTGCGCTAGGAGAGCTCCCCGAAGCAGCGGAGCCGTTTTCCCTCTGCTTTTCTCCACGCGTTGCACTGTTCAGGACTACTTTTCTTGCGTGTTGTTAGAGAGCAGTGTGTCTCGGGATTTGAAAAGCGGTTTTGAACTTCGTTCAGTTCTGCGCCTCCCTCCTGTGTGTGCAGAGGCGGACGACCGGTTGCTCGGGGAGGGCTCTTCTCCCATCTTCAACTTTGACTACTACCAAGACGCAAGACGGCAGGTGTACAACGAGTCTCTTCTGTTCAGAAACACGGCCTTCTATGCAACCAAAGTAGGAACTAAACAGAGAGTGCAAGGAACCATCTCTAAAAAAAAGGGTGCATCTGTCTGGGCAGACTCGTCCACAGAACTCTGTATTTCAGTTGTCCTTTGTCTCTTCACTTTTTCTCGACATCCATAGACACCGGGATAAAACTTGGCAGGGCGACCGAGAGACAAGGCAGAGACGTCAGAAGAGGCGTCGAAATGTTTCTCCAAGCCTGCATCTTGTCTACACAGCGAAAGGGTGAAACGTAGCACAAGCGAGCGGTCCCGTCCTCGTCCATACACCTCCGCATAGACATGTTTGCATATGGACTGGCAAACCGGCTTTCCACACCTTCCCCCCATCCCGCTTGCGACCACGTCCTGTCTCATCGCGCTCGCCGATCCCCCGCCCCCTCCCCGTCCCAGTCGCTGTTCCTCACACTCGTTCACTTTCCCTGCTTTACCTCTTTCCAGGTCCACCTGGAACAGCGTTTCGACGAGCACCACTTGTTGCGAATGCACCTGGAGGCTCTGGAGCGTTCAGAGCGTAACGGACCCGTGTTGATGCCAGACGAGTTTCTCTTTCTGGAGTCGGGAGAGAGTCCTGGGTTCGTCGCGGCGGCGGGGAGCGCGCACGGCCCCGTCTCCCAGCTGTTGGGCTCCACAGTCTCGCCGGGTCCGCTGGGGTCTGGGCTCCAGCGGACGTGGTCTGACGGCGGCGGGCAGGCCTTCCCGGCGCATGCCAGCGGAATGGGAGGCTCTCTGGGGAGTGGGGGGACCGTCGCAGGGTCCCTCCAGCCGGGGGCGTTTCCGGGGAGCGCGCCGGCGTCCCGAGTGGCGTCGCTCGGGACAGCAGGCGCTGTCGCAGATCGAGCCAATGAAAAGGCGGGGGTCGGTGGGCTGCCGGGAGCGGAGACAGCGCAGATCTGCTACGTGGGCGGCGAGCCGCATGCGCTGGACTGGCGTGCGTGGGTTCAGCGCCAGAGACAGCGCGGCTGGTTCACGAACGAGGCTCTGTTCTACATGACTGTTCTGGGCGGGATCGTTGGCGGACAGAACTTCACGCTCTTCTGGGGCCAACTGCAAATCTGGAAAAGCAGCATGTTCTTCCTCCCTTTCGCCGTCTTCATTTTCCTCGTCGGTCTACCCACCATCCAGATGGAGGTGCGCCGCACTGAGCAAACGAGAAGGACACAGACGAGAAAAAAAAGAAAAAGAAGGAAAAGAAGAAGAAAGAAAACCGCACAAAGAACAAATGGAGACGCGTGCAGGGGAAGCAAAGGGCGATGGGGGCCGCAGGTGACGCTGTTGTCGGGGGATGGGAACGTGTGTATCCATTCATGGCTCTACACAGTAGGTGTGAAAAAGACAACTATAGGTCACTCTTTTCTGGTCGATACTGGAGATCGATGACCTGGAGGACATGTTTCAACGTGGGGAGTCGTCTCTGGGTGTGTTCATCTTGCGATGGTGAAAAAACAACTCTTTTCGGGTCTCTGCGGTGCTTGCAGATTCTGATGGGAAATCTGTTCCGAGGCGCGTCCATCAAACAGTTTTCTCAGATCAGCCACAAGTTTGTGGGCGCCGGTATTCTTTGTTTCTTCAGTTGCCTCCTTCGTGTTGTTCTCATCGCCAGTAAGTCGCTGGAGTTTCTTAATCCCTCCTCGAGCTCGCGTGGGCTCCTTTTAGCTTTGCATCGATGCATTTCTTTGCCAAGAAGAACTCTAGCTAAACCTTTTCTCGTAGTTCACTGACTACTAAATACTCTTTCACCGCTTAATACTAGTGGATTTTTCTGAACTATGGTAATGTCCTTACTCTTTTTTTGATACGTAATAATCTCCGCTCACAATTCGAGAAGTACGCTCCCTCAACTTCATCACTCTGTGTCAGGTTAACGAAGAAAACACCTATATTGTATGTATATATATATATATATTTGTGGTTTGGGGGGGGCAACAATATATATATATATATGTATATATGTATTACACACGCCACATATTTATGTGACTTTACGTTTAGAACTCTTTGCTTTGTGCATGCCCATGCGCGTTTGTGCGTGTTTGAGCCTTGAAAACTCGTCAGTACATGTGGAGTTTGGCACCTACATTCATCTGTATGTCTCCAAGCATAGGCTGGGTCAAGAGTGGCGGAAGAATGTTTTTGTGTTACGTCTGTGGTAGCATTGTTCCAGAGTGTATCCGTATATAGGCGAGTGTATGTATTTGAATGTAGGCCTCTGTTTGGTTACTGTTTTGCGTGTATTTGGGTGTTCTCTAGTCGTTTCGTTTTGTGTCTTCACGGGTTATGGTGCTAGTAGATGGACATGAAAAAACAGACGTATTTGACTTCGTTTACTTTTTGGAGTTAGTGTCGTGCGTCGGGGTCTGTTCTCCACTTTTGGTGTTTTTCTCCTCAGAATGCAGTTCGAGTTGTGTGAGGCGAATGTATGTGTATATACTTGCACCAAGGTGTCCATCAGCGTACTCTTTGCGTTTTTCTCTCAAGTTGGACGTGCCGGTTCTTATTTTGTGTCATCTCAGATCGCAGTGCCCAGTTGCTGGTGTACTTTGTTGCGAGTGTAAAGACGCCTCATCCGTGGGAACTGACTGCGCAAGATCTGCATGACTGTCTGATCTTGAGTGGTCACAAGTTTCAGTGTGAGGCAACCATGCACGGCGCCCTTTGTCACTACATCGACGACGAAGATGTGTGTATGGCGTCTCCTACTGGAAAGGTAAGGAGGAAACGAAGGTTTTGTGGGTTTCGCACGCGAATTGTGATTGCTCCCCACAGCAGACGACGAAGCGGTTGCAGCACAGTTTCGATTCAGAACAGGTACTCAAAAGTCGAGTCCTGGGACGCAGGTCTCGATTTCTTCTTTCACATGCAGAGGTGTATGTGTACGTGTAAATCTCAACTGTTTTCAGTGGACGTTGTCCACGGCCACAAGGCAGCGGGCAGAAGGTGTTCACACGACCTCGGTATGTTTAGATGCAGGTTTCTTTGGATGCGTCTCGAGCTCTGTCTTCCGGATTTATAGGCAACTTACTACTACCTCAAGGAGCTGCAACCATCGGCAGTCGATCCAAGTATCAATCCAGATAAACTTCAAGGAAAATATATCGCCACGGTGGCCGTCGTCTGGCTGTACATCCTTGCCTATATCTGGCGAGGCCTCTTCAAACTTGGCTTCTGTGAGAAAAAAGACGTACATTCGAACGCAGCTGCAGCCGCCGCTGGTATTTTCAACAGTCCTACAGACCGTGGGTGGTGTCTGTACCTCATAAAACTCTAGTCGTATTGAGATTACCGTAGGCACTGTAATGTCGCTCTTTATTTGATTCGAATTGTACAGTGCTTGATCGCGGATGCCTCGCCGCGTTGGCTGCTTTTAGAGTTCGAGAAAACAGAAACAGGTTGCTTTTGCGGCGGCGCTCTGGCAAACCAGTGCTGCATTCCGATGACGAGGACCTGTCCTCGTGGACGCAAATGCATGCCAATGTGTCCACGAATGCATGCGTCAGTGCATGCAAGTATATATATATATATATATATATATATACATATATGTATCATGTATACATGCCGAGATGTATAGATCCACATGTAGAGATACGAGGGTATCTGGGATATATACATATATATATATATATAATATTGATGGATAGGTGTGTTGACGCAGGCGTGGAGACACGGTTGTGTGGAATGGGGGAAGAAAGAGCGTGAGTTTCGCGGATCTGCGAATGACATGTTTGTATGCAGTGTCAGCGATCTTGATGTTCGTGGCGGGCGTCCTCTGCGTGACGCTCATGATGGTTTGCTTCTTGGGCGACTCGGACTCGGGGAGAGACATCGGGGCGGTGTTCTGGTCGACCTTTGACATCGGGCAACTTTTTTCCTCGTTCAAGATGTCCCATCTCACGAGTGCGGTCATCCAGTGCATCTTCGATGACCTCTCTCTCGGCTACGGAATCTTCGGCACCGTCGGGAGTTTCACCAAGTAAGACGCGACGGAACAGTGCGTTCCACGACTGTCGTCTCCATTCTCTTGCGGCTTCCGCTCAGTGGACTTGACAAGGCTTCTGTAAACCCAGTACGCTTGCACAGAAACAGTTTCACACACCAATATCGGCACGACTCCCATAACGCACATACAGAAAAGCATACCTACATATATTCATGTACATATATATATATATATATGGAAACACGGTTAGGCCCCTGTACACATGTAGACTCCAGTTTCACATATATTTATGTATATGTGTATAAGAAGAAGTAGAAACTGCCCTACACACTTTCATGTAGATGTGTGTGGAGTGTGGTAACATTTAGGTAGCACTTTTGACGCTCTTGAGTTTGACAGCATCTTTGTCTCTCTGGTTTTTGGACCATTTGTTTCCAGTCGCTGTGCTGTGCGTCTGTCCTCCTTTTATCAGAATTGGCTACAACGCTGTGCCGAGCGTCGCCTACGCGACCTTCGTCAACTGCACCATGTCTCTGGTTGCCTTCGCTGCTCTTCTCGCGGCTATCGGCAGCATCAAGGTGCGTTGCGCTTCCTGTTTGAGTGCCTCTCGCGTGTACCCTTATACCGCGTTTTGCTTCGCTTTTGCCCACAACCATCAAACATGCGCGTTTCAGTACATGCTTCGACGTACGTCTCGAAAACAGGGCGTTGTTACATTTCTTTCGGTGTCGACGTATCTAGCCATGACACAATAGACAGGTACATACGAGTTGACAGTCCCAGCAGTAGCGGTTAAACTATAGATAGATAGAGATGGATGCGGACTGATCGGTGTAGAGATGGATGCGGACTGATCGGTGGGCAGGTATAAATATATAGAAAGATTTATATATATATATATATACTTGCGGGAGCGTGTGAATTTGATGTCTGTTTGTCCATGTGGCTTCCGTTTTCTTATGCGTCTTGTTCATTTTCTTGCGAAGTGTCGGCATGTCTGTTCAGGCTGAAACGGGCGTTTCTGTCAATCACTTGGTTTCTAAGACTCGAGGAGCAACGGCGTATTTCGTCATTTTCCCGGCGGCCTTCACACGTGTCTCTGTACCGAACGTACGCTCGAGACGACCACGGAAAAGACTTGAGTTCTCTGGAAACTCGAATTCAAAAAACTCGAGGAAAGCCGCAAATAGCGAGGACGAGCAGACGATTAGAGGTGGAATAACTCCGGCAGCAAGCGCAGCTGTAGCGGAGGGTTTCGTCGCTTTTGTTTCCAACATAGAGCGCTTCTTCTGCATGCGTTGTTTGTGACTGCGCATGGACTCGGAGACGCCCGTCGTACAGGCACCCCGAGAATCGTCGCAAGTTTCTGCAGATCTGGATCTGCATGCGCATCTTCTGTCTCTCCTGCTTTTCCAGGTTTTTGCCATGTTTCTCTTCGGCGGCATTTTCGTCCTCAACACCCAAGTCGCCGCTGTCTCAATCAACAGCATGATTAACATGGTGGCGGTGAGTGCCAGAGAGAGACTTGGCTCGTCAAACGCATGCAGTTCAGATTTCCTGCTCTCTGTGCGGTCAACAAAGCGTGTTCCAGTTTCTGCGTCTTCTGGTGAGCCGAGAATTCGCACAATTGACGCGCTGTCGTAAATTTACAAAAATGCGAAGGTGTATTCATTGCAGGTTCGGGTGCGAATGCCATTTTCTTTTTTTCCAGGAAGCGCGCGTCTGCCCCAAGAGGCACAGGAAGCTGGTCTCCATAGTTCTCGTCATCATCTGTTTTCTTTTCTCAATCCCCTTCTGCGGCTCAAACCAACAAGTGGTACGAGCAAGCAAGTAGTTTTCGTGAACACCCGAGAACGGCACAGGCAAATGCCTTCTTCCTTCCCTGATCTCTCGTCTGTATTTCTGTCTTCGTCTGCCTCCTCCTGCTCATCTTGGCGTGCATCTTCGGTGTTCCCTGCGGCCCAAGCCAGGCGAAAAGAGCAAAGACTCGCGCTGTGTGCTCCTTTCTAGCGATCTGCATGTGATAGTTGCATTACATCGACAGCCGTTCGAAAAGCTCATACAGCGAGGCTTGATACACATTTTGCATTCCTTTCGACTGTCTCGACAGAAGACTCAGTTGGACTTCACCACGTCTCGCATGTGTGCGTTCGCCTGTTTTCTCAGAGTTCTCGCCGTGATTTCTCTCGTGGTTGTTCTCGCTCTAGCTGCTCGTTCCACATATCCCGATTCGTGTGCGGGATTTTCTCCTGACGGCAGACGCCCCGGGATCTCCAGCGACTCAGGAGTGCAATGAAGCCTCGTCCGAGGCGAGTGCCGTGAACGGAGTTCTGTCTTGTCGCGCGGTCTTTTCTCTGTCGCTGTCTCTCTCGTTGCATGTTTGTTTGCGCGTCGGTTTCTCCTCCTGGACGGAGTTTATGCATCGTTTCTCCGTTTTTAGTTTCTGCTTTCGACTACCAGTACTGTCTACTGCACGATATGTCGCGGCATCCAGCGGAAACCTGGAAAACGCCTGTGTATGGAGTTGCTGCCGCGCGATGGCTGTAGACCTCTGGGTAGAGAGTTCCCCCTCGTCGGCCGTCTTGATGACACAGAAGCGCGTGCATCCGTGCAAAACTGTGGACATCTCTGGAACGGCTGCGTCGTGCATGCGTGGAACTCTGTGCGTTTTCTATCTCTCAGCGCGTCGACTACTTCAGGTACTTGATGGTGACGTTTCTGAATCCCGTGGTGATTTTGTTGGAGGCCATTGCTCTTGGATGGTTTCACAATTATCGCCTACAGATTCGCATTGCCGGAAAAAAAGGTACGAATGGAACCAGGCTTCTCCTTCTTCATTTCCTGCGAGGACAGACCACAAAACGAAAGGTCTGCATGCAACCGCCTTCAGTTCATGCATGCACGTGCATAAAAACCCACACTGCCGCGAGTGGCAACCAGACAACTTCAGAATAACCATACATATGTGTGTGGATATATGTATGTATAGATTATACTTATATATATATATATATATATATATATATATATATATGTAGGTATGCATGTATATATATATATATATATATGTATATAGGTATGTGTGTATGTATGTGTATGCACTCACGTGTAGAGGCATATAAAGAGAGAGACGCTGGGTGTGGGGTTGTATTTTCCCTGGGCATGCGGCAGGAGAGCTGTCTGACGTTACATGTGGCTTTGTGTTTTTTTTCTGACCTGCAGCGTATCTTTGGCACCTGTCAGCGTCTTGGATTTTCACAGTGGTGTACATCGCCTTGATGGTGATTTTAGCTGGGTCGTGGTCGTCATCCATTCTCGTCATTCCGGTCGTCAACTCGGCTTTGGCGGCGTTGTTCGCCTTCATCTTCAAGGAACCGCAAGCGGCGCCCGACTTTGCTGTGAGTCAGGTGGTTGACGACGGGTCTTCTTGTTTTCCTTTTCGAGGACTTGTCTCCCGGCTTTCTCATTTCCCATCGCTTTCGACTGAGAAGGCGCACCCACGCAACGGCATCCCTCGCCGGTCGAGCGTCTCTCCACACAGAGAGGCGTTTCCGTCAACGCATGTCGATATCTTTCGCGCAGCTACATCCATTTACGTCTATGCATGAAAGTGTACGTGAACAGGTGTCATTCTGCATGTGCTTGCGCGCCGGGTCGTAGGCTGTATCTCTGTGTCTGCAGAAATGCGCCGGTGGGGTGTAGATTTCTCTCGTGTGTATGCACTTCTTTCTTCTCGATCGGTCGCTCTCGGGAGAGGCGGCCGAAGGCAGAGTCCGTTCGGGGCTGTGCCTGTTTTCCCTGGTTGGACAGGTCCGTCTGCGTAGCTTGGAAACGGTTTCGCTCGGTTCTTGTGGCTGCTGTGTCCAGACTCGCTTTTGGGCGCTTTGGCTGGGGAACATCGAGACGTTCCGACGGGACGTTTGTCGTGTGACCCTCTTCCCTCCGCGTTCAATCCGGCCGGCGGACGTTTTTTTGAGTTTTTTGAAGCGACTCTTCTGCTGCTGCTGTAGCACGGGTCCCTTCTTTCTCTGTCGACCCTCCATGTACTGGTCGTTCTGCATCAGATACGTGGTTCCAGGCGCTGCGTTCCTGCCCGTCCTTCAAGGTGCGTTTTGTTTCAGCTTCCACTTCAAACCCAAGCGTCAAATGCGTCGAGCTGCACGGCCTCTACGTCTTCGTATGTGCAGAAGATGGGTCGCTCCACCACAACTTTGCCGCGTGGGCGGAGTCGCGAGAAAAAAGCTTTTTTTTGCCTCGACAGAAACAAGTACAGAGACTAGTGCTGGACTTCGTTCTACGTCAGGTTCTCTCGGTTTCTTCTTTAAAGGAAACAAGAACTGGAAAAGAGGCTCTTTCGTTGTCTTTTTCAGGTCTGACAGAGTTCGACATGCGCTGGAGCAGCATGGCGCCTTCTGCGAACCTCCGGAACTCGGGCCTCGCCCTCGTCGTCGTCGCATATGCTGCTGCGGCTCTCATTATCTTCATTCCCCAGGTCAGCTGTGTAAACACACCAGAGAGGTCACAGGGTAGGTCAGAAGAAGATCGAGCACGCGTTCGTCAGTTGATCTTTTTTACAAGCCTCGTGGTCAAACACAGAGCCAGTTCTGGGGATTCCAAGATGCCTACTCGCAGAGGTGTGCGTACTCATGGGTTCGTGCAGCGTTTGACTTGTATGTAATCCACGGGAATGTGTATGGACTTTTCGACTGCCTTGCCTGGTTTTCTCCGTCCTCCCCTCTCTTCAGAGCCCTCCTCTATGCGAATGTTTCATTCCCCGACATGCCTTGCACTGCTCTCTTCTCTGTTTCCTTCGGTCTGTCCCTCTGTCCCTCGGCCTTTCCAAGACCGTGCGTCACTGGTTCTTAAGCTCTTGAAGGTCTGCGTCTGTGCCGGATTGAAAGTGGCGAACGTGATTAACGCGTACCGTGAAGAGACGTCGCGTATCGATTTCTCGCGCCTGTTTTCTTCGCTCCGCATGCAGGTCCATTGGTGGTTGTGTCCTCCAGCTGAGGACTACATGCCCATCAAGATGTTTCCCCATCACCCGTACAAGCCGCCGCCAGCCACTCCGCTGACGCGCTCGATTTCCCGGCTCTTCCAAGAGTTTCTCACCTCCTCGACGGAAATGTCTCCACATCTCACGGGTCTCGTGGCGGACTGTCGCATGCAGCACCAGAGACAGACGCAGCTCTTGCGCGAAACCGCTCTCGCTCACCACGGAGACGGCTCCGAAGCCTATCGCGGCCCTGGCGGGTCTTTACCCGACATGCGCGTGCGCGGTCGGAGCTACGGCAGCAACGACGGAAGCGACATCGCTCGCCGGCCGGTTTCTGCGAAACGTAAGTTCTGCCGCTCAAGGGATTCAAGCTCGCTGGATCTTTTTCCAAAATGCCACCTGCGACTCACGCCTTACGTCAGAGTTGGCGAGGGGGTACGCAGACGGCAGGCCATCAGCATGCATATGATGCATATATATATATATATATATATATGTATGTATATATATATATGTATATGTATGTATATATATAATATACGCATATGTAGATCCTTGAGGAACAACAAGAGGCAAGATGTTTGAAGGAAGGCGCGTGAATGTCTCGGCAGAAATGCAGGCGCAAGTGTCGGGAGGGACGAGCTGTCGGTTTTGAGCGCTGTCTTGTTTCAGAGAAGCGAGGCGGTTCGTGTAGAGCGGCAGTAAACTGCCAAAGGTAGAAGTCTCTGACAGGAGTCTTTATAGAGTTTGATAGTTTACAACATTTTAAAACCAAGTTTTTATGTGTAGTCGTAATTTTCAAAAGCTCCACAAGCTGGGAGTTTTTAATTTTTCCAACTCTTACGGTGATACTTACTGCTCCAGTCGGAACGAGTGGTGGACTGTAATGCCTGCGGAGGTGAGTCGTGGTTTTGGCCTTTGTATTTGTGTTTGAGCGCGTCTTGGGTTCTTTAAAATCCATCACTCCACCGTCTTCGAGTGACACAGTTGTAGATCACGGATTACGGAGACAGGAGACAGATCTTTACGTTCTCAAGGCCGGTTTCTTTCGATACACTGGTGTTCCCTTCTTGTTATGTTTTCTCTGTCGCAGCCTCCAAGTCTTAACTCACGAGGTCGGCTGGATTCGCCACATGACTCTCTCCAGACGCATCTCGAAACAAAAACAAGCGCAACTGGCTTTTTCCGTTCTCTTTCGGATTGAGAATTTGCCTTTGTGCTGACGTGCGTTTTTTCGGTCCCCCTTTCTCGTGTTGTATGTGGTTATTTGGTGAAGGGGGTGCCGCGTTGGTGCATGAGGTTAAAGAGAGGCGTTTAGAGAGCTTCGATTGTGGTTTGGAAAGGCGACTCGCGTCTGCCTCTCTTTTCTCCAGACAGCTTCTCCTCGCTGTCTATTTGTGGAGGCCCCGTCCGAGAGGTCCCACAAGCTGTGTCGGCTTCGATGCAGGTAGTCTGCAAACCTTACAAATCATCGGCCGCCGTCCGGTTTTACAACGTACAGCCGATACGTATTTGTAAGATGTTTCAGAGACGCACGCGTAGTTTTTTCTGTGTCAAGGTGTTTAGCTGCTTAGGGCGGCAGAGAGTGCTCTAGATTCAGAGGGATACATAAACAGCCGCTCGGGTGTGGCTGTCACCGACACCCGGCATGCATGCATCCATGCATCCACCTTTTGGCGTACGCACGAGAACAAGTTGCGTAAAACGTATTTGTCTCGGCGTGTTCGGATATACAGTGGGACACAGGAGGGAGGATGTGAATGGAATGAGCTGTCTGGCATTAAAATGCGACAGACCGCGCGTGAGTCACAACAGTTCCTTGCGGGATCAGCTGCAGCGAAGCCGCCTGCGAGTCTGCCAGAGCTTTTTGCCGTTTTTGCCTTTGCGAATGGACGCGAGAATGTCCGTGTTTGCGTAACGCACAGCGACTGGAGACAGTGAAAAGGCAACCGGATATCGCGCTGCTGCGGTTCCACAGTCGCCGCAGCGTGAAACGCTTCTCGTCTCTGTTTCAGTCTCCGGTCTCCCGTTTGCTCCAACCTGTAACCTTACTTTTGGCACAGCGGTAGCATGCAGCGTTGTTTTGAATTCCTGCAAAGGCTTTCGTTCTTCGCATTCCCCGGGTTCATCCCCTCCGTGAATCACGCTTTGCAGACTCGGCAACGGAAGCTCGGCGCCGAAAGGCCGCCAAGCCGACAGAGTTGGCCATGGGGAACGAAACCAGACGGAAACGGTTCTAGTGTACGCAGCCAGAAGGAGGCTGTTTTCATTGTATAGATGCAGTGCACGCATGTACGTGGGGTATGTCTGTCGAGTTTTCAGACCATCACGGAAGGCAGCAGGGGCGTTCCTTACAAATACCATTCGGCATCTCTTGTGGACAATTTATTTGTAATGGTTTCGCTGCGCTGGTCATTCCAGAGGAATATATAAGCGCGGTGTGATCAACATATGACATTTCACAAAAATACACTTCCATGACACCCTTGCCATGGAGACAAAACTCATGTGTTCCCACGCCCACAGCTCCCGGCTGTCGCCTGAAAGGTTACAACGAAACTGTGAGACTTTCTCTCCGCTAGCTTTCAGTCCTTAGAACAGATAGTTTCGAAATTTTTTCATTTCTCCAATTAGTTCCAGCATGTGCCATCGTGCAGCTTCCTGACTCCAAAGCATTGCAAGTAACACAGATTCTGGTATGTCTTGCCGTCGACGCCGCACATCGGAGTGAAGGATTTGTCGCAAGGGCATTCTGAAAAGAAAGTAAATGCCCAAAAAAGGCGCACGAACAGAAGGAAAGAAAAAAAACCAAATTGTGCGGATTGCATTCGACCGTCTACTTCAGTCATCTCATAGGTTGGCTGGTGATGAGTTATATGAGTGTGACAGTTCCTTCAAACCGAAAGCCGCTTGTAAGAAAGTCAGTCCAATTTGGTATTATTGGCATTTAGCGTCCGTCACTTACATATTAGGATAGCAGAGAGCTCACAGGAACGGACCTCAAGCACAACAAAACTTGCTATTGAATAATATATATAGATAGATAGATATATTTGAATATGGAGATGCACCGCAATATTTGCGTGGACAAGGCGAAGAAAAGGCACTGCTGGTATTACCTCCTTATCGATACAAACATGGATGCTAATGGGGTAGAGGTGGGGGAAGCAATGAGTAAGATAAACAGATGTGTGTATATGCACGTCTTTACGTACAACCCGCGCTTGTACAGCACAGCTGAAGCATCTTACTTTCCTGCGCAGTCGGGTGATCTGAAGGCATAGCAGAGACGCCACAAAAGCGAAGCGACAATACAGTGTAGCTCTCACTTTACTCTTGTCCTGCCGTTCCGTTCTCTTTAGAGTCAGCATCGGATTTTGGCACGCTCTTTTTTTCCATTCAACCTGTCTACCGACATTTTAATCGTCGCGGAAAACAGGAGTGCCCGCCAAGTACGCATCCTCGCGTTAAAAGACGGACGCATCCAGTCACACAAGAATGTAGTATAACTGTATCATTGTTCATAACGAACGCGTATAATATATATATATATATATATAGGATGTAGATAAAACAGAAATGTACATACACACATAGTGCGATGGGTGTGTAATTCTCCATCCATATTGCTGTCTTTCACAGCTTGTCATCAGAGGAGTAGAAGCAAAACCGTCGACATACTCTCCCCGACTCGTTTGTACAACCTGAGACATAACAGTAGACTCCCAGGTAGATGCTTTGAAAAACAGGACGGAAGAAACAAACCTACCGTATCCCTTGCAAGGTCCCGGATGATGCTGGCCTGCACCGTGGCAGTCGCGAGTGCATTCGTTTGCGTACGTTTTTCCGTCCATGCCGCAGACGAATGCAGCAACAACAGGGCACTCGCAGGCTGCAGAGTATGGATGAGAAAACAGGGGGACACAATGGCAAAACACGTGAGAAAACCTGTGACGGACGGCGGTAGAAGCTGCAATTTCAATTCTGCAGAAACGGTTTCCCTACGTGGAGGCATTGGTGTGTCGAGGTCATCTTTGGCAGGTGATCAAAGGTCAAACACAACACAGTTCGTATACATATGCATTTATATATACAGCTACAAATACAACCAGAGAGAGAGAGGGGGGGGGCTGGTAAAGACAGATATCAGTACGACGGCGCCGTGGTGCGACACACTCTACGCAGATCTTCCATACACATGAGCGACGTTAGTGACGAGTGCGTTTTGTGGGGGCATGACCTTCTATGTATGAGTACGAGCGTGCGAATGCACATCTAGCTCATGCATGGATGAAGTCAAACGTTTATCACAAAAAACAATCCATCCAGTTGTTGTGTCCATCCGGAACGGGAAGGAAAGACCTACTTCAAAAATGTCGAGGGAATCTGCATTTCCTACTGGAAAGGTGTGAACGTCATACCGTGGGTATATTGTAGGCGTCTGTGTGGCTATCGACGAGCGTCGGAGTGTCTACGACTTTGAATATCTTATGCGCTTCCCACGCGAACCAGCGTCAGTGTGTCTGCATTGGGATTAAGGTAAACCCTAAACGTTACCCGAAAAAGACGGACACAACATAGAATCTCTTGTTTATCTACACTTTCCTTCAGCTCTTGTGCGACAACAACCTACTCTTTTTTTGTCCGCTGGCAAGTGTCACAGTAACTGTCTTCGTTTTTGTGAGTTGGTCCAGGCTGGGTCCTCTCCATCCGACTGGAGCTGCGGCCACCTCCACCTCTGCAAACCACAAATCCAAAATGAAAAAAACGGTGTTTTCCTTCCGAAACATGAGTCCTCAGGTAACTTGCTGCCTCGCCGGTATTCTTGTCGCGCGTCGCCTGTTACGCGGAACTGCGGTACTTTGTGTGTGCGACAGCAGGACACGAAAATCAGGGATTTGTCACTTTTGTTCTGCAACCTCGTGAACGCCCTTCCACACTATTCACTCTGGCTCTTTTCGTCTTTTAGGGTACAGACCACGTGATCAGTGATCTTCGGATGAAGATGGGTGGCACTGGCGAAAACAGAGTGTTTCTCTCAACTGCTTGGTTTCTCCCGGCCTGTTGTCGTCTAGATGAAACATCCCAAACGAAGCCGTTTGTCTTCCGCGAAGCAACGAACGCTTTTCTTGCCCCTTCGTGCGGGCCGTCTTCTTTCTCACCCGCTGGAGTGCAAGGTCCCGGATGCGCGGGCTTTCGGCCTCCACACTCGAGCTCACACATGTTCCCCCACGTCTGTGCGGTAACGTCGCAGACAGGCATAAAGGTCCAGTCGCACTTGTTGATACATTCCTCTGAACAATCCACAAAACTCACACCATAACGAACTCCCTTATTCGTAGTTTCTCCATCTTACCTTGTACCTAGGCTTCTAAAGCAACAGGGTAACACGAAGAGTAGGCTGAACTCTTCTCGGAGGGCCATGCGTTAATGCATTTGAGGATGCCTGTCCAGCGAGAAGGGAAGTCCAACGACTTTCAGGTGCTTCCTATCAAGTTTATTTATTCACGTGTGGTCTATCCAGCAGGAGAGAGCGTTGCTTGCCGCGTTTGTTGTTGCTCATTTGTGGGGTCCGTCATCTATGCAGACAGGGTACAAAAGTTCGACTACACTGTCTGTACCCTTTACATTCATTCGCCGGCGCATGTGTGAGTCTCTGCGGTCCCCTAAAACAGAGAGAATAGATGACTGACGTAGCAATGACCATAAAAGCACAGCTTTGCCGCATGTTTCCTCCCTATCTTCTGTAGGTGTCGCTTAGACCCCAAAACTAAGACAAAAGGAGTTCAGATTATCCTGTGAACTCTTCGAAAACATAACGGCATCGGAGGGGTTATACGCCTAGTATAATTCCATTTGACGCAGCCAGGCGTTATGAAAGGAGAAGAAACACCTGAGAAAGCAGGCTTCACTTGAGCTTACCGAGTGATTCATGAATAGGAACAGGCTCAGCCTTTCCAGCTTCTTCTTCTGCAGGAGCAAACGAAATCGTGTGAGTAGTACAACCGGTTTGCTGAGGAAGTGCATCTGAGTAACACCGTCCTGATCAGCAGATTCGCGGTATTTTGTGACAAAGTCGGTTCCAGTTTCCCAGACAGGCGGCAGCACAGGAACGAAGAAAATACTGAGGGCAGTTGCCGCTTCTTTCCTTCGAAACGGTGTTTTTTGCGCTGCAGTATTCTCGTCGCTGGACTACGCAGCATACTCCGGAGGGAAAAACTGTTCCGTCAATATTGTCACAAATGTAAACGACACAAACACACGACAAAATGTCCGTTTAATTAGCCCTCTGGTAATCTACCTTTTTTCACACCCTGTTCTACCTCCACAGACGGGTAACCCTACAATGTTCCCCTATGGTCTGAAAACGCATTTCACCAGCGGCGTCTTGTTCGAAGACAAAACAAAACTTCTGTTCGAGAAGAGGCCCCCGTTTCGCTGCCTAAGTTGACATAAACTGTTCTGGCTAGAGAAATCGCCCCCCATTTGAACCTTTCACAGCTAGATGCAGTCTGCGGAGATAGCTCATTCCAAAGGCAACGGAAAGCTCAGGGACCTGCGCATTGACCGAATTTTAAGAGCAAAGGGTCTTCTTTCCACACTCCTCTTTACCTGTTTTGTCGCACGGGCCTGTGTGAGCGAGGTCTACATTCGCGCAGACACGTTCGCATTCATTTGCGTAAGTCTTGCCGTTGACCCCACATTGGGGATCAAAGATTTTTGGACACATGCAGACTGCGAAAAGGACAAAGCATCAAACCAAAGAGCGGGATTCGATTATGAAAACACATCCGACACTCTAACGCGTTCACCCTAAATGGCCGTCTACTTGGGGCGGCAGAGGGGGGGGACGGATTTTTCTGCCGTGAAACGAAGTAGGAGACGGGAATCCTCAGTCCTTTACGGAAAACGAGACTGCGCGAGCATAAGTTTTTTACCGAAAAAGAAATTTTTACCGAAGAAGAGATAGGAAGAATGACAGGGTAGACATGTGTCGATGAGAAACCCTTGAGGTTGAGTTAGCCAGACTCAATAGGGCTAGTCAGTTCTACGTTCCAGTTGTTCGTGCGGTGAATAAACTGCCATCTCCCTCCTCAAAACCTTAATTCAGACTTAGAACGTCGCTAGTTCGTCGATGTTGAAAGTGTATTCTGTTCCGCTGTAATATCTTTCTCACAGTGACGGGCAAGGGTCGCGCACGGGAGTATCGCGATGCACACTCACGAGTTTGTCGTTCCGCTGCCATGCCATTGCACCTGAGAGGCAGCAGGCAGGCAACCATAAGAACGGCAGTACATTTGCTCTTCATGTTGGCAATGTCGCTTTAAATTTACAAGGGTCTTCTTCCAGGATAGAGCCAAGTTGCACCGAAGACTGTAGAAAAGGGATTTACCCGGGCGGGCGCTACCTCGGCTGAGTGCGGACTTGTGACGCTCTCGACGAGAGGCTTTGCTTCTAAGAACCCCACGACGTCTTTGAGGAGGAAAAATAACTCCTGTAGAATGTGTAAGGACACGAGTTTCACGCTACAGGCTCCACAAGAGCTGATCTTCATCGCTTCCTGCTGGATAAATCGAGGAGGTCATGTTTGCATAGCAGCGCTTGTCGTCCCTTGTTGTAGGCCTTTGACCCGCGCCGGATCAAGCAACGGAGCGGGGTAATAGATTCAGCTGACGGTGCGCTGTGCAACTTGGCGCAAATTGCGTTGGCGCCCTGCGAAAAGAAGGGACCGGAGTCAGGCGGGCCAAGACTGCTGAAGTGACTACGCAAAACAGGACCATCACGCTCTGCCCAAAGAGACAAGCACATGCCCAGAGGGCGGCAGTGTACCTGTGGATGGGCTTTGTTGGGAACGAGTCAACGAGGCAGCAAGAAACATCTCTACAAAGTTGAGGAAAGATTCGTGTGCTGAGGGGGGACTAGCTCGGACTTTTGTCTAGGGGATTCTGGCCGCTGGGGAGCACCTGAGGGCCTGTGTGATTCCTTTTCGACGACAACGGAAGCGGCGCCTGGTGGAAAAACGTTTTGTTGAAGTTTCTCGAAAACTACGACTCGCAACTTTCGTCTCAAGGAGTGTTCCGTTGGTGACGTGTGCTCTTTCTCAGCTTCAGATATTCGCGGCCCATCGGGCCGAAAAGTCTCCGCCGTGTGTGTTAAAGTGGCAAATCTGTATATTCATCGTCCACGTGTCAACGAAAATGAATACCTTCTTCTTGACACCGGCTGCTGCAGCAGCCAGACGAGTGGCCGTGTCGTTTTTTGCTCGAAGTAGCGCGAGTGGGTTTCCTCAGCATCGGGTTGCCTTGCGCCCCTTTCCGTCACAGCGTCCGGCAGAGAGAGCACACAATCTCGCTAAATCGCAGACGCTGAGGTCTGTTAAAGCACATGGCCGCCAATCGGGGAAGAAGGAACAAAGTACAGAAAGCGGAGGGCGACGGGGTTTCCGTGCTGCGGTGGGCGCCGGGACAGGATGCATGCTGGCAGCATCTCCAATGTTGTTTACAGACTACGACAACACCGCGTCTCCGAAGAGCGAGTTGATTTTTATGGCAGGCAACGCGCTCGGCTACTGTACGGAACGCTTCTTCGAGAACGAGTACGGTCAGAGCATCTTCATGTTTGCCTTGGGTCTTGCATATCTCGCCATGCTTGGGCACGAAGGAAAAATCCATGGGGCTGTCTGGCGGATGAAGCACCTCTTTGCAACCAACTTTAAAATGGTCGGCCACCCCCGATATGCCTACGCCCTCCCAAAGAACCCCCTTCTTCAAGACGCAGCCCCAACCAAGACAGGATCTACCTCCGCCAAGAAATGAGTTGAGGCAGTCAAACCTTTGCGGCGCCAGCCGTCAGGTCCAGTGCTGTGCGTATCCAAGCATTCGTATGTCGGTATCAATGCATCATTCCGTGTGCCCGCATGTGCGTGCCTACGCATCAACTGAAGACAAGGCTGAAAAAACTTGGCGAGTGTTGGAAGCGTCAGATTCATCGTCCTCTCGAGTCCCGTGGTGAACTGTGAACGGGTCCGTTCCTGTGTGAATCTCGCCTCCCGGCAAGTGTGTGACAACTCTATCTCTCCAGCTGGACGTGTTCAATCTGTGGCCGTTGCTTCGCTTGAGTATGAGTAGCAGTGGAAAGCAAACTTTCGGAGACAGATTTCAAGTCATCGGGTAGCACCATTTTCGTTGCCAGCGAGTCCCCTACAAATCTTCGAGGCGTTTCGTTTCACAGCTAATCCTGGTGCTGATAATGGTGGCATGTGTAAGCAGGAGCGATTAGAGACACCAAACACGAAGTGTTGAACGTAGCACGTGGTCACGACGTACCGCAGTGCGTATCGACTGCGCAGGAGTACACTGTGTCCACCGACAATTACTGATGAAAGGAGTGAAGCAACCTCTCCTGCTGAGGATGTTTGCGCACGCTACCTAAATTGCTTGCGTCAAATACAGTAACACTTGCACAGTATCTCATGTATCGCTTTTAGCCTTTCGCGCATTACGTCCCATGTGGTAGGCGGTGCTGTCTATAAGACAAGCAGAAGCAACGAGCCGACGGCATGATGACATCCTCTCTGTCCTGCAACCTGTTCTATGGGTTATACCTTCTAACAAAGTTTTGTTGCAAAATCACACGTTGTTCAACTAGTTTCAAATTACTATCCACTATAAGGGCGTACAATCAGAACAGGAGAAGTTTCCGCGTCAGCTTGCTAAAAAGGCCTCAATTTCCTTTCGTAGTTAAGCTACAGTGTTCCGCCCGCTTACAAATATTTTAACCACGTTGCTTGTGTAAGTGTCTGCTAGCATAGGGTTAGACTCCGGTGCCTAAGTAGAAACTGAAAAAATTACTTTTGTGAACCTGTTCGTTGGGCCTCGCAAATAGCTAGTTATGACCGGGTTTTCAGACGAAGTCGAAAGGGTACAGGAGGGCATGTTTTGCTTATGTTGGATACATTATCATGCCGATGACAATGTCGGCCGGTGTATCAACTATGGCTCACGACGCTTAAACAAAAGTCACTATTTTGTCTACTGGGGGAAACATTCCATTTAGCGACACACATATGACACCGTTCATCGCCACGTGCCACACATTGGCAAGGGTGTGTGACGAAATGTGACCCCGCCCCAGCGAAGACACCTCAAAATCACAAGTGACGATGGCTGAAGAATCGGTTATGGAAACCATCACGCCAGTTTCGACATTATGCAGAAGATCAACGGGACAGCACAGCAACTGTTTTCACGTACACTGTCGCTGTCTAAGTCCCTGGCATTCAAATCAGTATCGCAAGCAAAGATGCCTTTGAAAACAAGATCCTCTATTTATTGGTCATCCCAGATCTCTTCGGTGTCCCCTTCGCAGGGGCCCTCGTGAAGCAGTTTGACTCCAGCACACTCACGCACACAGTTGTTGGGGTAAGTCTTCCGGTCCGTCCCGCAGTTTGGCGTTAGGATCAAGGGGCAAGCGCAGTCTGCAGAATCCATTGCAATGAAGACACATGCAAAGTGCGAAACAGTGCAGCGAATGCCTGCACATGCCTGGTCCAGCACATCGCAATATGGTAACGCCTTCCCAAAACGAAATAGGATTAGTTGTCCGAGAATGTCGAAACAGTTACCTTTAAGATCTTCAATTCTCCGTTCTGGCACGTCGATCTCATTGTCACCGTGCTGCACGGGAAGCTGTTTCTGTTCTGAAAACACGTAAAAACGCCGCCAGTGCCTCTCCATTTCGATGCCCCTGTCGCTATAATTTCACGCGACGCACGCAACACACTGGGTCTGAAAACTACTTTCTTACCAACAAACACTATTCTTTACCTCAAGCTCTGAGTCAAACTCAATATTCCTTCCTCATTGAAATAATTTTATGGAAAACATGTTCATTGATAGGCAGCTGAACCTGGCCGCAAGCGAAGTTGCTCGACAAGCATTTAAGACGAGACATGCCAGTCACCCTTCTCGGGTCTCTTGCAGAACTGTTGCCAATCCGATACGGGTGAGAACTCTGATTCTTGTCGTCTACTAGAAGTAGTATGTGGCGTGTCAGTCGCATGGCTTGTTCCACCCGTGAGATTCATCAAACCAATCAGCTTACCGTCGGCTTCACATGGACCCTCGTGCTTCAGTTCAACTCTCCTGCACCGTCGAAGGCAGTGGTTGTCATACGTGACGCCGTCGACGCCGCAGTTAAGCATCAGGTTAAGAGGGCATGGGCAGCCTGCAAAAGGCATTGAACAGAGACGTACAAACAACTTCGTTGCGATATCGGAATTTCCAAACGAACGTCCGAACTTTCAAGTTGTAGAACACTACCGCCTGCGCTCGCCGACGGTCAATAACTGAAACACGTCCCCTAATCTAATAAACTGCGCCGTCCTACCCTTCAAACGTTGTTCATGCTCTGCCCGAGCACCATTCTCAGCATCATCATGCTGGTGTGAAGACTGTGTTCCTTCGGGACCACGGGAAAACAAGCAAACAAAATAACCGTCATTTGTTCAATGAGGCAATCACTACTCGAAGCACGTCACGTATTCTAATAAACTGTGGTGCCCTACTCTGTAATCTTTGTTCCTCCTCTTCCAGAGCATCGTTCTCAGATTCGTCATCCTGCTGCGAAAACAGTGTGCGTCCGGGACCTGCGGGAAACAAGCGATTAAAAAAGTGCAAGTTGTGCGCTGAGACAATCATTGTTCACTTTCTTAGCAAACCCGAGTTGCCATCCGCCACACCGTCGTCAGAACGTGGCAAACCCTTCAGCGGTATGCCCAGCCTTCACTGCCAGAGGAAAATGACAATCACGCTTGAAAATGACCCATCTTGCGAAAATCGACACTTTGCTGCGCCACCGTAAGCATGCCCAAGCACATTCAAAGCCTTCAGCCCGACATGATTGAGACAGCTCTTCTCGTTTCCACACGATGCAAGCAGTAAGAACCTTACCTCCCCTGCAAGGACCTTCGTGTAGCAGCTTGACTCTTTCGCATTTGCGGACACAATGGTTTGAATACGTGACGCCGTCCACACCGCAGTTGAGTCGCAATTCGCGAGTGCAAGCGCATCCTAGGGGCAGAGACATAACGCACCAGAGGACTCCGTAAGACGTTAAGGACAAATAATCACGCACACAGATGACCTCGCCATATCTTTTCTTTGATAACGATATGCTTACAGTACGAGAGCTGGCGTAGCATACCCTCTTCGTCCACTGTTTTAACAGATGTACATGCGCCTGACGGACAACTATACCACGTGTCACTATTACGTCACTAGACATTCATCGAATTAACAAGAATGCTATTCGCGGGAGAATACCTCGCAGCCTCTTCCGTTCCTTTGGGGCGTCCTTTGGCGGACGATCCTCCTCTCCCGATGGCGTTATGCTGGGCTGTTCCGTTGTATCGGCTACTTCGGATGGTTCGTTGACAGACGAACCTTGGTCTTCTGAAAATGAGAATAACAGGCAGGTCACATAAGAAGAAAGGATGTCTCTCTGGTTGGGAGTTTCCACTCCCGTCCCCTTTCAAATGCATCATACTGCACAACGAGTACACCTCCCCTGACCATCGAACATTACAGGATGCACATCATTCGTGCGTCCCGTGTGGAAACTACCTACAAACCTACGAGCACGCAGATCCTACAATGTACAGCAGCAGCCGTGCTGATGCAAAAAAGAGAACGCCTTGGTCAGCAGCCAAGTGGAGTCACCGGAAACATGAACTCGCATCTGAAAAGATCCGACTGCCTTGCATGGGTATTATTCCTTAAACATACCTTGGTCAGCGCAAGGCCCGTCGTGTAACAGGCCGACGCCGTGGCACTCCCGGATGCAGTGGTTTGCGTAGGTCACGTGATCCCCACCGCAGTTTAATTCGAGATTGCGCGGACAAGAACAAACTGAAGCAAAGCACGCCTCCACAAGGCAAGAGCTAATAAAATCGACTAGTCTTCTTGGTTTGAATGATTCAAACGTCTATGTGATAAACTGTGCCCCCACATTTGACGTTTTGAGTCGCGGTCTACTACTTACGTCCCCCCGTTGATGCTAATAACAGGTCATAAGATGGCACATCGCAGACATCCCAAAAATTCCTCTTTTGATGGAAAAAACACAGGCAGCTAGCGACATTCAGATACAGCAACCAAGTACAAAAACTAGTCTCATCGAGCAGTCACTACTGATAAACGTCTGATTCGTGGTGTACCTTTCGTTTCGGGCGAAGCAAACACAGCTACGCTG
Source organism: Toxoplasma gondii ME49 (assembly GCF_000006565.2). Lineage (NCBI taxonomy): Eukaryota > Apicomplexa > Conoidasida > Eucoccidiorida > Sarcocystidae > Toxoplasma > Toxoplasma gondii. The sequence goes on from NC_031468.1 coordinate 715,384, forward strand.
AACGAACAAACCAGAACTCCGGCAAGAAACAAAAGAGGATTCTTTCCCATTTTTACGACGGGTTAGCACTAACCGAAGCCGTAAATTCGTACGACTACAAGAGACGCAGTAACTGGGACAAAATTCGCAACAGCAACTGAATACAGAATGTGATGTACAGGCGAAAGAGAAATAGGGGAAATGACAGCTTGTTTAACAACGTAACTTCGGTGCATAAACTAACCCATCAAACTTCTTCGCGCGTCTCTGTTGACATGTATGGGGGGGCCAGCCAGCTTACCCGGGCGCTGCTTCCCTGCATCGGTGGTGAGTCGTCCCATCGATTCGGCGTCGGGTTAAATAGCTATATCGCTTTTTGCCTCTTGTCTTAGTCCGAAAGGCGTTCAGGATCCGAACTTCTAAGATCCGAACTCCTTGCTGTTAAGCCGCTTTCACTGCGCTAAGGATGTCTGGCTGATAGCGTCGCAGGAGAACTGACATCGAAAACAGGAATGCGGATGCCCCTAAGCAAGAGAGTACCAGATTCCACTACGTGTCTGTGGCCTGACATGTAAGTGTACTTCTAGAACACTCGTTCTCAGAAGGAAAGATGATCCCTGTAGAGAGGCAAAGGGCATACGACGCTCTCGAGTTTAAACGAATGGATCGTTTACCAACCTCTTCAGCTTTGTCACCTTTTGGTCTTGGAAAACACAGTAGAACGTGACTCCGATAAACAAAGACCTTCAAGAGTTAAACTAGTAGTCCATCTAGTAGTACATACTCTCTAGAAAAGCTTGGTTGAACGCGTAGAGCCCCTGAAGCGGTCAGAGCCTTTGAAGATTTTTATGAGGCCTTATACACTGAAACCAATCCGTCGAAAAAAATTCATGTCATGCCGGTCCGGAGCTGGGGCTCCACTGGCAGACCTCGGAAGACGGCGGTTCGGTTTTCGACCGTCGCAGCGTGTCTGCCTACTGAGTGTCCTGATCCTACCTCTTGTCTGATAATGCCATCTCAGCCCAGAATCAGATACACTGGCAAGTTATGTCGTGTTGCAGTGCCGTCCAAGCAACCCAGTCTGTCCGAGTTGTTTCAAGCACACATGTGTTTACCACACTCTGTGTAGAACTTCAGGGAGCACAGCAAGCAGCATGCCAAGGGACAGTGAGAGGGTCCCAAGTGCTGTAGAGAGGATTTTCTTTTCCTGGTGAGCCCCACGAATTCTGGAAATATGCCGATACCACCTTCATGAGAGTTTACTACCAAAGGCTCTTACGGGACGTGGACCCTCCAGTCTATTAGACAGAGCAGGTGCCTCCACACGCCTCACAATTGCCGCTTTTGGTGGCTGCGAGTTAGTCGTTGGCAATATCACTGCAGCAAGCTCTATTTTAAGGGCCACCGCTAGACAAGCAACGCGCTCGCTGAAACAACTTCTGCCGAATGGTTGTGAGCAGCTGTAGTATATAGTTCTAAAGGATGAGACAAGATACAAAAATGTCTCGAATAAATTATCAGAGAGCGGGGGGATCTGGGGCGGAGATGCTACGGTTGAGAACCTGTTCTTATGTGACAGAAGAAGCCATATAGAAGCGTTTCACCTGTTATTGACGGTTGTAGACCATTGCTGCCCACGTAAGTTTGTTGGTCATAATGAAACCTATAGCCGTGTCTTCCACCTACCACAGCTATTCGTCCTTAGCAGCTGCCTGTGTGGCCCCCTCCTGAACAACTACAGCGCTATGGCCGCTCTTATGCTGTGACTATCAAAGGTTCCCTTTTGTTAGCAGCTGAAGAACCAATTCTTCAGGTGCTAACACGGGCAAGATCGCAGCCTGGCACAAGTGTGTGAACCTAGTAGGATATTCTGCCCAGTTTGACAAGGCGATGACGAACACGAGGCGGGGATTCCCAGATCCAAAAAGCTCATCAAACATCACAGCGTAGTGCAGCAAAACCGCGAGGGTCGACTATGACCGACTTCGTGATCCAGAAGAAAACATTCGATGTCACAGAGAGGTCAGCCATGACCAAGAAGGGACCGTGCGCCTCAGAACCTCCCTCTTTTTTTCTTCGTGTTCTGTGCGATATTCGCGCACGACATTCGTCATTGCTTAGGACGAAACTAACTCCACACCACCTGTGACAACGAATGTCGCTTACGCAGGCATCAGACAGAACAAAAGCTCTCTTATCATCGATGCCGTTGAAACCATCAAAGCAACAAGTAGTTCCTGACCGCGTACGCTGTACAGCACATCACTTTGGTCGACACTTCATTCACCCAGTAACTTTGTGCATTGAAAGCGTCTTCTTGTGTCTGGTGCGAGCTTAACAGTTGTGCGAAACTGTTCGTCTTCGTTGGCTTTTTTTTTCCGAAGCAGCAATCTAGCCACGATGTTTCAAACCCAAGCCTTGCCCGAGCGTTGCTCGTGGTAGCTGGTGACTCAGCGATAGTGCGACATGCATAAACAATACTTGAACAATCCTTCGGGGGACACTGTTTTGACACGAGTGAGAGTGCACCCAAAAAGTTCCTTGGACGGACCGGGGATCGATCCCGGGACCTCCTGAATGCAAATCAGGCGTGATACCACTACACCATCCGCCCATTGTTTAAAGTGCCAGTTAGCGTTGTAATCGATTTCTATGTCCCAGTCACCGGAGACATCTGCTTTCCGCCATCGCACAACTAATACAGCCCAGACGTCCCCAGTTTGATCACCACTTTCGCAATGAAAAAGACGCTTCACTTCAATTTTCTTCAGTGCACGGGTAGGAGGTGTTCTACGTCCCGGTCACTGTCATATCGGATTGAGTGCGGTAATACAGTTCTCCCTTGGAGAACCACAGACATGCGGAACAGCTACAAAACGAATGTGGCACCCGCACTTATTCGTGCAAATATATCGTTTGTGGCTCATCGGCACGAGACAGAATCCCCCAAACATCTTGACCTCCCTCGCTCTCAACTTTCGTCCAGGGATCGCAAAACTCTGTGACCGTGCCATTTTATGCAGAAATTGATGTCGCTGTGGTCGTTCATTGACTCACCTGTGAGACACATTACAGCGATGTCCTGATTTGCTGTGTGTGGTAGCAGATTTGTCTCAAGTAAGGATGAGTGGCTCAACAAGCCTTTTTTAGCAACAGTGCGACCACAGAGAGGTGCTACTACCGATTTCCCAAACGATAAGAGAAAACAGTTGTTGAATGAATATCCCTCACGAGCGTCCACGCAAAACGTGAAGTTCACGATGCCTCTGTTTCTACAGTATTCTCCGGCAAGCAGTAGCATGGGTGTATGGAAGAACGAAGCTCCCTGTTGCTTGACACCTATTCTCCTGACGCTGTTCCCGATCTCTAGAGCGATGCTGCATGGAACAGAGCAACAGGGGACCGAGACTCTGTACATAACCGAAATAGGGACTTAGTTACATATGGCCTTGACTATACATGCGCTTGCCTGACTGTTGATCCTTGCTCGCACGTATGACACAGACTTGGGAATTGCCGCCGACCTTTGTGTTGCAGACAATTTTAGGATGTGGCTCGACACTTTACTAAATTCATTTCGAGAGACTTGACGACTAGCCATAGTTTTCATGGCTGTGACCGAAAAGGAGCGGTCACGATTTGACGACACACGCCACCGACAAGCTGGGCGCTGGAGCAGCCAGCATTTTGAAGAACATCGTCTGCCCTGACATCTCCTCATGCCTCAACATCTCCCTCAAAAGATGAAAGAATCAACGGATGTGTACATGCCACATATCAAAACCGAGTATGACGACAGGCAGCTTTCGTTCCTCACACACGCTATTGCACAGAAAATCCCGAGTCACTGCCGGGCGGATGGTGTAGTGGTATCACGCCTGATTTGCATTCAGGAGGTCCCGGGATCGATCCCCGGTCCGTCCACGCTTGCTGCTCGAAGTGATTCACATTCGTTGTTGCTGTTTCTGGTATATACTTGTACTAATGTTTACTTCCTTCTTTGATATGGAGTCTGGGACATAGTAAAAGGGAGTGTTAAACTTCTCGGCCTCAATCAGCTCGAGTAGCGCCGCTGGAGACAGAGTAAATAATCAGGTGAGTGAGGTACTATAGCTACATCTGAATCGACCAATAATGGAGCTTTTATGGCCGAGATTTTGCTTTCTGCGTGCAGTTGTCTTGCACATCACGGCGGCTGGGATCTGATTCTGTTCTAAAGGAGGAGGAGGACGGGAGACAACGTGGCCGAGCGGTTAAGGCGGTGGCCTGCTAAGCCATTGGGTTCTGCCCGCGCAGGTTCGAATCCTGCCGTTGTCGGCAAAAGCGGCACTTGACAAATTGAGAAAGCGCTACTGTTTGTATACACTAAGCGTCTTTAGAGTTTTTTCTCCGTTTTGCGCGTTTTCAGTCAAAGCACCCCTGATTCTGCAAGGGCATGCAATCTGAACGAGACTGGCAACATCCGCCCGATCGTGGCGCAACAGTGCAGTAATAAATTGCTGATGCTCACCTGCTCTACAACCTTCTGCAATCAATTAAAAGTGATGCTGTGACTTCTCAGACCTGTGCGTTCTAACTTTGTGAGGGAGGGAGGGGGGGTTGAGCTTTTCGTTGCGAGGGAAACGACCGCCTGTTCTGCGTCCCTGGTCTTCGACGAAACTTCGCCAAACGGTGTAGTGCATTTCAGGCGAGAAATTTGAACCCAGAAATCCGATAGAATTCGATGCTACACTCCAAGGTGAAAACCCGCTACTTCGCAATGTTCGCGGAAAAAAGCAAATTTGTTTCTTCCCTAACGGCCTGACGTCACTCTTGGCGTCTCTTCAAACAAAACGGCAGGTCCTGGGATTTTGACAGTAACACCGGTCGGAGCTCTGAGGTGTCAGAGAAATTTCTGTTGTAAAATTGCTAAGAGAAATGGAAATATCAGTGAGCAAGTGACTTCCACCCTTCACAGGAAACGCTAAGAACCCAACTGCATACGCCGGCACAGCGGTCGCGCCTTTCTCTGCGCCTCTCATTTGAGGCGTCAGCTTTTGAGGTAAAACAAACGAGTTAATTGCTCCTCACCTGTGGATAAAGTTTTCACCAGACTCTCCTCCCGCCTGCGGGGATTTTCTCGTGTACCACTGTCTCTTTCTGTGAAACTTGTGTCGCAGTACGGCTGATGAGTTGCGTAACACGCACGGTACGGTCCCTAGATAAGGAAAGTTCAAAACCCGTAGTTTTTCAAGAAGACTCAGGAGATTTACGCACATTTCTCAGGAGTTCGTGGCTAACGTTAGAATCCCCGGCTAAATCGAGCAGCACCTGAAAGGAATCTTTGCCAATGACACGCAACGAAAGTTTCCCCCTTGTGTGACGGTCTGACTTGATGATGTATTTCGTTTCATCGAAGGCGACCACGTGCATAGTCATTCATGCGATCTGTGGAACAAATAACCGTGTCGGGGAACGGCTCGAGCTTTTCCTGCGTAATTATCTCTGTTTTCCTGACAGGGAGTTAAAAGATCTCGCGACCGACGACAACACAACGTATTATCTGCAGAGGAGAATTTGTGAGCGACTCTGCCATGTGACAGCCGAAGGCCCACCGCCAGCAGAGAACACCGGAGCGTTTTTCTCGACGAACCGTGAAACTGTTTCTGAGTTCCGGTATTTTCACACCAGCACAGCAAGCAGCTTGCCTTCGGTCACCGCAACAGGGATGCGTCTCTCGTATCCGACCCCGCTTCTATGAGAAAAGGACGTCGTCAACCACGTTTCAGCCTTCAGAAAGACAAAACGAGATAAAACAACCAGAATATGCACCAAACGCACAGGTGCGTTAAGACACCGGCCGTCGACCCTTGAGTATCTGCTTTTGTAAGTGCCGCATCTTCCGTTTCGTCATGCCGTTGTTCCCCTGAACGAATACACACATCAGAAAAACGGAGCAGAAAAAGTGAAGTAGCGGTGAAGAGGAATCAGTTACATCCATCACGCTAGCCGCTAGGTTTCTGAAGTTTTCTGAGTCCGGGGGTCTGCTTATAATGTGATAATTACAATCACATGAAAGAATATCGCTTCAGCACAGCAACCCGCCCCCGCCTAAACGACAAACCTCTTCAAACCGCCGCCAGGTTCCCGTCTCCGCCTCGCGCACCCTCGCTGTCACACGACGGAGACTGTTTCGATGTAAACAGTTCGTCACAAAAATCAAGAGAAATCCGAGCTCAACGACAGCCGCCCAGGCGCCCCTCTCTCCTCCAGAAACGTCATCAAGACGCATGCCACTCTTCCTCAACCAAGGAAACAAATCTCCGATGAAGAAGACACAGCTCCCCTGCGAAGCCCCCTAGGCCACCCAAAACGGTTCTTCCTTTTCTAAGAAGATCCATGAAGCTCGAAATCGACAACTGTGTATCTCAGTTATCGAAGACGTCCAGTTCTTTCTGTTCACGTAAATCTCCACGCAAAATACAACATCCAGAAAAGGAGACACACACCACCTTCGCCTGCAAACCGCTTTCGCGTCTCACGCATACCGAGCTACTCACATTTACGCACATACAGTCGTTGAAACTCGCGCCTTGGAAACAGTCTGACGCACAACTGTTCAGGAAAAACTTTAGAAAAACCGTTTATTCTCTTGCCCGAAACCTATGTTCAGGTCACCTTTTGTAGAATACATAGACACGGTTCAAGAACGCTAAACTGTTTCCCATCAACTACCATAGATTTCGTATCTTGAGCCCCGACTGCTCTAACTCTATGTGGTTCGTCTCGTCCACATCAATCTGCCGCACGGTCCGGCTCTCCCGGCCTCTCTCCTACATCTCCCAAACTCACCTCCCTGCAGATGTGACCAGGTTTTTCACCGAGCGCCAGAACGTCCTTATCTGCGCCGACGATCTGAGCAAAGTCTTCGTCGATCGTGAGGTCAAGCAGATCTTGAAGCAAGCGAGGATCGATGTCCTCGCTAAGGTCCTTTTCTTGCGTCGGCGGCGGAGCTCGAGAGGAAGCCACCGCTGCGAATGCCTTTCCTGCCTCTGCTTCTGCAGACAATCTGTGTGACATGCGCTTTATCTCTTCCCCACTGTCGTCAAGGGTGCGTTCCCGAGGCGCTGACGAAGAGAGGCGGCTTTGGACTTCACTGTCGCAGGTCATTCCTCGCTCTGGCCTCGCCATTGCCTCGGCCGCGGGCTCACAGGTGTGCTCCCTTTGTTCGCTTCCCTGGTCACGATCTCCGATTTGCGCGCCCTGCGCCGCCTTGGCTGCGCCTTCGGTAGCTTTGTCCCCGTCTGGTGGTCCGCCGTTTGCGAAGCTCGCGGCGTTCGTCTGCTCCGTTTCTCTGCGCTCTTGTTCGCCGTCATAGTAGCGCCCATCAGGCCCTCTGCACGCTGTGACGCGCCCAGACGCATGGTCTTTCAAGACCATCTTTGCCACCCGATACAAGTCCCACTGGCCGCCCTTCCCTCCTGCGGTGAACCTTCGTTTTTGCGCCAAACTCTCCAAAAACGCAGGCGCGTGCAGCTGCAGCTCTGGAGGAGAAAGGACGCCCGCAACTTGACCTCCAGAGACCCGCGGCTCGATCTGACGACCTGCCAGCTTCTTGGAAAGTCGAGGAGGCAACGGCGGAGGCGGGGGCGCGGCCGGAAGACCGTAGAGCCGAAGCAGCTGCCGCGGGATGCGGTCGCAAAGCAGCTGAATGGAGGGAATGAAGTCTCCTCTGGAACAGAATACGCGAAAAACAAAGACACGTTCAGAAGGCATGGGAAGCCCCGTGAACGCTTGGTGCTGTGTCTAAAAAACGCGGCGCTCCATTTCACAAGACGCCATCCACACACACATACCCTGTCATGCATTGCCCGTCAACCGATTCGTCACACTCCTTCACAGCGTCCCTGATTGGCCCTGAGTCTTGTTCGCTACCAATCGAGGGATCAGCCGAGATGGAGGCACTGGCACAGTCAGAGAACTGGAACGTCCAATAGCTTCTGAAGTACTGACCCTAGCCTCTCACACTGTGTTGAAAGTGACTCTGTCAAGCACAACGCACTGCTCTTCTCGTCGCCACTCGTAGAGTCTCAAGGTCCCGGAAGTCACGCGACTTCTACAGCGTAACCGGACATTGAGTTAGCGAAAGACAGCCACTCGCGCTCGCTTCTCACAATGCCCTTTTTACCCCCACAAGCCCGGTCTGCCCTTCTCTTCCGCCTCCCTTTAACATCGAGGGAGGAGAACAAGGAACGCAGAGGCAAAAAAGCCAGGTGAGAAAGAGAAAAGGCGTCCAGGAGAGACGAAGCCTGAAAACCAGGAGACCTACCGCATGTGATCCAGCGGCAGGACGCCGTTCACCACCAGGTGGTGCTTCGTCGCAACACGTCTTGGAAAGACAAGACCTGGAGAAACAAATAATGCATTTTTCCTCGAGTTCAACACACAGCTGGCCTGCCGAAAACGGCGGACGCGAACCGGAGAATAGCCTTCAGCTGTGTTCTTTTCCATTCCCCAAGAGAAAGTACTACCGCTACGATTCCCGCTCCTTCCCGCTCTCGTCGCCACTACCGGAGACCTATGACAGAACGACTGTCGTGTCTTCTCTGCCTTCTAGACACACATGTCCGCCGTACGACAGACAGTTTACTTCCACGGCATTCTAGATACATGTTTACTCTTTTCTCGTTTCCTTGCCCTTGCGAGACACGCAACCCCAATACACCTAACAAGACCTCCTCCTTCTCTCTCCCTGCATCTCTTTCTCTTTCCTTTTCTTCCCTCTGCTCGTCAATCGAAGACGTTGCTTTTCTGCGCCTCGCCACACAGATGTCTCGGTGCGCCTCTCCCCCTCCTGCCACCTGCGCATCCCCCTGTTCGCGCCGCCTCTTCAGCTGCTTCTCACATGTCGCCACTCGCTGCCATCTGTCTCCACTGCGTAGCAACTGCCTCTACTGTCCCTCGTCTGTCTCGAACGGGGGGGGGGCTTGCCTGGACAATCGCAGAGAGTCAGTCCGGTGTCGCCGACGACGAGGGTCTGGAGGTGGCGAGTCTTTCCTGGCGTTCGCGAAACGGAGACTTTTTTTGATCCCAAGAGCGCATTGATTACGGAGCTTTTGCCCACGTTGGGGAAGCCGACGAGGCCGACGATGAACGGCGGCGGGGAGGCGAGCAAGGCGCTGTCTTCCGCGCTGCCTTTCTCCGCCTGCTCCCGCCGCTTGTGCGCTGCAAAGGAAGCCAAAAATTGGTCGCGACGCAGAGAGAGAAGAGCGAGCAGATCCTGGGTCTTGAGCACAGGAGGCGACGAGGCAGAAGTTGCGGGGGAATTTTCCACTTCGTCATCGAGCCAGCACCCGAGATACGCTCCGCCTCCCGAGCTGTCCTTGCCCTTGTCTCCTGCGCCTTCCTCCATCTCTTCCGCGTTCTCCTCTTCCTCCGGCTGCTCGTCGTCCTCTTCCTTTGGGGTCGTCTTCGCCTGCTCACGCCGTTCTCCTTCCTGCTCTCGAGCCTGGTCTGTCAGCTCCTTCAGCGCCGAGAAGAAAACATGACTGACGTTCTCCTTCTTCAGCGCCTCCGCCCACTTTTGCCGCACACTCGGTGGAATCAAATCTGCCTTGTTGACAACGAGGACGGCCTGAGAGGAACGAGACGCAGACCACCGTCGCCAACCGGAGAGAGAGAGACAGATGGAACAGGGAAGAAAAGAGACGGCGAAAGAAGATGAATCGAGGCGAGAAGCACAAGAACCTCCACTGGAGGAAGGGGAGAAAAATCCCTCGGGAAGAGGTTCAGGACAAGAAGAAGTAGAAAGATCCGAGGGAGAAGATGAAGGCTAGACGAGGGAAGAAGATGGATAGACTGGAGAAAACGAATGAAACGGAGAAGAGTATGGAACAGAGGAAACCATAAAGGTGACCGTATGTAGAGTGCGACTGATATCTGTTACGACGTCTCTGTCTATGTTTTTCTCTCTCTTTCTCTGCGGATGCAACGGTCTCTGAAGCGAGTCGCAGGCCTCTCCCCTGATTTTGTGCTTGGCTCTGAGGCGACACAGCTCTCCGCTCTTTCGACAGATGCCAGGAGCACGCGCAACCTTCCTTTCTTGGAGTCTCTTTGCTTCTCCACTCTCTCACTTCTTTTCTGGAGTCGACTTCCTTGACGAACTGTTCGAGGTCGCGGCTGCGGAAGAAGCGGATGTCTCGGCCGTCCACGATCTGCAGCAGAAGGTGACTTTTCTCAACCACCCTCCAGAGCTGGCGCCAGACGTCTAGATTTCGCTCGAATGGGCTGAGAGAAACGCCTTGTTTTTCTTCCAGAAAAGCAAGTTCGCGCCGCCACCGGAGAAACGCATCGCGCTCGAGCGCCTCCAGTTCAGCTGCTGTGCGCGGGAGAGCACCTCCAGAGGGGATAGCGTTCGAAGCAGCAGCCTCGACAGGTTCCTTTGACGCGACCGAACAACCGGACACAAAAGAACTTTCCTCTTCTTCCTCTGCCCCCTTTCCGTCTTGTTCCTTCTCCTCGTCTTGTTCTTCCTCTTCTTCCCCTTCTTCTTCTTCTTCCCCTTCTTCTTCTTCTTCTCCTTCACCTTCCTCTTCTTCACCTTCTTCTTCTTCACCTTCTTCTTCTTCACCTTCTTCTTCTTCACCTTCTTCTTCATCTTCCTCTTGTTTCTCCTCATCTCCTAGCTCTTCTGCTTCCTGTTCTGCGTCTTCCTCTTCCATGTCCTCCTCTCGCAAGTCTTCCTCTTCGTCCGCGAGTTCGCCGTCTGCGAGAGGACCTTTGGCGCCGGGCGCGGTCAGCCGGGGCTTGGATTTCCCCTTTTTCTTCTTGTCGTCTTCGCGCTGCTTCTTCTTGGACCACTTGATCTGTTGCTCGCGGCGGTGGGCGCTCACGAACTCGACGTTATGGATCGTCGCTTCCTCCATCTTGCCTTTGAGGAGGACAGCGACGCGTTGCCTGTTTTTCTTCTTCCTTTTGCATCTCATCCGCAGCTCCGAGCGCCGCTCTCTCCTGTCCTCCTCCCTTTCGCCTTTCTCGTTCGTTCGCCGTTCGGCGTCTTCTGCGCCAGCGAACCAGACGACGGGGAAGCGGAAAGGTCGCCGGGGGATCGCGACTTCCTCGTCGTCCTTCTCGCTTCTCTCGCCACCCGCCGCCTTATATACGGGTTGCGCCGTGAAGCACGCGCTCTCTTCTTCACTCTTCAGCCAGACCTGCGCCTCCCCCTTGTTGATGAGGAACTGGTCTTGCGACGCGAGAACGGTGGAGAGGTAGAAATCCAGTTCGGACTGCTGAGTGAGCGACTGCAGGTTGTGGCTGCGTTTCTGCTTCTCGAGAAATGCAGCGTCCATGCTTCGGCCCGAGAGAAAGTCTAGAAGGTGATGTCTAGTGGAACCTGCAGAGACCGCGATGCCTCGACCTTCGTGTGAAGAAAACGAGGCAGCGACAGCCGGAGAAGACGGAGATGCAGACGAGAAGGAAGCGAGCGCGGGGAGAAGGTGAGGGTCCTCTCGCTTCTCGGACTTCACAGCCGCGAAATAAGACTCTTGCTGCAGCTGATGCGCCATCAACCGCTGGTGAAGCAAAGACCGACCGAAGGTACTCGCCCCCGCAGCTCGCTGGCGGCGAGCCTGCGTCTTCTTCGTTCTCGGCATCTCGAGTCAGAATGGGCAGAGAGAACACCGGGGAAGAGAGAGAATGAGGGGAACAGAGACAATGAGCGGAACAGAGAGAACGAGGGGAACAGAGAGAACGAGGAGGAAAAAAGAAGAGGAGAGAATGAATGAGAAAGAGGGCAGAAGAAGAAGATAGAGGCAAAAAGGAAGTGAAGGAAGGAGAGGACGAAGGAGAGGAAAACAAGAGAAAGAAACGGGAGACCGTTGAGGGGAACGCTTGAGTGGACTGTTGGAAGCGAAAAAAAGAGAGAAGAAGAGGGAAGAAGAGAGAAGAAAGGAGACGATTGCCGATGAGAGGGAGAGAAAGCAATTGTCAAAAAAAAGCAGCTGGATGAATTTTCCGCGGTGTCTTCTTTCTCTTTTTCAATGAGACGTCTCCTTTTTTCTTCGGCCCAGCTCCGGAGCAGGCCAAGAGAACGCAGAAACTCCGTTCAGATCCACTCTCTTTCCAACCTTGACAAGAGAGGAAGGACTGGCCGCAAATGCGACTTTGGAAAAAAGAAAACTCCCAGAACCACGGGTCCAATGCTCGGCAGAATTGCTGGAAAAAAACCGATCGCGGCGCGCATGCAAAAAGTCCGCAACGCGAAAAAAAAACGCATGCGAGCAGCACGACGCGCTTTTCCTTGCTCGTCACTCCACAGCTTCAATGTTTCACCTCTTCTTATTTCTCTGCATGCCTTGACAGAGAGAAGAGACGGAACAGGTCGTCACAGTTCTTGTTGTTCGGCTGGGAGAGAGAACGAAAAGCAGCCACACAGGCAGAGAGACAGCACAGCGTACAGAGAGGTAGACAAAAAGAGCGCCAGCGGTAGGTAAATGACTGAACTTCCTCTTTTCTTCAGTCGTCGGGTCGTGGGCATCAACGCCCAGAACGCATATTCAGAAAAGGCTGCTTCAGGATGCAACATTCAAAACTCCAGCTCCGCGACAGCTACAGGAAGATACTTTTCTCTGCGAATCATCCGCTATTTCGTGGTCTCCTAAAAAGCGAGAGAGACAGAGTCCCATCCAGCTGGCTTACATGCAGAACACTCGACACTTTGGCATTTATCTCGAGAGAACTTGAGAGGAACGGTTAGCAACCAGGCAACAAAACAATATAAAGAAAACACAAACATACTCTGTTACATTCGTCCACCTAGTATGACGCACGTACACTGACTGATTAACTCTTTTCAGCTCTGTTCATCTTTTTCTACCTGTAAATCTATATCTATTTCTATCTACATCAATCTGTATCCATCTATCTATGCCTATTTTGATCTACCTCTCCATCTGTAAATCTAAATCCATCTGACGACATCTATCGATCCACCTGCCTACCTCTCTCTATCTTTTCTCAAATCGATCTGTCAACATCTGTCTCTTTGAATGACCAGTTCCGGTGTTGTGACGCCTTTTACTAGACGTTGAAGTCAAGCTAGTTGTCGCGAGTACAACGCTTTCTATTAAGCATGTCTCACTCTGCCACGATCGTCTTAAACTCCTCTGAGCAGACTTCTCATCGTGTCACCATGTTTCTCATTCTTTTGAACCTGCAGCTTTTCTTTAGCTCTCTCGGCCGATGCCGGGCGACTCCTTCTCATGTACAGACATCTTCGCTGCGAGCCGCGAACATGTTTTCCGTCGCTGAATTCAATTTGCAGCGGCTTCGATCCTCGTAAACCGTTCTTCGCCTTAGGCTTAGGAGGCGCAGCATGGGGAACCCCACGCTCCATGTGCGAAAAGGTGGAAATGAACCAATCGAAGGCCTGTTTTCGAGCTGAACTTCCGGCCTTCAAACTCTATTGAATCGAGATCAAATGCTTACCTATCAAGTCTACGAAAAAAAATATAAAGAGAACGCGCTTGAAGTTCAAATTTATCTGAAAGACCTTTTTACAAAAAGATCGAGAAACACTAGCGCATTTGCATAAAAAATGTGCCGAAACGGGACTTCTTTGACCGTGCATTCGAAGGTCTTTTGTGTCAACACAGTTTCAAGAACAGCCAGATTTGTGCAACGCAGAGAAAAACGCGCTTTTCAAGCAGAAAGTTCCTTGCGTTTTGCTGTTGTGAGTCACATGTCAGGGAAATAGATACCCAACAGGTGCTCGTGAAGAATTTCCGAATTCCAAGTTTCTGAGTTCCCCAGTGAAGGACGATGGAATGCCGCATGCGCCTTCTGTCCTCTTGCGTAGAGGCGTTGCGCGAAGGGAATATGCGTCCCCCGCTATGCATGCGGTGTGCGGATGTATTAAAACGCGGTAATGAAACTTCCAAAACTTCAGCGTTCTTTACGTTTGCTTCTCCACTGTTTTTTGGAGACCCGTAAACTCTCCAAGCCTGAGGCGTCCCCGCCATGAGCCTCAGGCTGACACTGAAGGTCTTCTCGAGAATCAGAAAACGACAGAGAAGACTGAAGACGGTCGACCAAGCGGAAGGCAGAAGCGGAAAAGAGAGAGAAGAAAAGAAGAGAGGGACGCGTCAGACTGGACGAAATACGACGGCAGGGAACTCGCAGAGCAAAGCGAGGCACTCCAGATCGCTGAGGATGTGACGGAACAGCGGGTGGTGAAAAGCAAAATAGAGAGGTGAAAGAGAAGCGAACAAGGTCGCCAGAAGCGTGGAGAAGAAACAGCGCATAGCAGAACCGTTGCGAGAGCCAGGTCGCAAAACAGCAGAAACGCATGCGACCAAAACAGGGGATGGGAACCATCAGACAGGAAAAGTTAAAAAGAATAGGATTGGATGAAGCTCACCGGTTCAACAACATGCCGTCACTACTCTCCACTTTCCATGCTGTTTACGGTTTACACCTTCGCTCTCTTCTTGCCAAGAATTTCACCTCTGTGTACGGTTTCCCTGTCTCCGCTGTCTCCGTTGGGTGCGTTTTCGTCCTTCCCCCCTGTTCGTTTCGCCGGTATCGCGATTCTCGTCGCGAACGACTCTCCCCACTCCTCATCAGCCGGACGTCGCTCTTCGTTTCGGATTCCCCCGTTCCTTCGTTGCTCCTTCCACTTCCCCGCCCTCCAAAACAACCATGCTCACATGCACACGCATATACATATACATATACATATATATGCATATATATATATATATATGTATATATATATATATGGATGCATATGTGCATGTATAAATATGTATGCATATGTATGTGTGTGTGTACATGTGTGCATGTTCGGCACTGGGCACCGACATGCTCGGTCGCGTCAGAGGTTCGTTTTCGACTGCCAGTTTTCTAGGAAGGCAGCTCTGACGCGCGGCAGGCAGGCAGGCGCACAGAGAGACACAAGCAAGAAGAAACCAGGCAAGGGGACGCCACGGGCGCAGAGAGTCTGAAGAGAGAAAATCTGGCAGATTCACAGATGGGGGCGACGCAGCTGTTCCGTAGACGAGACGGTGAGTGTGCAGGAACTGAAAAGAAGCGAGCATCTTCAAGCGAAGACGCCACAGGCGCTAGTTTCACCCGTGAGGCAGAACGAGAGAACAGAACAAAGTCGACCCCGACCTTTTCCTCTCTCTCCCAGGGCGACGAAGTGCATGCTCTGGACCGTCAGACACGGCTCCTGCAACGCCCTGCCGCTCTTTTTTCTTTACGCCGAAAAAATGTCAAGGTCGTCTTCGACCTCTTCGCCGGTGGCCTGAAAACCCACGGAAAGTGAAGGCGATCCAGAGAATCCGAATAGAAAAACGGTAGGACACTGAAGACGAATCCGCAGACGCCTCGTCTTTCACCCTTGAGAGGTGAGATCGCAGACCTCCACGTGTAATGCGGGGAAGCCAACTCCTGATGCGTGGAATCCTTCCCCTTTGGGGGCGTTGGCAATTCAAATCAAAACGTCGGGAGTCCGAATACGCAGACACAAACTAGGTGCCTCGTAGGCGTCGACGCGGCACACGGGGATCTCTTAGTCTACGAAAAACTCGATAGATCTGCCTAGGCTGCTGTCCAGACTCCCGGCTTCTGTTTCCGATCGTTGTTTTCAACAGAGAAGAGACATGCAGAGCGCCGGACATCGACACTGCGATCCGAACCACGAGCCTTGCGCTGTGCTCCGCTTCTCCCCCCTCATGTGAGCGGCTCTGTAGAAACCGTCTGTTGAAGAAGCCGACGACGTTTCGGTTTGAGCGAAAAAGTGGAAGTCGACATGAAGTGACAGTGGGAATGTACATTCGTCGCAGCGCCAGCAAACGATCAAGAACTCAAACTTACGTTTTCGACTTCCTCTTGCTTTTCGCGTTCCTCTCTCGCTCTTCGAATCCTCGCGTACACATCGCTGCTGGAGAGAAGACCGATGTCTTCTAATCCTCGACCAGCCTTGAAAGAGTCACCTGCCTTCTCCGTTTGATCGCCGCCTTCTCGCTGTGCATGCGACGCGTCCTCTGGCTGCCGGGAGCCTCCTTGCTCTTCTTCATCGCTGGCTGGGTCTCCCGCTTCCGAAATGCCGCCCTGAGTTCGGAGTCTCTTTCGCCGCTTCTCCCCCCCCGCTCCACTCGGTGCTTCGTCTTCGCGCGCTTCGTCGCCGCGCTGCCTGAGTCTCGTCTGTGTCCCTGCGTCGGTCTCGGCCTTCTCTTCCGAAGCGTTGCCGCTCGTCGCGGCTTCTCCTCCACGGTCTCTACGCATGTCTCCCGGTTCCTCGTCTTCTTGCACCTTTTCTCCTGCTTCGCTGGCTGTACCTCCAGTCGCTGCGGCCGCGTCTGCCGCACTGGGGAAACGATCTCTGCGCCACTTGAAAAAAAGCACAGTGCAGGTTTTGTCGTCTTCGCTTCCTCGCTTCACCGCCTCGTCGATGACAAAGCGAGCGGCCTGCAGAGAAACGGAAGGAGAGACAGGAGAGAGACCTCGCCACTCCACAGCGCCCCGTACCGGTGTAGACCGATGTTCCGGCGAGCGAAGTCTGCGGCGCCCTGAGCCGGACAGGCGTCTCTCGAAAAAAATACTCCTGATCTGGCATGTGTGTCAACAGCCTCGCGAAAGGCTCCAGTCGACGTCCGTTTCGCTTCTCTCACTCGCCAAAGGTCTCCTCAGAATCACGGGGAAAACTGCATACGCGGGGCGGTTCTTGCGCAGAGGTGATCGACGGTCACTCTGGCATGCAAGAAGGAAAATGCAGACCTCGAGAGACTCTGGACGATGGCCGAGCTTTCGCACGTCCGGAGCGCGAAAAACCGTTTGACGCTCGGCAGGCAATGCAAAACGCGAAAAGACATGAATTGCCTAACTTTCCCCACACACTCGTGAACTGTGGGGACGATTCAGCCCCGTCAAACAGAGGCCTTGCTCGCAAACCGGAGAGCAGAGTGCAGCTCAACATCCTTGTGTTCTGACTGCCTCCCGACGGCTGGCCCAAAAAACGACAGCTCGGCTCAACCTGAGAGTTCCGGGTGCCTCCGGAAACTCCTGAATGTCTCCGGCGAAGTTGCGGAGACACACCGCGCTCGCTGAAAGAAGGACGGACTGAGTGAGCTCAGCGACTCGAGGCGAGACAAGGTCGGGAGACGCTACGAGTCACAGCGCTATTTTTATTCCTTAGTAAATGCCGACTTCACTGAATTCGAGAAACTTCGAAAAAACAGTGTACAGACACTGCTTGCCAGTTGGTCGACTTTTAAGACTTCCCTGAACATGTTTGCCCCACACACCTGGAGAAAGGGTGAATCTGAAACGCCTAGCAAACTTCAACATCAACATGGCAGCAGGAGGTCCTTCTAAGACACTCGTGCGTAGTCCGCCAATGCAGAGAGCTAGAGCGCCGCGGCAACGCGGAACCGTTCCAAGCGATGGTTGACGACCTGGAACTCCTGTTCTACGCTCGAGTCTTGCGAACCAAGACACAAACAAATCCGAACTTACTTCTTGCGGTGGTTTGTCCAGATGCTCGGAAACGATTGCTACGACTTCCTCGTCGGAAAGGACATCCCAAATTCCGTCCGAGGCGAGGACCTAAAAGCAATCCAGCGCGCATGCATAGTATCGGAGAGGTTCGTCATAGACGAACCGGAACGGGTCACACGCTGTGCTTCAGTCACAAGCTTCGCTTCAGATTCGCAGCAAGAACGACTCACGCGTTTGGCACATCCAGCTTCCACCACAATAGACCGTGGTTTCCGTACACAAAAACCTTCGCGATCTGAAACACCAGCAGCTCAACTCGCCAGACGTACACAGAATCTATACGATTTTCTTCGAAAGCCATTCCTAATATTGAAGAACTCAAATAAAGCTCTTACCACTGATGAATTTGGAAGAAAGCACAGTCAACAACATATATATATATATATATGTATGTAAATGCAGAGAGAGAGATATATGCATCAATAGCTATATTTGCAATTGAACCTAGGGTGTGTGTGAATGTTTGTGCAGATCTTTGATTACGGGATCGCAGTTCTTCTGTGTTGCCCCAGCATAGATGAGAGGACCACTGTTGTAAATGCAGTGGGTTGAAGCTCGTGTTCTAGCGCGAGATCAGTGCAGTGTATTTTCGCATGACATGACTGTTGAAGAGAAGAGAGGATCTCGATGATTGTCAGCCTACGAGGAAGAGGTCAGTTTCAAAGTTGATTGCGTAGACGTGGAGAGTCGGTTGACAAGTGACAAGTTTCTTCGGAACCTTCATGCGACGGTCCCCGAGCGCTCGCGAGGTGGCGAGGCCGAAAAGGCGATTTGTTTTCCGGTCCACAAAGATGACACGCCAAACGCCTTCGATGTTCATCACCTGGAAGGCATGAGAGCAGCAGCGGCAGAGAAATGGAGGACTTCGTCCATGCGCATGCCCCGCGTGTGAAGGCGTCGCGACAGAGAAGAGCAGCCACCGCGCGCGTCCAAACCAGGCCGAACAGAGCACTCTCCACACCCAGTGGTGAGTAACGGACTTGACGACTCCAGGTTGAGCCGCAGATGAGACTCTCTCCCCGCCCCCGGCAACGCAAGGGATTGTGACGGCCTGGAAACGCCGCCGCCAGGCCCAAACGCGTGGATCGTCCGACCCGCTCTTGCAGAAGGTCTTTCCGCATCGATGGACATTTGAGAGACCCACTGTTCGAACCGGCGCGCCAGTTGAGACGCAGGCGCGCACAGAACCTCGACAGAGTGACGTATCAAACGACTTCACAAGTCTTTTTGCAGACCTGTGTAAGAGAACCACCTGGCCACAGATCCAGCAAGTGCCCGCTTGGGTCTGTTGACGCAGGCCGGTAGCAAAAAAAAGCGCCTTTGCCTGAGGAGAGAAAAGGCCTATGACGTAAAGGCTCGTTCTCACGGAGTGTACGCGTGCACACAGTCCATCTGTGTCTGTGCAAAAAACCGCAGATCTTTGTTTCGTCGTATTACCTCGCCTCCGTTCTGCTGCACGCGTCGCTGCTCGAGTTTGTGGTTCGGGCGGTGGTCTTCAGTCAGGCGGAGAGCTCGGTCGTCTCTGAAAAAATGCGAGAAACGCCTCAAGCGAAAACAGACTCGTCGAGGAAACAAGTGAAACGCGGAACCGCAGAGACGCCGCAGAGCTGCGACAAACCGGGGCCACGAAGAGAACTCCGGAGACGAACTTCTGCAGCTTCCCAGCGACCGCGCGCGAGAGAGAAAGTCCGCGACATATGCCGAACCGAGAAGGAGCCTCGACAGCAGGTAAAGACTCCCAAAGACGCAACTGCGCAGAAGATACGTCAACTGCGTTTTACCAAGAGTGGAGAGAAACGCAAAAGCGAAAACTCACGGGAGAAGGCGATCTCCGAGCGAGCCCCCCGGGTATCGCAGCAGCAACGGTCGAAAAACTGCCGAAGCGTTGCGCGACTCCACAGGACAAAGAAGAGCTAAGACACTTGCGTTTATATGCAGTGGAAATGGGTGACCGGAAGGCGTCTCTACGGTCCAATCGACGCGACATGTTGCACGAAAACAGTCGTCTCTGCGAAGCGAAAAACTCGAGAGACAGAGCAGGGGAGGAAAAGGGGAAACACAGCTTCATCCGACCCCCACTGCAAAGGCCGCCGAGATACGTACCGACAAAGGACCGCTCGCGTATCGCCTGCATGCGCAGTGAGAAGCTTCAACTGTCCGTCGTCATCCGGTCCGAACAGGAGCACGACGCAAGCTGTGCTCCCCGCTGCGACAAAACAAAAAAGCCGGTTCGCTTGCTGGGAACCCAAGGAATCGCAGCGCAACTACACAGCTACACAGATGCCCGGCTTTGCGTCGCACTCACAGCTCTCTCTCCATAAACAGATATAGACACATGCATGGACAGACAAAGAGGAAAAGGAAAGCACCTACTGTAAACAGAAGCGTTTATTTATTTATATATATATATATATGTATGGAATGGCCGCCGAGAGCCACGGACAGGACGTCTCGATAGCAGCGTCTCTGTGTGAACGGAAGCCGTTTCGTGGAGACGGAGCGCTATGGTTCTTTGCTCTTCGAAGAGCGGGGAAAGGTCGCAGAAAGCGCAGCTCCTCACCATCTTGTTCGACGCCTGATTTTCGCGCACTGTCGAGGAAATTGTGATCCGTCATGAAGAAACTCTTGGCTGTCGCCTTCACGAGAGCCTCCAGACCGACAGACAGGAACTTTTCCTCTCGGCGTTTGGAAGGTAGCCCGTCGTTCAGCTGCTGGACCAGAAGCGAGAAGTTACTCGGTTTCTTCTTTCGCTTCTTATCCCCTCTGTCGCGTTCCATCTCTCGGTCCTCAAGCTGTTGTCTTCTCCTCTGAGGGACAAGGAACGCAGCAGAGCCGCTGTAGCACTGGACAAAGGCCTCGTGTCACCTCGAACCTGTTTCGTGACTGGAACGGAGCTTTCAAGCCTCGCGCGCAACCTCCCTTCCCACCAGGGAAGAAACGGGGACGACAGATGGAAGCGAAACCGCACAAAAAGGTTGGATTACGACCATCTGCGTGTGCCCCCGTCGAAATACTCTGTTCACGGAGCAGACGCCAACGTTTCGGCTAGCAAATCGCCGCGCTCGTCTCCGGTCCGAACGGTCATGTCCACGGAGCAAACGACACAAAAGCAGAGATCTATGGCACCGGCAAAAAAGGAGCTCCCTCTATACGAAGCGCAGCACCCCGCGTCGCATGCGTGGAATGGCCATGTGCATGCATGTACACAAAAATGCGGCGGCGACGCGCGCGCCGCCTCGAGCTCGAGTGTGACAGACAAAAAAACTCCGGCAAAAGCGAGATGCAGACACAGAGACAGAGAGACACAGAGCAAGGAACAGTGGCGAAATACGCAGAGAAAGAGCACCGGGCACAGAGGAGGAGAGAAAGATCGAAACCGAGAAAGAAGAGGAGACAGAGAGAGACACACAGAAGGCGAGAGCTAGGGAAGCAGAAACAGGGAGAAGAAAGAAAGAACAGAAAGGATAGAGAGGGAAGAGAAATGCCGAAAACGCGCGAAAGAAACGCGCGTGTCTGGTGACTTACTTGCACAGTGCTGTAAATCTGTCTGTACAGGCTGATGAGGTTCTTGTGCAGGTTAACTGTCGCGTATTGCGCACAGCTGAAGAAGCGAAACGACATGCTCAAATGCCATGAATAGGTATGTGAGTGTACATGCAAATGTGTATATAAAGTACGTTTCTTCGTACACGCGGAGAAAACGCAGACCGAGCGAGGACGAAACGCGCCTGGTTCAGCGAAGAGCTTCTTCAGTCCAGCTCAGTCGTCGACGACTACCGCCTCGGGAGAGCTGGAGGTGACATTGACGGACCTCGGATGGCCCGGAAGGAAACACAACGCGACAGAGGATGAACAAGGATGAACAAGGCAGAACGACACAAAGGAGAAAGACCTACCTTGACCCATCATGTCCGTCAAAGATCGCTGTGTAGTAGCAGAGCGTATTCTCATCGCCAGTAACCACTTGGACAGGCAGGGAAACTTTTGTGACATGCCTGTCCTCGATCTCCACCTTCCCCTCAGCACTGCCCTGCGAAAAGAGAGAAGACCTCTCACAAAACGCATGGCGCGAGCCTCACTAAGAATGCCGCTGAAACGTTCGAGGCGTCTCGAAGAAAATCCGACCGTTCTCGAGAAAGGCTCCGAGATACTCAGACCTGCAGAAAACTCCTGAGGTAAACAGCGAAGAAGCGAGATGCAAACGCAGACTGCCTCCCCACCTGTATCGGCCCTCTTCTTTATCCTTCCTCGTCTTTCTGTTCCTTCTCTGCTCGTTTCGTCTCTCTTCCTGTTCCTCTCCCCTTCTCTTGTGGCTCTCTGGTTTAGGTACCTTTCGTTCTGCAGTCCCTGCGACAACATCTGTTTCAAGGTCGAGATCGATGTCTTCGTCTTCCTCTTCTTCCTGCAAGTCGTCTTCCGCCTCTCCTTCTTCTCCTTCTACTCCTTCTACTCCTTCTTCTACTTCTTCTTCTCCTTCTTCTCCTTCTGCGCTTTCTTCTCTGCTTTCGTGTGTCTGAGCGACGCCTCCAACAGGAGCATTTGCCTCTGTTGCTTCACCCGTCGAGGGCAGAACGATGTCTCCTGTCGTTCGATTGAAGTAGACGCCTTCTCTTGGGTTGTAAAGCCAGTGAGGGAGCGTTCGATGCATGTACCACACATCCTCGGACTGCGCCTCGTGGTCTCCCCGCCGCTGCTCTTTTTCACTGTCCCCCTGCTGCGCCGCTCGACCTTCAACCTTCGCGTCGTCGCTCTCTGCCGCCTGCTCTTCCTCGGTGTCCACATCGAACGGCGTCTCTGCTTCCCCGCCAGCGTCGGCGACTCGGTCTGCAGCGACCCAGTTCGAGTCTGCTGGGGCCCAGAGCGGCGGAGCTTCTTGCGCTGCCATCGAAGGAGATGAGCGAGGCAGAGGAAGAAAGAGGAAAAAGAGACAGCTAAGGCGCGGGGAGGACGAGAGGGAAGAGAAAAGCAGAGAGTCAGGAGACAGCGAGGAAGAGGAGGAAGAAGAAAGGAGACAGTCACGACAGAGGGAGACAGGGGCAGACAGCGCCGAGCGACTTGAGCTCAGATCAGCCGACAGGAAGAGCAAAGCATTAAAACAAAGGGAAGAGTTGGGAGAGAGAGGAAGAAGAGAATAAGAGACCGGAAGTGAAGATACGAAAGTGAACGAGGACCAGCCCGAACGACGAACAGAATCGAGAGGAAATCCAAGGCATGGTTCTTTGCTCTCGCGGTTTCTCCCTGATCTTGCGTTCTACTTTGAAAAGTCTGTCGTGCTCCGTCTTTTCCCCTGGGCCTCTCTTCGATCTCTCTGTTCTCCTTTCTCCTTCTGTGCCTGTCTCGTCCTTCTGTTCTGCTCTCCACGGAGCCTCCACACACAGAGAAGGTTTCGCCGAAACTTCCAGAACTGCGTTCGCCAAGAACGCAGGGGAGATCCTCTCTCTTCTCGGCAGAAGTGGACGACCTCCCGCGTTCACTGGGAGAGGGCAGCGCGGAACGGCTAGCAGCAGGTTTCTGAGAGTGTGCCGAGGAGAAGTAGAAGGAAAAGCGTAAGAAGGCGAGACACGGAGCGAGAAGAAGAGAAGAAAGGAGAGAAAACAGCCGGAGACGCGGAGACGGGATCTCTTTTCGGCTGGGAGAGAGACGCGCGTCGGAGAAGAAGGAGCCTGGCGCGTCAAAGTGCGTCTTTTTCCACTTCGTTGACAGAGAAGAAGAAGAAGAAAGGCAGACGCCACCCAGAAAGGGACCGTCGTTTCCGCCACAGTCAGCTCTTCTTTCGCGTTGCCTCACTCGTTTCGCGTTGCCGTTGCGCGCGCGCGACACACGCATGCAGCGCGAGACAGAATCTCGGAACGGACATCTACGCTTGCATGCGACGAAACTCTGCACAGTTTTTCAGGGACTCTCCGAAACCGCTTTTCTGTGTCGTGAGGGACTGCCTGTTGCCTCTCTTCTGTCTCACCACTGAGGAAGAGCGCAGCTCCAGTACATGCGGGAGAGCCGGACTGTCTCTCTCTCGCCTCCGGCGCCCTCGAGAGACTGTCGCGTTGTATGTCTCTGTCGAGGACTTCTTCGTGACCGGCCTCGACTTTCATGTGGAGATGCGGGAGGGCCGAAGAGAACGGAAAGCTCTCTCTTCGCCTGAATCTCCCTGCGCCAGTGCGCTCTCCTCAGTCTGGTGCATCTCGCTCGCGTCGGAACTCGAAGTTCCTCGAAGAGACGCAGGCCGCGCCGCTCACTGGGGCGCGACGCGAGTCGCTCCGGTCGCAGTGTCTCTCTCGCCTGTGGCGGAGCGAATGCAAACCGCGCGGTCGATGAGCCAGTGTTGAGGCAAGGACGAGGAAGCAGGAGACGATCAGAGGAGGGAGAAGAAAAGCATGAAGCAGAGGAGAACCAGAAGTGAGGGAAGAAAGGAGACCCGGCAGGAGACAAAGAACAGGGCGGGAGTGAGTGGTTGGTGTGAGGCAAATGGCGCAGGAGCAGCGCGAGGAAGAAAAAAGAAGGAAGGCGGTGACAGTGGCCGCCGCAACTCGAACGGAGACACCCGGTGTGTGCGATGAAAAGATGACAGGACGCCCAGAGGGAAGAGAAGACCGCGCAGCCGGTCCCCGCGATGCGCGAGGCGAAGGCACTCGCATGTCGCCTTTCTTCTCTCCCTTCCCGACGTCCTCTGCCCTTCGCCATGTAGATGAATACGGGGAATCATGGCTTTCCTCTTCAATGCAGGAGCAGCTGGCAGGAGACCCGTTCGCGGATTCCTCAGCGCCGCCTTCGCCTCCGTCGCCTGGACCGTCTCGCCTTCCCTTCTTGGCGTTCTCTTCTTCGCTGGCGCCAAACGAGGCAGTCCCCACCGGCGGCGCCGCAGGGCGCGCAGCGACGAACGGCGTCTCAGCCGCCGCAGACGCAAGTGCCAGCCTAAAGGAGACAGGAGACAGCGGCAACACAAGCGAGGAGACAGCAGCCGCCGCGCCTCAGTGGCACGCCGACGCTGCCAAGGTGGGTCTCTTGAGCAACAACGGCAGACGATTTTGGAAGAAGCGAAAGGCGGGCATGATCTCCCTGGTCTACGAAAATGCGTTGAGGTCTTCACACGTCCACGCCTACCGATACGACATTCTTCAAGGTGAGAGCGAAAGAACGCCGAAGCCGCCTTGCCTCTCTTTCTGTGTTGGAAATGGAGCTGAGACCCACAACAGAAGAAGGCTGCTTCAGCTTCCTTCATTGACTTCCTGTCCGCAGCAGCCCTGTGCCTTCTGTGTTGAAAGGCTAAAGAAGACATGCACGCCTTCGTGACTCCTTTCTTCATTCACCGCATCTCCCTTAGTTATCGATCTCGCTCTACAGCAACCCAGCGCGTCTCTGAAGCATCGACGTCGACCGTTCAAGGTGCCTGTGTATCTCCACGTCGCCAGTACTCTCATACATATATACATATATACATATATGAATATATATATATATATATATATGAATATGTGTATATATATATATATATATATTTAGGCGTTTGTACATGTGTGTTTCCTGTGGTTTTTGGTATGTATTTGGTTGTCTGTGAAACGGCATCTGCCACTGACTTTCGCTATTTCCTGCCGTAGCGCGTATTCCGCACAACCCAAGTGCGTTTTCGTCCATTATTTTGCCTCTCTCCACAGGCAACGTGAGCGCGGCGGACGGCGCAGGCTTCGTCTTTGCAAGTGAGTAGAGACGCGTTTTGGGGGGATATGTCTGTCATCTTTTCTCTTGGCTGAGAGGCGAAGCGGATACGTCGGGAGCTCCGAGACCCTCCGAACGGCGCTCGCGAATGTGACTGTGAATGTTGTAGACGAGAAGCTTTTTCAAATGGCGCCTGAGAAGCCAAGCAGGCTCGCACCGGAGGAAGATCGACGGCATTCATCTGTGCGTCGCAGCAGACAGTCTGTGAGAGGGGGAGTTGAACCTGCTCAGCCAGCAGAGAGAAGGTGACCTTCTGTATCTCCTAGTTCCAGTCCTAGTCGGGACCGCCTAGGTGCTGCAGTGAGTCTGTGGATTCCCCCAGGAGCTGTGTTTTTCTCTGCATGCGTATTCGCAGATCGGGTCCCCTGCGGGAAGAACATCCAGACTCTCTGGAGCGTCTTTGTCAATCGCCAGGGCACCCTCTGCAAACGTAAGTGACGATGAAAGCTGGATCCAGAAGATGCTTCAAACATGTCGTGGTGTCCTGCGTCCGTCTTGCACCCTGTTTTTCTGGATTTCCTAACCGTGAACTTCTGCGCCCAGGCACTTCCATCCGTAGATCTGTCGACATCTACAGGTTCAGAAAACGTAGTCTGCAGGCATTTCACCGGATAATATGTAGACAGTCATACACATATCCGTGTAATTTTGCATAACTACAAACATAGATAAACATATATATATATATATATATGCATAGATGCATTTAGTCAAGCACAGACGTATATATACATGCATATATATATATATATATATATATATGTATATATATATATATATATATAAGTATCTGTCTAGGTTGAATCGGTGAGGAAAACAGTCAAAGGGGCAGCGAGGTGGGGAAGATCGATGCACACCGATGTGTACGGCTGAGAAATGCGTTCGTTCCAGACCGGTGCGAGGACGGTTGTCGAACTTCACTTTATATTAACATGTGCGCCTTCGCCCTCGTCGTAACTCACCGTTTGTATATTCTGGTAATCACGAATTGGCAAAAACAGAAAATTAGAGTTTTAGGGTGTTTCTCTTTAGCCTGAGACTTTAGACGTCACAGAAAAGAAAAAAGCTGATTCGTGTCTTGTAGAGGATGTCTCTGCTTGTGCTTTTGGTGGTGTCACAGGCATGGGCCAAAACCTGGTGAGGCTACCGCCGCCTGGCCTGAAACCTCTGGAGGCAGGAACAAGTGTGTATCTTCTCGTCGACCTCGACTGCAAAGTTGCTGTCTTCCAGGTAACCACGAGTGCAGCGAACTGTCGCCGAGTTTTTTCCAGCGTTCTTCGACCTTCGTTTGTATTACTGGCTTCTGCCTTTCCATTGGGTTTCTCGCCATTGCAAAACGCATATGCATTCCCGGTAATGAGCCTCTTGACTCTTCGTCGGTCCGTCTCTCTCGGCTCCAGCCCCGTCGTCTTCTCACGCGTCTGTCCGCGTTCTTGTTCGCTGACATGTCTCTTCTCCTGTCTCTTCTCCTGTCTCTTCCCTCCTCGTCGTGCCTTCCTTCCTCTCATTCCTTGCCACGGTGTCTCTGCTGCCCTTCCTTGTCTTCTTCTCTTTTTTCTCCGCGTTCTCTTCTCTCTCGCGGTCGACTGTCGGCGCTCTTCTCCCCTGTCTCTCGGTGCATTCAGATGCGCACGGCGGAGGGGACGGAGACACCACCCCGGGTGGTCGCCTTTCAGGACATGGCTGAGACTGCCGGTTGCTCTCAGGGCTACTTCTGCGTCGTCATCGCTGCTGGTCCGTTTCCATCCCTCACAGGCAACTACGCCACGACCGATAACGATTCGTTTCTTGCGCTGGCCTTTCCACCTGTGTAGTCACTGAACAAAGCGAAGCGGAACACCCATTCTGTCTGCCTCGAGTCTCTCCTGAGGCACCGGGATAGGCAGTTGTCACGAAGAGGCAAGAGACCGGCGCAACTTCCATCCTTTTTTCCTCGTCTCCTTTTGCTTTTCTGGCGTTTCTTTGACGACGACACCTTCCCTTCCTTCTCTCAGACCTTTCCTCTTCGATGGCTGTTGCGCGCGCATTCTGGGGGCTTCTTCCCATTCGTCCTTCCTTGCCGTTCTCGCTTCGCCTGTTTCCTCTCTCCCTGCTTGTCGCTGTTTTCGCCTTTCCATTCGAATCATGGCAGCGCGTCTTTTTCGTTCTCGTATCGCTTCTTATTTACATCCTTTTCGCAGTTACATCCTACGGACAACGCCATATACATCTGTACATCTCCATATCGATTCGTGGATACATGCATACATTTATCATACAAGTATGCCAGCAGATGAGCGTGTGTATGGACCGTCAGGTTAAGAGAGGCATCTCTCGCAGATGTACAGAGACTCCATAACAATCCCTGTATTCCAAAGACCCAATTCGTCCGCAGAAAAGAAAATGAACTTCCGTGGATGTCCTTCTCTCAGGCGATGTCGTCGTTGAGGTGTCAGACCCAGTTGAACTGCGCCAGATGTACGCGACACAAATCCGGCCGTCTCTCTCTGTTTCTTCTCTTTCGCGGCCTTCTTACGTGGATTTGTCTTCTTCAAAGGCGCCTTTACCGCCTCCTCCTCCTCCGTTCCTGGGCCTTCGTCCTTCCTCCCGATGTCCCCACCTGGGGGGTTTCCCTGAAAGCAGATCCGTCGGGAAGCACCCACCGGAGGCTCTTCCTTTGTTCGGCTCTCGTGCACCTCGCATGAGCCCCGTGCAACAAGATCTCTCTTTTCTTCCTTCTTCAGCGTCTGCCTTTCCTTCCTCGTCGTCTGCCTTTCTTACACCGCCGTCAGTCTTCCCATCCGCGACTTCTCCTTCCTCGTCTCCTTCTTCGTCGTCTGTCCTTCCTTCTGCTTCGCCGCCTCCCTCGCCGGTTGTGGCTGCGTCTGCCGGTCTGTCGGCAGCTGGGTGTTCTCCCGCTGCGCGGTCCTCTTCTGACTGCGTCCCCTGTCCAGTCATCGAGAACTTAGTTCATGCGGCTGAAGAGACAGGGCTCCACGACAGCCTCTCTTACACGTCTCTCTCTGTTCTGTCTTGTCCTGGGGCCGTACTTCCCTCGCCGTCCGCGCTCGGATCCTGCTCGGCTCCCCGGTCTGCGCCGTCGTCGGCTTCCTCGGCTTCCTCGCCTTCCTCTGTGCTTTCCAATGGAGGCGTCGCTTCTCCGGAGGTCCTCGCGCTTCCTTCTGGCACCTCTGCCGGCCCAGGCCTTCTGGCCTCGGCCTGGCCCTCAGTGGCCTCTGCGGCGGCCGGCGAGGAGACAGAGACCGTTCAGAGCCTCCGCGAAAGAGACGAACGAGGCGATAGGGACGAGGGGTCCGTCTGTCTGAGTCGAGCTCAGAAATTGCGTCTTCCCTGTCCGAGCCGGAATGTGTCGCCGCTGCGGTTCTGCGCCAGCTCCGAGCCGTCGGCCGTGAAGCCTGAGAGAGTCCGGAAACTGTCGGGTGACTGTGTCTCCGTGCGCCGGCGAGATAGCGGCGAGGTCGAGGCGGATCCCCTGACCCCCCTTGTTGTTTCACTCGCCAGAGACGTGACTCAAGAAGGCTCACCTGCCGTGAGGGACACTGGACCTTCGGACGCTTCTTCCTTGTCCTTCTCGTTTTCTCTGTTCTCTCCTGCCGTCTCGTCTGCGCCTTCGCGATACTTCACCCACTCCGCGGAGTCGGCCGCGACCTCGAGGGAGACCGCGCGCCTCCCATGTCCCCCCCAGTCTCCGGTACAGCCTTTGTTTCTTTCGCATCCGGGCGGCCTGTTCGACGGCCAGGCCTTTTTGAGTTCGTCACCCTTCGCGCGTTGCGGCTCCGTCCCCTTTTCGCTGCCTCCTCACCTTTGTGGCCCGAACGCGGCGGCCGCCAGTGTTGCCGCCTCTGCAGCCACCCAGCTGCCGTACCTCTTTCTCGAGTTCGAGCGTCTGGTGGCGACGGCTGTAGGCGGGGCAATTGTCGCCTCCGAAAACCTTCCTGCGTCGCTCTCCTCGTTTGCCTCTTCCCCCTCGAGGCTGGTCTGGAACAACCGCGCTGCGTCTGCTCACGTGATCGCCGCAGCCGCACACATGACCGCAGCCGCGCAGGCGATTGCGTTGGAAGCGCAGCAGGAGGCCGAACCGTTCCGGGCCGCCGATTGTGCTGCGACCGCTAGTTGGGCTCCAAGTGGCGGGACCGCTGAGCACGTGGGCGAGGCAGGCAAAACATCAGGAAAACCAGCGGCGGAGGCGCCCGAGGACGATGCCGGCGTTCAGAGGCCGACGGAGGGACGCTCACTGGAGGCGAAACGACATGGAGTTTCGAGAGAGGGTCACCGCCTAGGGAGACAGACAGACAAGAGTGTGAAGTGGGAAGACGCCGAGCTCCGGGAGGAGGTCGGCACAGAGATCATCCACTCTTCTGCAAGGAGGGGGCTCCAGTTTGTGGCGCCGCTTCTCTCGCCAGACATACGAGGCGGTCGACTCACTTCGCGACCATCGGAAACACCCAGGGACGAAGAAACGTTTGAAAGAAAACACTCCGTTGAGGCCGCTGAAAGAGAACGCCCAGCAGAGACGCGAGAGGAAGAAGGCGCCTCGTCGGCAGCAGCTCCGGAAAGCAGGGAGGAAGGAGACTTGAGGGACGCCAAGAGGGTCGAAGCGTGAACGCGAATGACGGCAACTCCACACGCCAAAAGACAAAAGCGACAGATCTATTCTTGCTTAACAGGTCATGTGGGTGAGCGTCCCTCTCTGGAAAGTCCGTTTGTTCAGACGCGCATCTCTGAGTTCGTGCGGACAAGGCCCTGGAAAGCTCCTGGACGCCCTGGCGGAACCTGCAGATGTATCGGTGGGGTGCCAGGACGCTGATGTCGGTGCCACTCAAAGGCAGGAGGTCTGCTCAGTGTGTTCGTTGCGAGTTTTTACTGGGGAAGAAAGGCGAAGTGAAAGGGCAGTGCTGTGGCCATGGAGGGTGTTTGCAAGCAGAGTTGGCGCAGCCGAGGCTCAATAGGGACCTGAAGTCTCTCTTCGAATGCCCCGCATTTTCTGACTCACCAGAAGAGCGGCCCTGGCTGCCGAGGGGCACAAGGACAAGCGCCCAGGAAGTCCTGTGTGATGCAGATTTTGTATTTCTGTGTGTATATCAAAACGGTTACCTACGCACAGCTGTGATCTCCGCTGCAGCAGTCTCTTTCCTAACGTTTGTCTGTGCAGAGTGGTTCGGTCGAAGGTTTGGGTGTCTTGTCTTAGCGGTAAAAGGGAAGGACGAGCATTCTGGTTGCCGCGTTTCTTGTCGGCAGCCCCCGTGAGCCGGTGTCGAAAGTGCCGACTGCGTTGGCATGAGGGAATCGATCTCACCGAGGTGTTTGTCTCTCGTGTGCTTGCAAGAACTGACCGGGGCGTTTACCGGGTTCGCCGAGAAGCGGATGAGGCCTCCTCTTCAGTTCTTGCATGTAAATACGGAATTTTGTGACTCGTTGGCGATGTCGCCAAGGCGGGGAACGACATACACCCTCGTACCGAGATGAAGAGTTCACATGCCTCCACGCGCACTGTGTGCGGCGGTTGCTTTTCGTCTGTTAAAAAGGTTTGCTCACGTCGGACCGTGCTGTTGACATCGATGAAACGGGCAGACGAACGTCTGTCGCCTGGATTTTTTCGCGAGACCAAGGAGGGTAAACTCCTCACAGTCCTCGCAACCCGACAGAAAATACATGTACAAATGTGTATATATAGAGATACGTGTGTGAATGCGCATGCGGCTGTTTGTGCATGTCTATGCGTATGTGTGAAAGAGAGCGCTGCGAATCCTTGTAACGATTCGCGTACCTATACGGGAGGAGACTTTGACTTTGCGAATGCTGATCGGTTGGGGGTCCCATCACAAGGGAAGAAGCGATTTTGGAGTAAGTGAGAGGCTGTAGGGTCGTGGCGACACATGCATGGAACGACCGGAATGGGTTGCTCATGTGAGTGCCTACGTTTGTTCACCTGTGTATATCCGTAGTCAAACTGCCTGGAGTACAACGCCGCTGGGCGCTGGGGGTATGTCATTTAAACCCGTGTGTTTTTCTGGCCTACTCTAGAAGTTCTGTCTTGCCTCCGGGTCATTTTTTGTCAATTTCGGGAGTTCGGAGACTTTCAGTTTCCTTCCTCCCTTGTCACCGCAGTGAAGACGCCTGCTTACAAAGGCACATCGTTGTTATAACGTCCGTTTCGGCCTTCACTCTGTTGACGGGGAAGTAGTTTGTCAAAAATATTCCGCCTTCCTCATCGCGTTTGCATGTTTGTTCATCGTATCATGGCGTGTTCTCCCTTCCTCGGTACCATCGTTGTCAGGACTTCGTCGAGTTTCAAACAGCCCCAGGGCGCACACATAGATCCTCACCGCGTTGCTTAAGCCACCGATTTCTATCACAGCACGACAACAGAGATCCGACCTGACTTCACATGTATCCTAGGATCATAACGAACACAGCTGGCTTTTCTTGCCTCCTTACTAACTGGGGACTGCAACTCAATGAGACTGACACGCGATTTAGAGATGATTTATTGGCGGCGACGGCAACGCAGCAACACAACGGTTTTTCACGCAGAGATGTACCTTCTTGGAAACAGAAATTCCCTTTGGCATCCGCAAACTAGCTAAAAATCAGCTGCGACTGTGCGCCTGTTCCTTCCGCACGACTTTTCTCTGCATGTGCATAGAAGACCTCGACAAACGAGCGCGAACCACTCGCGTTTAGCACAAAGACTCCGAAGACACGAAACGGCCTTCCCGGACTTCTTGCGTGCCACCGATGGTCACCCGAAAAAGGAAGGAAGCACTATGGATCGACGCCGTTCGCTAGTTTCATTTCACACTTCACACCGGTCGGAAGATCTTCGCGTGTTTTGTGTCACCTGCACGAAAAGTTCCAGTCGATCAGAAAGGAAAGTGGTGGCCTATTCTGGACGACAGGCGAAAAGATACCGATTTATCCTCAGTCGGGACTCGTAGATCCATCTCGCGTGAATGATTCGGTCAGGATCGCACACGCCGTGGTCTTTCCTAGTTACCTTATGCTATGACATCCGCTGAGCGAGAGCGCAGCGCTCGGAAACAGAGGGAATGCCTATTTGACGTAAATAAGACTCCGCCAGAGCGACAACAGAGCGCGACACTATAGGCGTGCGATGGCGGGAGAATAAAGGCCAAAAGGTGAAAAGGACTCAGAGAAGAGGATGACACGGAGGAGAGGTGCTCACTCACGCTCAGACAAGCACTAAGTGGTGAGTGCGAAACCTTACTCCACTGCCTTTTCTCAAATGGTTGGGCGGAAGCGGAACCGGGACCCTTCAGCGAGGAGGCAGCGTCCAGGTATTAGTTGTGTCAACCTATGCAGCTACTGTGGGACTCGGAGTCCCAGTTTCAGTTACGGAGCTTTTTGAGTACACCGTGCACCGTTGCATTCAGGACCACGACTTTTAATCGGTTGGTACAGAATATCCCGATTAACTGGGCTAGAAGATACCGGGTAAACCGCGACCCAGAATTCTATGGTTGAAATCATAAGTGAACAGGTGAATGGCGCTAACAAATGTTAGAATTCCATCTGACGGTTAGATAAGAACGTCCCCAACTGCTCGCGAAGTAGGACTGTGCCCTGTGACAGGTGTATACGGTGGGGGACGGAAGTTTGATGATTAGGAAAGGAAGCAGGACTGCATCCAGTGGTATTCTGTCTCTTCCAATCGATTTAAATTCGCGAGTACGGCAGCCCCTACCACTGAGGTGGGCAACTTGAGTGAACGATTCCATCTTTTACCCACGGAATTCGAATCATAAGACACAACTTCCACATCAACTCTAAAAGCCACCACCTGGTCACGAGAAAGGACACAGAGTTCCACGTTTCCAGTTTTCGTTTGCTTACGCCTTGCCGGCTTTCCCTCTTTTGTCTGTTGCTTTGTCGAACCGACAACAGGGTCGGAAGCCAATCGTCCCGCGCTTGTACGCGTCGATTTCTTTTTTTTCCGTGTTCCACTCTCTTTTTTGTGTCCTGGTGTTGCCAAGCAGCCAACTGCCATTTTTTTAGAGGCTGTTTACTCGGTTTGAATTGTGGACGCATTTGTTGAGTCCCTGTTCGCGTTTTGTGAACCTTTGCATTGAAGCCTTACAGGCTTGAGTTCAGATCTCAGGGAAGTTTGAGTAAACATACCGCCTTTGGCAAGATCATAAGGGAGAACATTCGCCGGTTTATTTCGGCGGATTTGCCTTGTTCTCGCCATATCTAACATATCCGCGAGCGGCGTCGGTTGGAGTCACAGCGCGCCCGCTGGCTGAACCGTGACTTGTTTCTGTCTTGTCTTTCCGTGCTTCCCAAGTTTCTTCGCATGCCGGAACACTGGCACACACCTTTCTTCAGGTCTGAGTTAAACGCTCCATTTTTTACGAGAGATGTGCATTCTCTCGCCGTTGCTGCGGCCTAGTTGGTGACTTTCCCATCCGAGACAAGGATCGCAAGCTGCGCGCAGAAGCGACGATCACGGAGCACACATCGAAACCTTGCACATTTTATAAAACTGACGAAACTGCGGTTGACGTGACGGCAGCGCGACGCTTTTCGGACGCCAGTTCCATCTCATTTGCTGTCTTCCCTTCTGGACCGGATTTGCAGCGCGAAGGAAACCTTTTGAGTGTGCAACTTCTCGAACCCGCTGCTTCAACTCACGCGTTCCTTGTGCCAATGCAGTGAGCATCTCGAAAAGGAGCGAAAAACAGTGAACGGTTTTCACGGGAAGTCGCTGGCTGTGTTGAACGCGCGGGGCTGCCGTGCCTTGGATGTCATCGCGTCCTTTCGTTTCTTCAGATTTTTTTCATTTGTGCCTGTGTTTTCGGGCGCGCGGCATGCCTGCAACCTGCGAACTCCGCGGTCTCAAAATATCCGCAACTTCTTCCGCACGTCCTTCGCCGTTTTCTGACCCTGTCGATTTCTGTGAGTTTGTGTGACTCTCGCTCTCGGATCCAGTCGAATCCTGCTGTGGTTTATCTGGCGTCGTTCTTTTTCTCCCCAGTCTCGATTCTCGTCCCGACTGCTCCTTTCTCCTGCTCCGAACGCCGTTTCTTTTCTCCTCCTCCCCCTCTCTCGTCTCCTCTCAGGCTCTCTTCTCTTCCTCATATATTTCCCCTTTCCTAACTCCCTGTTGTTTCTTTGTGTCAACAAGCTCCAGGAGACGACTGTCACTCCGGTCCGCTGCCCTGTCTACCTGCGCCCAAGCTAACGCCTCGCTCTAGATGTCTCACTCTGCCGTCGTTTTGTCTCGCTCTTGCCGTCCGTGCACCTCTGCCCACAAGGAAAAGCTCCACATCTCAATTGGTAATGCAATGATGCAACTTTAGATTCGTGCGAGCGCTCATCTCGTTCTCGAGAAGTCCTACACGAACCGGGGACCGCAGGTTCGGGTCGAGTCGCAAAAGAAACCTGCTGCACTCTGGGCCTCTCGCGACACCCGCTCGCAGTTTATTCACGGCGTCAACGGGGTAATTTCTACTCCGCATCCTTTCGCCCTCTACCTTTTCTGTGCCTCTCTTCTTCGCTGGCTTCCACCGGCCTGCGAGGTCTCTCTCCACTGCGGCTGTCGCGTTTTGAGAGTTTTTTTGCCTCAATGGAGAAAAACCAGTCACGAGAGAAACGGCGTCGAGGAAGCTCGCTGGCCGCGGCAGAGGATGCCTCGCCTGAGCATTGTCCGCATGCACTGGGGAACGCATCGTCGCCTTCTCTCATGCTCACCGACTGGTACCAGCTGTCGATGCTCTACGCGAACTGGCGGGTCGGCAAACACAACCAGCATGCAGTTTTTGAGGGATTTTTCAGGAAGGCGCCATTCCAAGGGGAATTCGCCGTCATGGCTGGCGTCAAGCAAGTCGTAGAATTCATTTCCAACATGCGATTCTCTGAGGAGAACGTCGAGTTCTTCAGGTGAGCGGGCGCCGCGGTCTCCAAAACGAAGGGCCAGATGGGGACAAAGACCGCGTAGGACGCAGACACACTGCTGTCGCGCCGCTAGCCTTTCGAGAGCACGCAGCAGCAGCAAAGCTTACAGTAGACAAGAAGGGAGAGCGAGAAGGAGGAGGTGAGAAGGGGAGAAATGGAGGGGAGGAGAGGAGAGGGAAGAGTCGGAGGAGAGTGACGGATAAGCAACACAGCAGTGGAGACTGGAAGTCCGAAGAGAAGGGGAGGTTGGGAGACTCTCGGGAAGAGGTGGAAGGAAAGCGCTTTCTCTGGCGTCCATAGAGGTCGTGTAAGGAAGTCGAAACCGAGAGAGAACACAAAGTGAGAGGCTTTTTCACCCTTTGCTGTCGCAGTGCTTGCCCCCGTGCTCTAAACGTAAATTGTCACCTTCGCACTGACCTTTTGTGTCAAGTGCAAGTTGTTGAGTCAACATGCATGCTGTTAACATCGCCCGTGAGACTGCGAGTTCCAGATGCTGGACAGAAAAACGGGGTAACTGGCGACAAGCCGGCGAGCCTCAGCAAGGAGCGAAGCCTCTCGCAGGTCGAGTGTGTCAAAGCGAAAACAGAGAAGACGTTCTTGACTCTTGATGCGTGAGCATGCAGGACGGCTGCTGCGTGCTCTCGACAGACAGCCGACTCGCCACACTCTGTCTTTTTCTGCTGTGCTGGTCTGTCGTCTGTCGTTGCCGCAACAGAACTCAGTTCCCGCATGCAAGCGAGGAGTTTTTCAACTACCTCCGCTCGGTGGACTGCTCCGACCTTTGCATTCACGGTGAGTGTGAGCCATGACCTTTCAGAGAGACCAGAAGGCGCAAAATCAGGCGCGCGAGTCAGGCGCCGCAAATCCGGAAAGCGGGAGAAGCGAACAAGCGCTGGACCCGTTGTTTTGACTGTTTTACGAAGTATGCTTTTTGATTTTCAACAGTTCCGTTATGAACGCGAAAGTCGTCTATTTAGGTCGTTCAACCGTGTGTTAGTTGTCCCAGTGAATGAGAATTAAGATCAGTCCTGTGTCAACCGATCGAAGTTCATCGTTCTTCCTCCGTTGCGAATGTGATCTGGAGAGACGCGCTCTTGCTGGCTTCCCCACCCATTCTGTTCGGTGCCTCGCTTGAGCGTTTCTCTGCTGAGCGTTCCCTGAGAGTGGACTGCCCGCTCCTTCCCATTCAACAAGCGGTTTGTCTACAGCCTGTACCGTTCAATTCTGAGGTGCAGCGTTACCTTCGATGACTCCTTGTAGTCTCACTGGAGTAACTCGAGCCGAGTAAATCGAGGCCTTTCCTTCTAGAGCACACCGCGGCATGCAGACGCAGCCTGGAATACTCGGTCATCGTACGCGCTCACATTGGGGCACCTCAAATGGAAGAGAAGCTGCAGCAGGAGGGGAATTGACGAGGTGACGCTCAACATGACCGGGTTGTCTGGGAGCAAGTCGCCGTACATGCACAGTCAACCAGCTAAAACGGAACCTCCATTTCCTGCTACAGAGTGTAGAGCGTGATCACGGGAGAGCAGACTCTTATCCCAGTGCTTCGAGAAATGGTTTTCGAGGGTCATTTCTTCCTCCTGCGCTGGGTGAATCCGTCGTGTCTTTCTCCAGGACAGCCGAGCGTCTGAGACGAGACGCAAGAAACGCGTCTGAAGAACAGCCGCTTCTTGTCCACTGTGTGTAACTACAGCCGCGTGCAGGGATGCGGTCTCATCTTCGTAGTTCCCCGTCCTCAAGGGAAGCTGCACTCCCCTCGTCGTTGTCTGTCGTGACGGCCAGCTTCTTCTGTCTCTTGTGCTGGTGCAGAAACAGTCGTCGCTTGCCATGGGTGGGTGCATGCAGCCTCATGTTCGCGATGGGAAGATGACGTCAAGACATGCGGTGACTTACATGCGCTTGAGTTCGGAGTGATTCCTTGCCCGCATGTTTTGCAGCGATTCCCGAGGGAACAATCGTTTTTCCGAAGGTTCCACTCATCCGCATCGAAGGACCGCTTGCCATTTGCCAGCTGGTTGAAACGCCCGTTTTGAACATCCTCAACTTTGCGATTCTCGTTGCGACTAACGCAGCTCGGTGAGCCTTGCTCTCGTCTCCGTCGTTTCGCTTGTTCTGTCTTTCGGAAATGACATCCCTGCTCCTCTCGCCGTGGAAGCTCGGCGTTGCAGCAGTCGCGTTGAGTGGGGACTTTCACCAGCTTTTTTTTAGGTTTTCTCGGCTCGGCTCATCGTTGGCCTGCTACCTTCCGGTGTTCTTCTGCATGTTCCTTGCTCACTTTGCTTCCTTCTGTCTTCCTGCCCGTTTCTGTGGGGTGCGCATGTCTCCTCGCGCCTCGGCAGATGCTCGCGTTCGTCGTCACAGCCTCAGACGCTTCCTCGTCTCTTTCTGATCGTGTGCCCTCTGGTCTACATGCCCTCCTCCGTTTCTTCCTCTCCCTCGCAATCGGTTGCCTCCCGCCTCACCTCTGTCTTCTGTTCTCTCGTCTTGTCGCTGTAGGCATCGCTTGGCGGCAGGCTGGGACAAAGAACTCCTCGAATTCGGCGCGAGACGCGCTCAAGGTAAACCCAGGACGCTGAAGGTGAAAAACGGTGCCAGATGGTCGCGCCGGGGAGTTCGCTGGAAACAGCGGGCAACAGGTTTCGGTTTGCTTCTCCGCTTCTAAAAACATTCAGATCTTCCCCAGTTGTTCTCTCTATCGGGGTGAAGGCGCACCTACACCCTGCGGCGTACCCACCAGTTTGTGGTGTGCATCAATTCTTGACGAAATTGCGTTTTCCTTTCTGTCTTATGACTGCTGTGTATATACACGGGACCAAAAAGATTTCTTATACCGGTAAAGAGTCTCCAGTGTCAAGGGGTGCCTGAAACCGAAAACGTATCTGACAGCGTCCTTTACCTTTTTCTTAGGTAAAAGACACTCTCTATACGTATGTGTTTCGATACGGTTTTCATAAAGTAAATATTCAAACGACTTTTCTCCTCGCTGTGCCTTTCCATCTTTCTCTCCCTGTCTACCTCTTCCTCTGTCTCGTTCTTTGACTTCCTCGTTCCCTCGTGCTCTATAGCTTTCTCTCCTTCGCCTCTCGGCCGGTCTCTACATCTCGCTCTCCTTCTCTGTTTTGGCTCTCCCTCTGGCGGCTTCTTCAGGTCCTGACGGGGCTCTCAGTGCAAGCCGGTACTCTTACTTGGGAGGCTTCGACGGCACCAGCAACACACTGGTAGGGAAGTTTGTGCAAGGCGGAGAAAGAACAACGCGCCTCGAGTGTGCCCTTGCATGCGGTCAAAGAAAGGACGCACTTGGTTTGCGTCTGGTTTGAGGCTGTGTTATATCAAATGGATATTCGCGTCTCGTCTCCATCGAAAGCGTCCACGCGTTCATGACAGGCATGCACCTCCTGGAAGGTGTATTGATAAATATTGAGAGTCCAAATCAAGGTAGCCAACACCGGGTACGGCTTCCCGCAGAAGGCCAGTGTCTTCTACTCTCCACGATGTCGAGTAGAGACCGCTGAGTCGCGATCGCTTCGCATATTTTCAACTTTCAGTTCAAGGCTTCGACGAACCCAGCTGGGATAGGTACCGCGCAAGCAGTTGCTTTTGCCCTACTATTCGGCGACGAAAAGCGATCACCGAGACAGAAGGAACGGGGGGCGAGGCTTTGCAAGAGTCGCCGACAGGGGAGTGGATGGAGATCTGAGATTCGCGCCTGACGTTCGAGCGTCGGATACCAGAGCGTTACTTCGTCAACAAGTTGTTTCTCGGAATGCAGTCAGGGGATGAGAATTCGTTCGATCTTTTTGATTCGGGGCACAGGTGGCTGGTGCGGTAGACGCACAAGCCGAAACCCGCCGACAGCTCGGCTCGCGCGAAAGAAAGCGGTGCAATGAGGCCTGCGGTATCCCCTCTTCGACGAAGAGAGAAGGGAGGGAAGAACGCGCCACCACCGGGGCTGCCTTCGAACTCCTTCGCGCAACTTCGGCGATCCGGAGACTCGCGACATGCCTTGTGGGGGGTGGGGGGGGGAGATGCGGGGTGCATGCGTGTGTAGAGGGTAAAAGTCCGTTTAGCGACTTGCATGCGTTTCAGCTGTCTCACTCAGTGCCGTGGGCTGTGTGTGGGGAACCGAGGGAGTCGCGTTCTGTGTCCTAGAGGCCTTCGTTCCTGTGGTTTTAGGTTCTGTGAGTTTGCCTGTGTTCACCTGTTGCTCTGCACGGGAGAAGACTCAAGAAACGCGTTGCCTCTGCGTTCTCTCCTCAGGCTGCCTACCTCTTCGACATTCCACTGCGGGGGACGATGGCTCACTCCTTCGTGACTTCGTTCTCTTCTTTTGACCAGCTGAAACCTGAACTCGTTGTGCCGCCTGCAGCGCCAACTGATGCTGCTTTGCAACCTGAGAAGGGAGTAGTCAATGGACCCCGCTCGACTCCCGTCCTGCGAGGAAAGGACATCATCGAAAGGGTGCGTGCTCGAGGGACGGAAACGAAACTGGCGTCTTCGCTGCCCACCAGCTGTTCTCGACGCTGAAGTGTGTATCTATGTATCTATGTATCGATGTACGTATATGCGTATGTATGCATGCATGCCTGTGCATGCAAATATAAATATAAATATATATATATATATATATATATATATATATGGATCCATGTGTATGAACATGTGCGTGTATGTGTTTATATATATATATATATTCATATACATGTATATGTGTGTATGATTATGAGACGACGAGAGAGAGATTGCCAGGGTGTTGCCTCCCTCGGGAGGTCCCAAGCCCTCGCACGGAAGACAGAAGGAAGAATCGGGGGAGAAATGACTCGGCCTGTGGTTGGGAAAGGCGTCATACAGGGTTGTCTCTCTCTCTGGCTTTGTTTTTTGCTTGTGAAAACGCTGATTTGCTGTGTCGCTTCGATTTTTAGCCAGACAACTCCTGCACCAGCTTCGAGGTCGAGCTCCCTGCAACCGCATGCAGATGCGCGTGTATTTCTGGACTTTGTCGGTGTCTTGAGTTGTCAGCGGGATCTGCGTTTGTTGATCTGCAGAAGCGTGTGTAAGGTTCGAGGTGTGTTTGCAAGCGGCCCTGTGCGCTGAAGTCAATGAAGACACAAGAAGCCTCTGCAGAGTCTGCGTCTCTCCGCTTTGTGTCAGGTGCTCAAGTATCGACAGAAAGTGATTGATTTGTGGCCGAGCGAAAACCTCGATTCGATGATGAACATGGGTGAACTGGCTGCATTCACCGCGTTCGCGCAAGTGAGTCTCCTTTCCTCTCCGCTTCTGTCTGCGTCTTCTTTTCCTCCATGTTTGTCTCCGTTTTCGCCGGGCAGGAATGCGGATGTGACGCAAAAAGCGAGAAAAGGCTCAGAACACCAGCAGCGCATGTGGCGGAATGCCGCCTTTGCGGAGAGATGCAAGAGACAGCGTGCCCGAATATAGGCCGAACGCCTCTCCCGAGCGTTCTTATGCCGTGGGGATCACCACCAGACGGAGGAGGGGCGGGGGTGTTGACGGAGAGGGTCGAGGCCTGGAACAGCAGTGGCCGGAACTCTGGGGAGCAAACAGTAGAGGCGTTTAATTTCCGATTCTCGAGGACACTGTAGCTGAAGGTTTGAAGCGACCTCTCTGATGGGACTGGACTGAGAAAGAGTTTGGGAGGCGAACAGACACACACATGCTTGTCGCTTGTGTTCCTCCTTCAGTTTCGCTTCCACACCAAGACGCGTTCTGTTTTTGTCCTTTTCTTTGTTAGACGTTCCCCAATGCCTTCCTCGCTCTCGTTGACACTTACGATACGCTCTGCTCTGGTACGGAGACAACAAAGCAACCGAGGAAACGCCTTCCCTGGTTTCTCGCTCGGTGGCTTCTCTCGCGCGCTTCGATTTCCCTCTTCCTCGGGCATCATTTCCGCGGTTTCTTCATCTCTGTGGGGCGTCACGGCCTGCACCACACGTTCCTTCTCCCGTTCACTTTGCTCAGGCTGTCTCGGATTCCTCTTTCCTTCCGGCCGTCTCTCTTCCTTGCTGCTGTCTCCGTCACGGAGTTCTTCTCTCTCGACCCTGCGTCATTCGGACATGCTCGTCTGCGTTTCCTAGTCCCTGCGGCTCCGATACATGCGTGTATCTGTCGATCGGCCTATGGATCCATCGATATTTACCAATCGATCAATATCTACATATCTACATATATATATATATATATATATATATGTATACGTAGAAGTATTTTATATGCACAAATGCACGGGTATGCATGCATCTTCACATCACACCACATCTGCATTTCTATCGCTTTCTCTTTCCCCGTCTCTCTTTTCCAGGTGTTCCGAACGCTCTTGTGGTAAGCGCCGC
This sequence comes from Toxoplasma gondii ME49, assembly GCF_000006565.2. Classification (NCBI taxonomy): domain Eukaryota; phylum Apicomplexa; class Conoidasida; order Eucoccidiorida; family Sarcocystidae; genus Toxoplasma; species Toxoplasma gondii. The sequence continues at coordinate 756,879 of NC_031468.1, forward strand.
TCTCCTGGAGTGCGGCTACCATCCGAGAGGCATTCGTCTGGACTCCGGTGACCTCGCCTATCTCTCCAGGTAGGTCGCCTGTAGGCTCGCGTTCCACAGCAAACGACTGTTTTTGCCGTTTCGTAAACAAGCAGAATGTCATGTCTCGTGCCAGTGCAGGAAGATCGACTTACGTAACTCAACGAGGAGAGAGCGATAAAGTGACAGCCGTGAAGAAGAGCGTAGCCGCGCCAGAGGGCGATGCATGCATGCGCGTAGATAGGCCATGGGGTGTAGTTGCCTACATGCTTCTACATGCGATACGCTAAATCAATGGACATAAGCATACAAATATATGTCTATATGTGCAGATAAACATAGATACTCAGAGGCGTGCGTTTGAGCGGGAAGAAGGAGAGAGACAAAAACCACACGATTGTTCTACCTCAGCATGTCTGTTGATGCCCCCCTGGACTGCTGTGTTGTGCTGTGCATTCGCGTCGGAAACCGGTCGCATGCACACAGGCTGTCTCGCAAGCTCGCAGGAATGTTGTCGAGGGATGCTGTCTGTGTGCATGTGCTTTCCGGTCTCCTCTCGTGTACGACTTTTCTTGTGCGATGCAGAGAAGTCCGCAAATTGTTCCACGAGGCAGCAGCCGCTTTTGAAATGCCCGACCTCGGTCGGCTGAAGATTGCAGCTTCCAACGACCTCAACGAAGTCGTCATCTCTTCGGTTCGTGACGAGGTATGTTTACACGTCGGCCATGACCGTATACATATGCATACCCAATGATGTTTCTTCACACATCCATGCATGCATCAACACACACATATTTGTGAATATATATATATATATAAATATATGTATGCATGTGTGTACCTACATGCATGTGTGTATACGTAGAGATATAGTGTGGTTCTGTATACTCTGCATGCAGGTTTATAGTAATATGTTCTGCAGAGACAAGTCTTCACATGTAACACTGGTGCTGGCAACGCAAGTGGGCGCAAGCGTCTGCCTGCCTAATAATGACGGAGAGGGTGGAAGACAAAGAGAGGGAGGTTGCTGCGCGAGCCTTAAAGCGTCTGCGAGGCGACGCTTCACTTTTATACGTTTTTATTGCTCCCGTTTCTCCGTCTCCCGTGTGCGTCTCTCTCTCTCTCTCGCTCTGGCGCGGCTTCCCTTCTCGTCTCCAGCGGAGCGTAGAGAGTTCGGCGCCACTCATGAATCTGTTGGTACCGCCTTCATTCGTTGATTTTGCCTCCACGCATCTTGTCACTCTGGTTCTGCTCTCAGGGTCATGAAATCGACATCTTCGCCATCGGGACGAACTTGGTGACCTGTCAGGCTCAGCCGGCGCTCGGGATGGTAGGGAGCGCGCGCGGAAACGCATGCATTCACGAGAAGATTGAAGATGCGAGATCGCTCAGCGTCGCGGAAGGGGGCGGTGTTTGCTCCACCGTGTTTCTTCCCCATCATCTTCCTGGCTGTTTGCCTACCGTCGCGACTGTCTTTTCGATCGCTTTCCGACGGTGGCTAGCGCTTCTTGATCCAGGGGAGAGATCCAGAGACCGCGGGGCATTGTGCCAGGTCTACGGCTTGTGTGCAAGTGCGCCTGCTACGTACACCAATGCGTTTGCATGCGCAGGGTCGCTTGCGGTTGTCGCAAAACCTTCCTTGTGGTGTGCGTTTCGCGTCCTGTGTCCTGTCGACTCCCAACTATTTCCGAGTGTAGCCCCGGCTACGAGGCGAGGTCGCGTTCTCTTCGCTCTTCTCGCGTGTGTGCTCAGGTGTACAAACTCGTCGAGCTCGATGGAGCTGCATGCATGAAAGTCTCGCAAGTCTTCGAGAAGGCTTCGCTTCCGTGCAAGAAGGAAGCGTATCGTCTCTTCACGAAGGACGGTGCGCCTGCGGTCGACCTGCTCCAGGTGAACAAGAAGCGCGCGGAGCAAAAAAAAAGGCAAAAGAGACAAAAGGGAGAAGTCAGGAAGGGGAGTCAGAGCTGCAAGGCTCTTGTTGCCCCGCACCACCAGGGAACTGCGTGGGTGGCAGAAAAGAAGGCAGAAAACAGACGAAAGGTCAGAGAGAGTTCCGAGACTGGAGACAGGACTTTGACGCGTAGTCCGAGAGTGTCATGTTCGTTGTATCTCTTCAGCTCACTCCGGAGTCAGAATCCGGCCAAAGCAGCTCCCTACTGGTACTCGGAAAGAGGAGACCGCGTTAGGTCTTGGGAACCCGAATTCCGAGCCCCCCATACAGAGCGGTATAAAGAAGTTGCCATATCCCCCGTACAACGTCCTCTGTTTTCTCAGGAAGCGAAGGATCCCCCTCCCGTTGAAGGCAAGCGAATCTTCTGTCGACATCTGTACGATGACCGCAAGCGGTGCTTCCTCGTCCCCTCCAAGGTCCAGCGACTTCTCCAGCCTTACATCTCCCATGGCAAACTCGTCGTGGAGCCTCTGTCTCTCGAAGTAGGCTCGCGAAGTCCTACGCCTGCACACACACACATGCTTCATTCACAAAGAGACGGAGACATGCACATGGCAAAAGGGAGTCAAACGCTATATAGGCAGAGATGTGCGGAGACACCCAGACGCCACTGAATGCATGCGGCGGAACGCATGTGACCATATATATACATATACACATATGTATATATATATATATATGTAAACTGGCTTTTTAAAGTGTGCGAGCAGACGAATCGGGTTATGGGTCACAGATGCATCCGTCTAGGTAGGGCAATGAGTCTGTTTCTTGTGCATCAGGAAGCGCGCATGCAGTGCATCACTGGCCTTCGCTCGCTGCGGAAAGATCTGACAAGGCTCGTCAACCCCACACCTTTCAAGGTGGGACATGCGGGGCCATTTCACCGGCCTTCCACACGGTGTAACTATAAATATATATATATATATATGTATATATATATATATATATGTATATATGCGTATGTTATTTGCTGCGAAGTAGGTCGTTATTTCCAGTGCGTTTGGTGACGACGTTTCGCTGGCTCCATTTGCGTCTTTGATGGTTGTATGCTTAGCTCGATGCCTCGATGTGCCGATAGCTAAAGCTTTCAACACCGCGTCTCTGGCAAGGTGTGTATGCGTACACGCGCATGCGTATTATGTAGGCGTTCGAGGCGCATGTCGCGTAGACGTCTTCGACTGTGTAGACGTTTCTATTTTTCACATAATTGCGTAGGTATCTGTATTTGAGAGACGCGTAGATGTTGCTACGAGCGTGCATGTCGTTGACCGCCAAATCCGTGCCGTTCCACACACAAACGCATATATATATATATATATATATATATATATACATACAAATATCTATGTGCAGGCGTACATACGTACATAAATATTTATATATTTATATTTGTATATATATATATATATGTACACGTGAGTGCCTGCAGATAGTTGGATATGTGGAGATAAGGAGGTGTATAGATGGAAACATATAGAGTGTAGGGATTTCGACATGGTTGTTTGTTTTCCGTGTGAATGTGCCGGTGTAGGTGTCTGCGAGCGAGGAGTACTTTACTTGTTTCCATCGCATGTGGCAAGACACCGCACCTGTTCGGACTTACGCGTAGGCAACCGCGCGAGGAGACGCGCGAAAAGTCGATGTTCTTTTCGAGTTAAACACCCGGTGTTCTTCAATGCCGAGTGGCGCTTCGGAGGTTGGCCCCCGAAGGCAGATTGACGGATGAAGCTGCGAAACAGACACTGTTTTTGCTGGCGACGATGCATGCGTCCCCGCTGACCAACTCTTGATGGAGGGAGGGTCGTTGGGCTTAGCAAGAGGGCCATCCAGTGGCTTTTTTCATGGAGTCTCTCTCCCTGCGTGCTCGAAGAAGGAACGGGAGAAGTAGGGAGCAGCGTCGAACAGCAGTCTGGTCGCCGTCTAGTCGAATTGTGAATGAGCTGGAAAACGCCGTCGAAACGGCGCGCGGAACGCGTAGCAGGAGACCGGGAGAATTGGCTGGTCGACAAAGTCGAGCCGTTTTTATGTACTTATAGAACCAAAGTTAGAATCACGAGGGAAGTGGGGGGGGGGGGGCTTTAGGGAGTAACGAGGAGCGGTCCTTAGCACGGATGAGAGGTCGAAGGCGATTGTTTACTGCAGAGGCTGACTTGAGTTCTTAGTCTCAAGTATGAGAAGATTGGAGAAAGCGGATAAATCCGATTCTTCAGAGTCCTTTTCGCTCTCTTCCCAAACTCTTATTTGATCTTTTTCTCCGTCAGCGTAGACCTCGCAGTGGCTTCTCTCATCTCGGGCACCCTTGGCTTGGCATTGTCTCGCGCGTTTGTGTTTGTTTGTGTCTCTATCTTTCTTGTCTTTATCTCGACGATTTGCCATGTTCTTCGCTGCCTCATGGCTCCAAAGTACGCACCATGGAAAAAACGCGAAATCCGTGAGTCGGGACAACACAGCTGCTGAGAAGCCGTTCCACCTTCACAACTGTAAACGCGCCTGTTGTTGGGGTGCAGAAGACTCAGTTCGCCGCTAAACAGAATCCAAAGGCTTGCGATGCCTCCCGGTGTATCGCCTTCGCTCTTTGCTGTCGACTCTCTCGGTCTCGACTGCGCCCTCAGCTGTCGAACTGGTAGGAGAGCCTCTCTAGCTTTCGCGCATGGTAGTTTCTCTGCACCCACCCGGTCTAGTTGCTGAAGCGGTGAAGACACAGAGTTGAACTTCGTAGCTCCGGCGGCGTGTGAACAAAAACAGGGTCTCCTCCGTTCTGCCAGATGTATCCTGGGGAGGTCAAAGAAGTCAGACAAGCACCCCCGCAAGGACCCGACGACCAGCTTAAACAAAGCTTTCTCCAAAAAGGGCATGGCAACGCCGTGTCACACGTCGGTTATGGATACACATTTCTCGATGTTGGAGCCCCGTAACGGTAAACGTTTTGTACGCATCAGTCAACGGGGGGAGAACCGCCGTCCTTTACATCTCACGCATCGAAAGAAATTACTTCGAGGATGGTAGTATGTGTTGATGACACCCCACAAACTGGCTTCAGCCAGAACAGAGGTAATCGCGGTGATCTGCGAAGATTTCGGTAATTGTCACGTGGGAACCTAAGCACAGAATGAGACTTAAGTTACTTCCCTCTTCTCCGCTGGAAAGGTCCGTGGACAGTCGATGTCGCCTCGACATCGAAGGCAATCTCCACTGCCCCAGTCGCATGTGCTCATCCTGTCCAAGTCCTCTCACCATCGGGTAATCACAGGATTTCTGCTCGACTGTTTGGCTGTCGACAATCCTCTGTATCTGTGCACATTTTTCACACTTTCAGCTACCATCGATTTCTTTTTTGAAAAGACTCTCTCGGAGACCACTTGGGGGGGAGTTCGCCCGTAAGGATGGATGCTCAACGCTCACCATGGCGAATCAAAGGAGCCGTGGCACAACCGGCCTTCGGCTTGCGTTCTTTGCTGATGATGATCGATTCTTCCTGAGAACTTTAGGGGAGACGAGGAGATACTGAAGACACATGAGAGGATCCGGCCTGTTAGGAAAAAGAGACGCCTCCCTCTTTTCACTAAAAGCAAGAAACGCTAGTTGGGTTTTCAGAGACTTGTGGCATGTCCTCTCATGTAGTTCCTGAAACCTACAGCGGCAGTGAAAGAAAGTCCCATCTCGCTTTCTCAAGCCTCAGTTCTTGTCTTCTACTTTTGTGGTACAGCTTAAATTTGGGTGGTGAGGTTCAAAACGGAACTCCTCCTAGTCAATTCGTCATCCAGATGCAACGATATGATGTCCTTACTGCGCCAGTTTACATCGGGTGTTCGGAAGTCGTTCTCCCACTTGACTGGTGTTACTAAGGTCTATATCGCAGGTAGTTGTACAGAGAGTGAACAAAACAGGAACTTGGAAACGGGTCTCTCCCTCCTACCTTTCAGAAGGAATCCCGCGATGAAAAAGATACCCGCACATCCTCGTATTTGCTACGGACTCTGGAACTTTCGAGAGCCTCGCTTCGTCGCTCTGTGTGCCGTGAGCACCACGAAAAATGAAAAGGTGCTTTCTTTGTCTACATCTTTTTTCCGCCAAGAGAAGACAGGCGCTTGGTTCAGTCTTTCTTCACCTCTCTTTTCTCTCCACCGTCCCCGTCTTACTTCCTCCCTCACCGTCATCCGCAAAAGAAACGCCTTTCTCTGCGCTCTTCTTCATCTGCGGGAACGTTCCTAAAGAACCAGTCCACGGACATTAAATCCCTCTGCCAGTCTTTCTCCTCCTTCCCTCCCTTTTATTTTGCCTCGTCTTGCCTCAAATGCATGCACACATACATAGATGCATTGTGGGGATATATATATATATATATATATATTTATACATACATATACATACATATACATACATACATATGCATACATATGCGAGCTTCAGTTCTTCTTTCACTTCCAGGCCACCTAGGTCCCTTTTCTCCTGTTGTCTTCACCTGCCTGGGCTGTTTAGGCGTTTCCGTCTCAGCTTTTTTTCCGGTCGCCGTCCTTCTGCGGCAGTCTTGCTCTTTCGCTTGCTCGTCTCTCCAGCCTGACGCCCCCCACTATGGGCACCCGCGGCGCCGCTAACCGCCTCGCGTCCAAAAAGGCGGGAGGAGAAAAAGCGGAAAAGGCTGCCATTTGACAGGAAATAGTCAAACCTGAAAAAACATGTTTCTGCCCAAGTCGTGGCTGAAAGGAAACGATGTGGGGTGTTCGACAAGCCACGGAAGGCGAAAACGCGAGCAAGTCAGACTCAAAGTCGCCGGCGAACAAGCGGTTCGTTGACTAAAACGCATGCCCTCTCCATGCATGCATCTGTCTGGCTGAGAGGATTTGACGTTTTTTGAGGAAAAAGGAAAGCGTTGACACTCAGAAGGAGGCTGGCTCGCTCGTTCCACCAAGATTTTCTCTCCTGCCGATCCTCTGTCTCTCTCAGAGCCTTCTTGACGCCCTGCGAGGTTTCGCGGCGGCCCACACTCTCCCCGCGCCTCTCTGCGGGCGACAGACTTTGGTGTCGGAATTTAGGGTCCTTCGATTTGTTTTCTGCTCAGTACACTTCCAGTTTTTTTCTGTGTTGGTTTCTCGTGCCGTCCGTCTTCTCCTCTTGAAGGGGAGGCACCCTGGAGCCTCATCTGCCTCGAGCAAGGAGGACGCTCTGCTGTAGGGGGTTTGTCGTTTTCTCTTCCCGCTCCGTGACCTTTCAGCTTTTCTCTCTTTTCAGCTTGTTTTCCTTCTCTTGGGGGCACCCAGCGTCTGTTTCTTCTCTGTCGCGCGTTCCTCTGCCCCTCATTTTCCGCTTCAACAGACCCTGTCCCTCTCGCTTCTTTCTGTTCTCACGCATTTCTCCGCCTTTTTCTTCCCGCTCTCGCTTCTCTCTGCTCTCTGCGTTTTTCTCTCTTTTCGATGGCGGTGTTTCATGAAGCCTCGGCTCCGCCTGGGGCTTCTTCTGCGCCGAAGAAGAGCAAGAAGCGGAATGCTTTCGAAACCTTGGGTCTGTCGACGCCGACGTCTTTGGCGGCGATCAAAGGCCTAGGCTTCTCCCAGCCGACGCCGATCCAGCGGCGCGCGATTCCCCTTCTGCTCAAGGGCAAAGACTGCATTCTGATGTCTCGTACAGGGTCGGGGAAGACAGCTTGTTTCCTGCTTCCGCTTCTGGACTTGCTGGGAGAACACAGCTCCGTCGTCGGAGTGAGGGCAGTCCTGATCGCGCCGACTCGCGAGCTTGTGGCTCAGATTCACCGCGTCTGCTCCAAACTTCTCCACAGCAGCTCGCTGCGCGTCTGCTGTCTCTTGGGAGGCGAGAACTACTCCAAGCAGTTTCTCGCGCTGTCGCGGAACCCAGACGTCCTCCTCACGACCGTCGGCAGAGGCTCCCAGCTGATCCACGACAAGGTCCTGAGTCTGTCTGCCGCGAGGTTTCTCGTGCTCGACGAAGCCGATAGAATCTTCGAGCTGGGATGGAAAGAACAGCTCTCAATGCTCTTCGCCGCCCTCCCTGCGAGCAAGCAAGTCGTCCTCGTCTCCGCCACCCTCCCGGGGGACCTCGTCAACTTCGCCAGACTGGGCCTGAGGGACCCCGAGTTCGTCCGCCTCGAGAAAGAATGCACTCTCAGCGACGACTTGCACATGCAGTTCCTCTTCGTCCGAGCAGCGCAAAAAGTCCCCACTCTTCTCTTCCTGCTCAAACAAAGCATTCAGGTGCGCAGGAGAACAGAGGATGCCACGGGAGACAGACGCCTCGAGATGCAAAGCGGGCATCGCATGCACCCATCACGCAGATCGGAGAGAGGGGAACAAAGGAAGGAGAAAAACAGCAACGAGAGAGGTCCATGAAGACTCAGACGCTCCTCCCTGGCGACGGCGAGATGAAGTCCACTCTGCATGTTGAAACAACAGCTTGATGTGAACATCTCCACTCATTCGAAATTGCGAATCATGCACATGCATGCATACACACATGCATACATGTACACATACATATCAAGCACATATATGTACATGCATATATATATATATAATATATATATATATAATATATATATATATATATATATGCGTGCAGTTGTTTAGGCTGTTTGGAATGGTAGTAGAGGACAAGTGGATGTGTGTTTGTCTTTGCATGCACCTTGCTTTTGTTTGTGCAGAAGAAAGAACAAGTTTTAGTTTTCGCGTCCACTCGCCATCAAGCGACTTTTCTTCAGTGTTTCTGCGAGCGTCTCGCCTTCCCCTCGGCTGTCATCTACGGTGCAATGGACCAGACAGAGCGTGTACAGACTCTCGCTGCATTCAAGAAAGGTAGGTTCTACGAACTCCATCATCTGCGTTTCGTAAACCACAGGGTCGAAGCTGCCCGCTTCCAGGCGAACGTCTGTAGATACATGAAAGCAGACATAGCTACATGCAGACCCTCGTGTACGGGCTCCTTTCTATGTGTATACGCGTTTTCATACACTTACATCTATCTATCTGTCTTTCTCTAAATCCATATATATATATATATATATATATGTATATATATGTATATCTATATGTATATCTGTATGTATATGTGTGTATATGTATATGTTTTCATGGCTGTGAGCATGTGCCTAAGTTTTTGTGTGCACATTTGTCGATGAAGATAGAGGATTTGTGGTAGTGTATAAAAGTAGACAGATTCGTTGTGTACGCGAATGTCGATGTGCGTGCCTTAGACCGTGGCGTTCGTCTACCTCGACTGGCTGACGGTTAAGGCTGGTCTTGTTTTCCGTTTTTTCTCGCCGCCGTTCTCCATGGTGGCTTCGCACCTGTGTGCAGCCATTGTGCTTGACGAGGGAAGAGGTGTGTGCAGAGCTCTTGATTTTCTGCCGTTTTCCGCGCTTCCTTTTCTCCGCGGTTTGGCAGAGCCTCGTCTTCTCTTGTGCTTCCCTCGGCGTTTCGCTCGCTGCTTCTGTTCCTGCTAGCCGCGGGGACCAGGTTTCAGAGTCTCGGATGCCCGAAGGCACCTTCGTCGCGTTGAATTTGTGGCTCCGCGTTTCTCCTCTTCCAGGAAAAATCTCTGTGCTTCTAGTGACCGACGTCGCTGCTCGAGGTCTCGACATTCCTCACCTTCCCTCCGTGATCAACTTCGACTTCCCTTCTTCTGCGAAACTCTTCGTGCACCGCGTCGGCCGCACAGCGCGTGCGGGCAGGTAGGAACCAGCCGAGGAATCGATCGATCTCTCTGGCATGCGCAATTGTAAATATATATATATATATATGTATATATGTGTATATGTCAATGACTAGGGTGTATCGGTAAATATTGGATGCGTCTTTGCGGGGTACGTGGTTGTCTACTGCAGTCTGCATTCGCTCGACCAAAACTTCAAAATCTTCCTGTAGATCGAAAAACGTAGTGGGGACAGCTTCAGATGTTGTGTGAACGCCACCCGTATATCTCCTTATGTATACATGATGTTGGTATACATTCATACAGACAGACATACATGCGGTCGCTTGCTGTGTCTGCGTAACTGGTGGTTGGGTGTTGTTGAGTTTTCCATAGTTGCTGGTGTGTGGTTGCTTGGCTTGACCATCGTCTGTGTCTCACTTTTCTCTCGGCTTGTGGAGACCGGGAAGCGCCGCGCTTTCGTTTCGCGGGCACGGATGACTGCTGTGCCTCCGCTGTCCTTCTTCATGTTCGACAGATCGGGAACTGCGTTCTCGCTCGTCACTGGTGACGACTTGCCGTACGCGGTCGAGCTGATGAGTTTCTTGGGTGGGCGTCTCGTCCCTCCCTTTTCTTTCTCGTCCGAAGCCGATGACACTCGACAGGAAGAAGCTGAAGACGTTGACCTCCCCAAACCTGAAGACGCCTCGAAGGACACCGTATCTCCTTCTCCCTCGTCTGGAAACTATGTGCTTGCGGGGCCGCCTGCTTTGGTGGATCCGTTTGTCGAGTTCTGCGAATCTCTCCTCCACACAGACGACGAGGTCGCCGCGGCGCACAAAACGGCGTCGTCTGCAAATGCGATGTACTACAAGACGCGTCCCTCGGCCTCTAGGCAGAGTGTGGAGAGAGCGAAAGGTCTCCTTGCCCGATGCGGAGGCGCGATGGTTCTGTCTGCCTTCGCTCACCCATGCTTCTCTTCTGCTTCCGGACCGTCCGAAGCAGCTGTCCTGTCTCGCGTGGAGCGAGCTTCAGATACCGGCGAACCGGGACCGAAGGCCGCGTCTCCGAGCGCTGACGACGCAGCCCGCATGAAAGGCGAAGTTCTCTTTCGTTTGCAGAACTATCGTCCTACGATTGGCGAGCGCGGGAGCGTGCTCTCCGCCACAGTCATGCGCGGCATGCACTCAAAAAAGTCGGAGATGCTTCGCTACCGAAACCTGCTGCAAGAACTGCGAGAGTCCCCACTGGAAAACGCCCTCACGGAGAAGCGCGAGGAAGAGGAAGACTCGCCTCCCGTCAGCGGCTACGATGCAGACGAAAGCGATCGGGAAGACGGCCTGAAGCGCAGCGGTCGCGTCTCGGTCACTTCTCTCAATCAAACGCCTGGCCAGGACAGCGAAACGAGCATTCGGGAAGCGAAGCCTCAGAGGCGGCGGACTCAGGAGAGCGAGTCGGAGGAAGATGCCCAGTCGTCTTCGCTGCTCAACGGGCAGGCTTCTTCTCTCGGCGAAAGGTCGCAGCGCGCTTCGGCTTCTTCAGTGCTCTCTGGACTCCTTCCGAGGGACATGACCAGCGAGGGAACTTCGGCAAAGCAGCGAGTGAGTAAGCGGAGACTGAGACGCACGGCGAAGGAAATGGGCGTCTCGGCTTCCTCAGCTGCCGCAAAGGCCCAGTCCCTCTCGCTGCTCCAAGAAGACCGCGAAAAACGAGACGGCGACCGGCTCAACGGTGGCGGGGACGAGGGCGAGGCCGAGGGGATGAAGCGCAAAGGTGGTTTCTACCTCGATCTCCAGCGCGGCGCGTGCAGAGACAAAACTCAAGAAACGCTCCTCAGACTCGATGAGGCAGCCATGGATCTCATTGCCGACGAAAACGACGATATGAAGCGGCAGCGAGCAACCGAACAGCAACGGTGAGGCGGAGCGACGCCGCGCGGCGTTTTCAAGACATCCGAGGGCTCTCTTTTTGTGGAGATTTCTGTCCTCGAGCAGACCTGTCTGAGAGGAAGGGGGAGGCGGGTCTGTCCTATATACCCAGTTAGACCGAGCGCAACCTACGAATGCATGCGTAAACATAAGACTCTGTGCGAGCGAGGACGCTTCAGTGTTTCAACATGAGGACTGGCGTTTGCAGTTTGGGTCATCAGCTGGACATAGAGGTATGTTGTTCATGCGTGGAGAGAGACATTGCACATCCACTAGACACCCCGGTCTCTGTTCCTTGTGTGTATGCATACACGGCTGTAGCAGAGTGCCGACATAAATCGGTGTTGTTCTATTTGTCCGTATATATATATATATATATATTAGCCATATGGAAGTGTGGCTCCACATGTAAATAGAGGAAGGCGTAAGAGGGAAGACGAAGATGTCGAGCACCGTTTCGAATTTCTCTCTCCGTGTCATCGTTTTTGCCAGTTGGGATCCGAAGAAGAGGAAGTACATCATGATGAAGGTGGACAGCGCTACTGGAAGAGCCGTGAAGCGGAAGCGCGGCACAGACAAGCAAGAGGAGAAAACGTGAGCGTCTTTCAACACCCCTGGGAACTAATTAAGTAACGAATACTTGTGTTCGAATGCATGGGCCTCAGTTTCACCGCGACGCAATGCACATGGTTGTCAGAACGAGTGGACGCAGAGGCACGGTGTTTCTCTGTTTAGAGAGCTTCTCTTCTTTCCTCTTGCATTTGGTTTCCAATTCACGTATATCTTTATATCACATATACTATTTATAGATATGTATACATATCGGTAGATGCAACTAGACCTAGCTAGGTCTATAGAAATGTCGATATGTCGATAGCGTGGTTTCCGGATGTGGTCACCCGTAAAAGCGGTGTTTCTTCTCCTGCGTCTAATTCTGTATTCCTTCTGTCTCTGTTTTGGATAAAATACACTCCCCATCCGGCATATCAGTCTACTTTGTTCACGCATATACGCGAGCGTTCTTGATGGCCTTTGTGCCTGTGACAACCCGTACACTCGAGCCGCTTACGACGCCCCATGCTTCTGTTTGTTTTTCGTGTATGTAAACGGAAACGTCTGTTGTCTGTGGATCGGACGCAGCTTCTTCCGGTCAAATACCGGGCAGTATCTTCAAAACTGGATTTTTCTCGTCCACGCGTTCAGCTTGCAGATGCGGCGTGAGACTGTGTACGTGGGCGCGGGTGCCTGTGCGCTTGAGCATCTGAGAATTACAGAGGTGAACCTATGCGTTGTGGCGAGACCTCAAAGGGACAGTCTTGTCTCTTTCGACCGGGTGCGTATTTCTTGCACAGAAGCAGCGCTCATCGCTATGCGCAGTGGTGCCGTGAAACAAAACGAAGAATTCAGAGAGTTGGAGAAGAAGAGAGTCCGGAACTTGCTGCAACGCCGAAGGACAAGAGAGGCAAAGGACGCGGTGCAGATAAACATTTCGTTTCTTCTTCAGGTGGGTTGCCTTGCTTCCAAGCGCCGCTTGTGGCTCTCTTCATGCCTCGGGTGTGTGGCGTCTCTCGGTGCGTCACTCGCCCTCTCGCTTTGTGCATTACCGTGGTCGATTCTTCTCCCTTCTCGCCTAACGTGCTCCTCTTCCCTCTACGTAGCATCGCTCCTGTTCCTTACAGAGTAGCTATATGTTTTTTTTCTAAGCATTCTCGCTGCAGTGGTTTCTGAGTCGCCATACCCAGAGATTGTACTTTAGGCATTGTGTCGTGCCTGAATCTATCATGCGACTGTTTAATTGCTTTCCTAGCTGGAACGTCCCTTCCCATCCTCTCGCTGTAGTCGTGGCTGAGTCTCACTGGATGTAAGGCTTTCTGTGTGTGTGTCGTTGTCCCCCAGATTCTGATGGCGACGGACCAGGTCCTTCTGCGGGACGATTCCTTGCGTTTACCGACAAACACAAAGGTGAGAGAAAGAGTCCGCCTGCTCGAACGATAGACATGTATGCGTGCTGCTCCGAGTGTCTGTATCTCTTTTGTTGTTGCTTTCCTTGTTGGTGTCCCTGTATCTTTGCCTGTATTTCTCCTCAACTCATTCCCTGTCTCTCTCGCGGCCTCTGCGTTTTTCTCGCTCGTGGTCCTTCGCACTGGCTCTCTGTCTTGCGTTCTGTCTCGTCAACGATTCATGCGTGGTTCTAGCTTCATGTTTATCTGTTCTCAATAGAGGGGGCTAATGCACTGAAAAGCGAGACGAAAAGTTATCTGTGTGACTGGCGGTCTTCGCTAAACTGTGCCCGCCGTTGAGCGGCCACAAGACTGCCTGCCTGGGCATGAGTTGAGAATACAACCACATGACAAATGTAAGGCGTTTTGCATGCAAGTCCCCTCCAGCTGGCAAAATCCTAACATATATATATGTATATGTATATATATGTATATATATGTACGTGTATAGGGTTTATATGTATGTATATCTCTACGACTGTACAATATAGAGGAAATGCATTTGCCTATGCACCAAATGTATGAATATACGTGTAGATGTCCTGCGCATGAATATATATATATATATGTATATATGCCTACGTCGGAATTTATATGTGTATATAGAGCGGTTTGGCATACGTCACTTGTAAATGAATTGAGAAATATGCATATGTAGGTTTTGCGTGGCCTGAATTCCCTCTTTGGCTCGTGTGCAGGCATCCAAGAAGCTCTGCAGAAGGGTGTGAAACTGACACATAAGCAAAAGAGAATCGTGAAGAAACTCCAAGCAAATGTCATGTCATCGGGGCCGCAACGAGGTGGAAAGCGCGCAGCCGCTGCCACCTTGCCGACTGTCGAGCAGGTAACACATTGAAGAAAGGGTTCTTGCAAGCATCAAGTTTCTCCTCAAGCAAATGATCTAATAGTCCCGCATCCGAAACGCAGAACATCGGTGGCATGAATGCCCAACGCACGACGCATGCAGAAAGCAAGCGCAACAATACTGCGACGTTCGTGTATTTATAAGCTTGTCTGTTTTTTGTGTGGGTTCGTAGATACTGGTAGTGTGGACGTAAATGTAAAGGCTTTGATACAACTTGGCCCGTTCATTTGCGTATCAACATATCAGCACGCTCATATACGTATATATATATATATATATATATATTTATATGTTTATATGTATGTATATTTGCATGTGTTGATGTGCATGTCTGTCATCATCTGCCAGCAATATCAGAGCAGATATTTTTCGTTTGCTTCCATTTGTGCATGTGGGTTCGATTCAGATTGCGAAGAAACGCCGAAGAGATCAGCAGCTTCGTCTACGGCACGACAAAAAGAAGGCGATGGAAGAAGCACGGAAAGGAAAAGAAAAGTGGATGAAGAGACAACAAGCCAAAGCAGCGCAGAAGGGTGCGAAAAACCGATCGTTTATGATTGTAAAGAAGTCCAAGTCTCAGAAACGCAGTCGCCCAGGGCGACGCTGAAAATATATTTGCCCTAAAGACGGTTCACCTGAGCGTAGAGAAAGATGCGTACACATCGGTGGATCCAGGCCGTCAAACGCCCAAGGTGGTACATACATACATATATATATATATATATATATATATATATATATACGTTTATATACGCATCCATATTGTGTGACTCTCAGATGAACAGGCGTCAACCATTTCAGGGATCAATTCTTGCGTCTACTTACGCCCATTTGTCAACAGATTTGTGGTCCTGAAATTGCTTGTCGACTACGCTTACATTTTCCTTTCAAAAAGAACAGTTGCATGCACAGCAACATCAGCTGCTTCGTGTGCCTGTCTTTGGCACGCACCGCAGGTTTTTCCACCTGCTTCCCTTCTTCTGCCGAAATGATAACACACTGTTGCAGTGAGGCTCGCACGTAGACTTCTGAAGTTATGCTGATCTTAGGTAACACCCCCTATGAGTTGCGATTTAAAGCTGTTTTCCTGGGTAGATCTTTCCAGAGTTGCCGTTGTTGCCGATTTTCCTGATATTGCTACGACACGCACGCAAAACTGTTCTTGAGCAGAAGGATCGCTTTCCCGAATTTTTCGTGTCTGCTTCTCACTGTTCCCTGTCGAAGATCAAACTAGCGGAGCGGTCAACCGATGCTAACATGTTAATATTTCCAGTATTCGGTTACACTGGAGCAAGAATACCTAATTCACATATTCTCTGTTCAGTTGTTTGTCCCATTAATGTAAAGGATGGAGGGAGAAACGGGTATGTAAGTGTTCAGTGCACAGTTTAGCCTCTGTGCATGGAGCGATTCAGGCGCACGTGGGATAAGTGAAAAGCCGACCGTGGTTGAGGGTCTGCAAGTAACAGGAATACTGACACTTGTCTCCTCAGGAGAGCTGCTGGAGACGAAAACGAGAAACAGAACCCGTTTGACTGTGGTTGTTACTCAGCGAAGCGCGTGGCTGATCTGATGGTGTGGTATGCTGCATGTTGTGGTGTCGCGCACAGCCTGTGACCTGGTGCTGCAGACGTCCGCGAGAAGCAGTATGGTACTGAACACTCTGGCTATATTCAAGAGTACTATAGACTTCAAGACTTGCAGCAGACGAGGGAAACTCTTCAAGAGTAGAGACCTAACGCCAGCCGATTATTATATCCTGATTTTACAGGATTCGATTCAGTTTTGTGGTTGCTGTACCTCAGCAAAGGGAAAGACTGTCCACTAAGTTTTAGATGGGAAAGCCGGAGTTTTCCTTCCCGTTTCGGTGGTCCGTTGTTCTTCTCTCTAGTGTTGAATCTGCATCTGTTTTCTGTGTCTCGGTTCCAATACTGAGATGCGAGCACTCTGTTCTTCTGTCGAAGGGATTAACAGCGGAGGCGATTGCCACTACTGAGCGAAAATGCAAGGCAAACGCTAATAGTTGAAGCGTGCCTTTACCCTGCCCAGATCTGCTGATCAAGACTATCTTGCTGTAGATGTTCTGTGAAGGTTAACGGCGACTGCTTTGTGCCACTTTCGATGATTTCGTTCCTAGGATTTCACCACTGGACCGCAACATGACATCCGGGGCGTCGTTTTGAGGCTCACAAACGGGTTCTCTCCAGACACTTCCTGAAACCACCCTTCTCTTGGTTCAAATTTGCATTTTTCCTTTTATCAGTAACGATGCTGCAGTAGTGGGCATGGGTGGACCCCGCCCGATTTCTCCGCACGGCTATGCGGCGTTGCTACCCTTGTCTCTGTTGGTTTCCACTTCCTCTCGGACCCGTGTTGGAGTCTTGTACCGTGTAACGCACACTAAATGATGAAACGGGGAAGGGGAATTTACAGTATTCACTTTAGTCCTGTGCTCGTCAGCCCAGACGTCGCTTCTCCCTGTGGCACGGGCTATTCCGTGCCCCAGCGTACCCCGTCTCCTTGGCTCGCGTCGAAATCCAGCTCACGCGTTGACTTAACAAAGTGGGTTTGCGTGCAACTCACCTCTACGCGATTCCTCCATAAAGTTAAATGGATGTATATTGATTCGTCAGAGACTTACAAAGTATCGTTGTTCGGTAACGCTGTTTGCATTTTCTGTCTTGCTCTGGGTGCGTTCGTCGATGGTAGGAAAAGGCTTGGAGACGCAGACTGCCCAACGAAGTTGCTAGTTTGCGACTGGTGTCCGAAGAAGCGCGGTGGTATCGATCTGCCGTTTGTTACCTCACATGGGGAAATGCAGCAGTTTGCCGGGGATTTTTTGACTTCCCTGCGACTCCAGGGCACACCGGTCGTTTGGCCGCTTCACGTGTTCCCGCAATTTCCTTCTGGAGCAAGTCGTTGGCAAGGAGCGGTGCGTTTTGGCTGCCTCTACCACTGCGCTCTTTGCCGAGACTACAAAGATCTCAACGCTTCTAAACGCCGTGTCACCTCGTGTTTTTCATTTGATTCTGGTTAGGTGGAACGCGAATATTGGCAGCTTTGCCCTTTTCCCTGTTCCTTTGTTGTGGTGCAAACTCACGCATCAAAAGAGCTCGACCCATGGACTTTCTGTCTGTAGACTAGGAGAACCCAAAGCTTACAGATGTCCCCATTGACGGTTCCCTGTTACACATTTTCCTGTTCAATCAACATACTCTCATCAACGTTCATGTGCGTCTGGTCCTTGAACACTCTGACTGGGTGCGTGTTAATTCGTTTCCGGTAAGCCTTCTAAACGGTTCTACTGTGCAGCGGCAACGCGCTCTGGGCAGGCTGCAAAAAACGCGGAAACATCCTCGACGGTATGACTGTGTTTCTGTCTGCCTTCTGTCGACTTCAACAACTCTGTACCTCTCGCTGTGCCTCTCTGCAGCATCGCCGGTGCCATGCGTCGCCTTTTCCCGCTCTCTGTCTTGCCCGAAATTTGAAACCGTATCTGTTGATTCACTGTGGAGGCCGAGTGTCTACGGATACCGAGGTGTGCATAGGGGTTTGCATGTGGAAGTAGTAATTTCGGATTCCTTTCGACCCTCCTGTACACGCCATGGATTCACGGCGAAGCAGCAACGCTCTGAGCGAGCGTCCAAACGCACATGTTTCGAGCACCTTCACGTACGGGAGAAGCAGCAGATCACTACATCGCCGTTTTTTCCTAGTTTTCTTGTTCTTTCACGTCAGTATTGCATTGTTGTTTCTGACCGTGTTGTCTCCGGAGGGCTGCGCTGCTCAGAAGGCCACGCCGAGCCTACCCTCGGAAGAACTGCAGGGCGAAGACATGCGTAGGCATAGGAAGATGCTTCTCGATGAGGAGGATGAACTGAGCGTCGAAGAAGAGCTGAAGGCCGATCTAGAACGCATAAAGCACCATCGAGAGATGGACACAACGACAACGACGAAACCACCACCGAAAAATGTTGTCCTTGACGCGGGAAAGGAGGTGGGCATGGGGTTTTGGAATGGCTTGCTCGCGCCCTTCCGCCTTGCCAAGGATCTGATGAAGAGACCTGGACAAACTGTGGACATGGCGATAGCGTCTACCGCGATGACAACCTCGAAGCTAAGAAATGCTCTGGCAGCCACAATAAAGTGGGAAAATGCTGGACACCACTGGCGCGAGTTGTTTCGCGATATGATTAGGGCATCCACGTTTCATCCTGGCAGACAGGAAGAAGTAGAGCGCTTAGCTCGCCTGAAGAAGGCGCAGGTGTCTCAGGATTCGCTCCACGTGTCGGAACGTGCAAACCAGCAAGCAGAGAGACGTGTGGAGTCTGCTCTCCGTGCCGGCGAAAGCAGACGGGAGGAAGAACGCCGAGAGTTTCAAAAGCAGAAAGAGAGATATGAAAGGTACAAACAAATGCGGGAACAATCGAGAGCCGATACCGCTGAAGCCTCTGCTGCCGGCTCAAATGGGCAGGATAATGCAGAATCTGGAACAGGGGAACAACCCTTGCCTGCTGTTCATGGTGAAAATAAGGACGCAGGACAGTAGAGACAACGGGCAGAGTTTTCATGTTCACGGCATTTTACAGGGTTTCAAGCAAGCGGTGACGCTCACGCGAAAGTGCACTTGTCAGGTGCAGGAGAAAGTCAAGGATTGGAACGATTCCTGGTACAGCCGTGGCTGCATAGTTTTTCTTTAACGAGCAGCATACGCGCAGCTTGGCTCGTCAACGCTCTGTTTCGTATTTCGGTTGAGTCAGAGCCTCACTTTCTCATTTGAGCATTCGGGGTGCATCTCAGGTATGTCTCTAGATCATAAAGGCTCAGCTGTTGGCACTGTTTATTGCCTTCGAAGAATGCACCAGCATGCAGTCCAACCTTGTCTTTACAGGCGAGCTGGGTGTGGTCGTCGTTTCCCAGTGGAATTATCTATGGGTGTCTCCAGTGCTTGCAAGGTCGACGTCTATCCATGCTATTTATGGATGGGAGTGTTAGCCCTCGTATTACTGTTGGAAAGTGCTCGTGGGGATCATGTATGCCGTGCACTTCAGTCTACAGCAGCGACACGTGACTGCAATACCGAGTCGGTAAGCGTGTCGGAGATTAACTTCTACTGGATTGGATACAGGTGAGCAGACTCCGTTAGTATTGGCAGTGAAAAAATGCTGCGGGGTGTGCTGTACGGAAAGGAGAGAGCTGGCTCAGAGAGAAACAGCTATCTTCTATGTTACATCACGAAAGTAGCGGTGTACCTGTGGGGAAGTCGGATCACTACCGTGAACGGCGGCCCTAAGATCTAACGTTATGGAACATGTGGCAAGATATGTTGTCACTTTTTACACCATAAACGTGATCAAGAATGAGATGTCTTGGGGCCCATACTGTGGTTTTTGTATGATCTGCCCAGAAGCATGTGGTTTCACCCGGCTTACGTCAAGGACACGTAATGTAGAGGTTTTCATTTGTGATGCCAAGATGGCGCAAGACAGCGTGTGCATGATCCGGCAAATAGAATACAACACGGTTCCGCGTAACCGAATATTCAGTAGGCACGTGTTTTTTCCGAAAGGGCAGCGACACAGCAGCTCCGATTCGTCCGATCATCTCCGGGGTCCACGGAGTTACAACCCGACAGGGCTGCCGTATACAGTTGCAGCGCCCATGATACGACTCAATCACTACAACTGAACAGCGCAGCCCCGACGTTCTTTAAAAAGTACTTGTGTGCAGCTGATGGCACGGATATAGGACAGACACCTTGTACCAGCGCACGCTGCAACGGACTCCCGCACAGAAGTCGCGTCGCATGAAGTGACCAGAGTGTATGTCGTGTTCTATACCGTACGGACGAAGTGTAACAAGGGAATTCCATTTTGAAGTCCTCCAAAAACATATGCATCCGACAGTTCCAATTAGCGCATGACTGTGCTACGATAGACTGTGCAGCAGGGCCACCTCTGGGGTGTTCCGCCTACACTGCGCTCACAACAGGAGAGCGTTTCGTAGTTGACTCGAGGCAAAGACGCCGATCTTAAGTATAGGGGTACCCCTGGCAGCAAAAGAGACAACCGTTACACAGAAATAGGTGCCTTTCAGCAGAAATCACCTGCCAACTTAAAGCCGGCCTCTGCTCACCCAACGTACTGGTCAGTTTCCCCCCCCCTGACAACACGACCAACTGGACGAGCGCAGTCAGCTGAAATGACAGTCAGTCGCATGAACCAGGGCGTCACCATTTACAGAGAGATCGTTTTGGGGTCGACTCTCTGGAAATGGTTTGGGCACAGTGCCCGCATCGTCTGGTATCTTCAACACTGTTACGCCGGCATCCACAACATGATTCGGCGACAAGATTGCAAGATGTCGAAAGGCAAGCCTTGTTCGTATACAACAAAAATGCAGCAAGAATTCGGGACGCCCGTTCCCAGATCTGCCATTGCTGCGTGTGTTCCTTCTCGTTCCGCCGTCGTCCTGCACACACCGTCGGTTCTTTCCGGCCCATATACTCGCATTGCAAGTCACGCTACGCTGGCTATACTGGCTGTAGTCACGCGCATGCCGCACTCGTCACGGCATTTAGCAGCTCACAACTGACTCGTATACCGCTATTTGGTGTCTTCGCGCAAAAATGAGACTTCCTACAGCTGAGCGAGGAACCTCCAAACACGATTCCGGACGTTCCTCTTCTCGGCTTGCCGCACCATGTCACACATTCTGAGGAAACATTCTGGGAAAATCATCCTCACCCATTTATGCGCTCATGCTGGGGCCAACATGTCGACCGTTTCTAATTATCTGTCTCTGGAAATAAGCGAGTTAGAGAACGAGATGTTCTCTCAAACAGGAGCGCACTGAGAGCGTTACAAGGGCCTGCAACGAGCATTCGTGTTGGTGCGTTCCTGAACCACCCAGACAGAACTCCTCGCTGTTCCGCTATTTCATAAAGAGCCCGGCAGACACCAAGAAGGCCTGAAGGCAAACGTCGCAGGTGAGACGAAATATCCGTAAATAGCCAGAGAGAAGCGCCCCCCATCTAAACCGATCAACGTGTGAAAATACTGAAGTTGCCTGCACGCATTGATATGCGCACGACAGCCTCTTCAAGGAGGCTTTCGAGTATGGTCTTGTGACGCATATCGGGACAACTCCCGTTCTGGGCATGCTTTCTGAATAACGATATGGGTTCTATAATCAGAGTTTGCCATCAAGGGGATCCAATCGCCTTGAAATCGAGAATGTCCTAGCCAGCAATCACAGGTAAACAAAGGGTGACCCGGTGCGCCATACATGGGCGTCCCTAACGTCATCAGGCGTACCTTGAAGTCTGGTAGCGGATCCCGGTTCTGAGTCCACTTGGCTTTTCTCCACGATATACCGCCTGGCTGCCTCGAGGGGGGAAGTTGCGAAAGTAGTCAACGCCCCCGAGAGTAGACCAACTCCAAGAGTAACGGGCGCTGCTGACGGCGGACTGGACGCGAAGAGGAGAACGCGCACGTACAAGCAGAAAATCGCTGCGGTTTTAAAAGGATTTAATCCCTTCCTCTTCAAACGGTTTCCCTCGTACGTGCAATACACACACAGACTGACTAGTCTCTTTCAGTGCTCCAAATCGTCAGAGAAAATAGAATTCGTGAAATCACCGATTGTGTGTGAGCCTGAAGCGGTCACTAATCGTTGGCGCAGAAAGAACAGAAAACTGCCCCTATTGCATGTGGCGTGCACAAGTCGGTTTGAATGACTCGCTTCACACGACTCAAAAAAAACAGGGTGGTCCCCTGTTGTGACACTTAGGCCTCCACCTATCCTACCACTATCATGGCCGTCGCTGTTACCATCCCCAGATCCACGTCTACCTCCCTAAGAATACATCTGCAGTGAGAGACGCGTGTGACACCTGAGCATATACGGGCATGTCTAAAGCTACGTATACGTATGTAAATCCATGTATGCGCACATCGTTTGAGACTAAACCTCCATCTCACCTCACTGTGTCGGCCGAAGTAGCAGGAGCAGAACGGTATGTTCCCGTTTGTTCGGCTGTTATGTCAGCCTGTTCTTTCAGCTGGGCGTCTCCCTGACGTCGCATGCCTGCGTGTCTCAAATTTGTGAGCCTCGTTGCGAGGCCCCGCATCGCGTCTACCGGCCCCTGCATGCCATGAGCGAGCAAATCTCGTGCCCAGTTCAGTTTCCCTTCACTCGGTTTCAAACTTGACTGGGGACTGTCTTTCCCAGCTGACAGACGCAGTTTTTCTCGTGCTCTCGCGACAATTCCGGACTGCAACGTTCTCCCCTCGCTAGACTGCTCGGCCTGCTGTCTAGCAGCAATCACCCGTCGAAGCATCTGCATTGTCTGGCCATTCAGCACTCTGTAGGTTGCGTCTCGGAGGACTTGTGCATAGAATCCTCGGTATTGTGCCTTGAGGATCGACGGGTCATCTCGTAGGACTGTTGTTAGAGCCTGCGCGACACAAGATGACGCAGACACGGTCTCAGCTGTGATTTGGGGACGGACATGGTATCGCTGCATTATCATTGTTTTAGGTGGCAGGCAGATCTCCGCTGGAGTAAAGAGGGGGACCATCTCCATATCAAGCAACGTGCAGAGACTGAACGGCATGCGTGCAGCAAATGGAGAGGCGGGTGAATTCTGCCGCACACACCTAATGTACCACCCTATGAACCAGTGGCCGGGAAGACATCACCGCCTGTCCTGGTAGAGTCACAACCGCGAATCCTCCTCGCTCGTGGAAATGTTGGTCAACACTCGGCAACGCAGTTGTAAAGATAAGACAAGAGTTTGGGCGCCAGTGTCTTCGGCTTCTGTCGTTGGCGTACCTCTTGGGGAGATGCCGCTTTTCCTCGCTGGAGAAGTCCCTTGGCGCAGTCGAACGGTGTTTTGTACATGCTTCCCACACTGTCCGCTGCGACGGCACTGAGGAACAACTTTGCCACTGTCGGCAGCTCTAGAAGACAACATGATAGAACGCAGAGCGCTACATGGAGAAGAGGACCTACCGACAGGCAGGGGAGAGCCACCGCCCTTTCTAGTTGTATGCATGATGTGCGTACCACACACGCTTTGCAGGTAAGAAATGCCGGCAGCTAGCAAAGGAACAATAAGACATTTAAACATTTTTTGACAGGCAGATGCTTTCCAAGACAAACATGCACATGCGCTGTGCAGCGGATGCGCGGGGGAATCCTGTAACTCGCAGGCGAAGACTTTTCTCTCGATGCGGCGCTTTACAGGGAGCAACCACCGCAGCGCGCACGGTCCCTGCCTCCGACACCGCGCGCCAGGCGCACCGACGTCAAGGAAAAGACCACCGCCCTCACCTGCGTGCCCCTCGTGGCTGTCCCTGCTTCCTCTCTCCCCAGTCAACCGCTGCGGGTCTCTCGTTAGCACAGGAAGCTTCGATTTCCCACTTACTTCCCGCGTGATGTGACAGCAGTTTCTGCGCATGCGTTTGAAGGGTAACGCAAAGCATGCAATACGGCAGCTCGGATACAGCGAGAATGGACAGGCAGCCGTTGTAGAGGGCACCAACTGGGATGTCCTGGAGTGGTAAAAGAAGCAAAACGTCAAAGCCAAAAATGGTGTGGCGCCGCCAGAAGCAACTACACGTATTGCCGTTCTCGGGGATCTTTGCCGTAGAATCTGAAGCACAACTTGAACCACGACACTAGAGCGTCCCCTCGGTCGAGTCTCTGTTCCAAAGGAACCTCAAATGATCTTCCGCCTGTGTGTTTCATCACACGCTCAGACCTATGCATGCAGCGATGGGTTGGTCGGTTGACAAAGGGCTGTCCCTGCTTATGAATTACTGGCAGACGGCACAAACAGGCACCGGCAAACGCATGCATTTTGAAGCGGCCACAGCTGCGTGTGCCCGAGTAGCAGAAGACCGGTAGCGGGAGGGAAACGCGTATTCTTATTTCGACTCCTCTGACAGTGTGTCTCCCCACGATGTCTCAGAAATGCGTGGCACGCTGAAGTTAAATGACATTCCGCGTGGATCCAGCGAGAGAAAACAAGTTCAAAGACGCCACAGATCCATCAGTGTTCTGCCTCGCTCACCTTGAACGGCACGCCTTGGGCTCGGCGGCAGCGAACCACATCTGCGGGCCAGCACAAGAGAAACAGATTACTCATGTTCCGCTTACTGGTCTCAGCAGGGGCAAGAAACGTCCATCGACCGATTTCGACCTTACACCCAAGAGTCTAAGTCACTGAAAGACAGGGACACTGTGGTACCACACGGTGTGTTCAAGAGAGCGGAGGACGTTGAAATCCCTCCTCCGGACGTTGTCATCGCTCCTCCGGACGTTGTCTCTTACAGGACGTTGGCTAAACCTCGGACCCCGGGTCTACTGTCGGTTCCTACAAAATGCGGAGTGCATCCGTGTTCCACTTCGACGGGCTTGCGCCTGTTCGGAAACACAGACCCGGTGGCCTACAGCCGCATCCAGTGTTCGCATAACTTGCCCACCCGTCCACTCCCGCTCCTTGGAAGTTCAGCGTCACGAGCGCATGGGTCGGTGAGACGCGTTTCTCCACGCACGGACGGTCAGTGTATGTTGTCGGAGGGCCGCCTCTGTGGAGAACGAGAAAAACGTACCGATAGGGTAGAGGAGAGACTGGATAGCAAGACGAGTCACGACGGTCGACGTCAGACGTTTCGCAAAGCGGCTTCGGGGCACGAGAGCGTCGGCAGCTCGGCAAGCGGCCGTCCACGCACGGCGTCTCAGACAACACAGGGAATTTCCTGAAAAAGAAGGACACACCCACTCAACAGCCGCAGGAGCAATTTGACCACTCGCAACATGCTTCCCATTCGCGCGTCTCTCTGCCCAGGGAAAAACGGCGTAGCAGTCCGCCAGCAGCTAGTGTCGGCACTTGCGCCTTAGGACTGAGGCGTTCATGATGCCTTCCGGTGAACAAACTCCGCTGGCGCCCGCGTTTCATTCCAAGCGTTCATCTAGAAAAGTCCTCGCAAGAAAATGGCCCTTCCAAAACGAGTTCTTTCGAGTAACTGGCCACGCCTTCACACCTGCCGCGCTACTATCGACTGTTCGTGCAGACGAAAGTCCTAACGTGCTGGTGTCTGTATCGAACAGAGAAGCGAACGGGGAACGGTCGCTGTCGCCCACCTGCTTCTTGAATACGCTTCACAACGGAGTTCTCTGTAGCTTGCACCGCTTGGACGTCATGCTCGCGAGCGGTTTCTGTCGCAGGCTCTCCGTCGCTGGAGTCGAACTGCAAGTGCAAGGCACAAGACGACGTTCAGACCCATGTTGTGCGGACAGACACAGAGGAGACTTTGTCAGTGGCATTCTACCAGAAAATGAACATCACACTACAGTCAACACGCGCTGCTTCTTCAGATCATTTCTACGCCGGATGCAGCCCGCTACTCCGGAGTTGCGTGAGGCAACATCCGCAAACACCAACGTCAATTGTTGTGATTTCTAGCTGCTTCCCGCCACCTTCTGATGGCTCCACGCGCCCCTTTCGCCTGCACGCTCCCACCGCATGCTGCAAACGAGGGCCTGAAGCAAGCTCCCTAGTTCTTCCAGCTCATCTTCTGTCTACGGCGGATCTTCCGATTCGATTGGCAAGCTTCTGTGCGCTCGTTGAAGGAATCAGAATGAGAGAGGACGACTCACTGAATTCGAAGCGAGAGTTCCGTCTTCATCTGGAGAACATTCGACGTCCTCCCTGAGGCCCAGTTTCAGGGACAGCAGCAATCGCTGAGGCCACCATCCTCGGGTCGCCGAGGCCAGGGGTGACGTGATACCTCGCGTGTCTGGTGTTTGGCCGCCGTCGTGGTCGGCCTCCCCCGAAGTCCCGCGCGTTTTCCGTCGAAGTGATGACGACAGATGCGAACTTGAGAGCGGGATTGCCGAGGCGAGGGCGTTTGGCTTCGCGGGCAGAGGCACTGTGCGAACTAGAGGTTGGGCTCCCGTCTGCAACGCGAGTGCAGGCAGGAGTGGCGGAGCAAACCTCCCGGTGGCAACATCGTGTGTGGAGATGCAGACGAAGGAGTACACCGTGGAAAAGACAAAGAGGAGAAAGACGATCCAGAACAAGGGCCGGCGTCGGTCGGAGAGGCAAGCAGAAAACTTGAAGAGGGATAAGTTTTGAGACATTGGAGCGACGGGTGAAAGCGACTTGCGGCAGGCAGTCGCAGGCGCACGGGCCCTAGGGGTTCGGGGCAGGACTAGGTCACCGGAGTGCGTTCTAGACGCACAGGAGACACAGAGAGGCGGATGGTGACCCACAGATCTGCCTCTAGCGACTTGTAGTTCATCACATTTCATTGTGTAAGTGAGTGAGCAGCAATCCGCAGAAAAAGGGTCCCGGCGGCGCTGTCTCGAAGACCTAGAGGTCCGGAGATTGGCCGTCCGCACTTCAATTGAGGTCCACAGCAGTGCAGCGTCCTCTTCCGAGTTCAATTTTTCAGCAAGGGTGCATTCAACTCAACTGTGTGGAGTTTCCTCACAAACGTTTCCGGTACACAGTCCGACAACCTCGGTCGCAGCTTTGAAAGTGTAGAGACACACGGGCAACGTTAACGAGCACACCGTCTGCGCTTCGGGATACATGAAGACACCCGTAACAGCTCCTTTTGCTGCAGGTGCCCCACACACCTGGAACTTCTCACTCAACGGAAAACGTCCAAGGAAAGGTTGAGATGTTTGACACACAAAAACTGTCTCTAGGGACGCGGAGAAAATCCTGTCTCTCTCGAAGGGTCGTCTGTCGCGCATGCGCGGTGGACGGTGTTCTCGCGGTCCAACCTCACAATGCAGACACAGAGCCGTGACTGGTGTCCCTTTCTACCAACTTGCCCGCAAGGAACCCATGAGAAGCACTCACTGTGGATTCTCTAATATATTCACGCTGAAGTGGAACAATTCACCGGCCATCTTCAGGAAACCAAGGGAAAGAGCCTCCCGCTGTTTTGCCGGCGCACTCGTGCCACGCCTGGAGACGAGACTGGTCAGCAACAAGTGTCTTCCCTGCGTTGAGGCGAGGGACCCAAGCATCGCAACTCCACGGCTTTGAAGAACGTAACTGGACGGGTATTATCGGCAAAAAGAAAGGCAGAAAGTAAACAGCGAGGCGAACAGACGGATTGTCCGTCTTCCCTCTGCATGTAACACGGTACTGGCGAAAACGATGAAGCCGCGGTCGGAAAAAGCCACTAGAATTCTTTATCGGAATCCAAACTGTGTGTTGTGCTAACCTATCCCATCACAGGGAAGTCGCGGTGAACTGGATCTGCAGGTTGCATGACGACTAGATGATGTACTGAATGGTGCCTGCACGTTTTTAGCATAGTTGGGTTCCAACAAGCCACCGCGTGAGTGTAGGTATTGCACAGAATACAGCCAAAGACGAATTCCATTTCGCCTCGGAGTTTGCAGAAGCGGCACAACGTCAGGTGTCTGTCTGCAGGCGCTGGCTAAGGATAGACGTCATGCCTTTTGTGGGGATGGACCTGTGGCTCCAGAACAAGATAACTGCAGATTTGGGTGAGGACCGTGTACAGCGGCGTGTGCCGACGCCCACTACGCATTGTACATAAATGGATTCCGTAAATAAGTGGGTTTTCCACTGACCCTCGAAGAGCTAAACAGTTGCGCGCACGATGCACGAGATACGTCACCCGTGCTCATTTTAAATCTCGCCTCAAGGCTTCCAGCATCGAGATGGCTGACCCAGTCGAAATGTGTTTGCAAAGGTGACGAAACCTCTTCCGCATAAACCTACAGAAAATTTGCCGCTAAAAAATTGTGCCTAGTCTATGACAACGGGTACACAGGAAGTCGAGTCATGTCCATCCCTGCGCTGTGCGCCTCTTGCCTGCTGGGTTTGTCTACTTTTTGATGTCCCACGCAGACAAGAGTTATTACTACGATGTCTACTTGCCGCTAGCCATCGTCTAGATCCTGAAAGATACATGCTTTATGCAGAATGATCTTTTAAAACTAAGAGTTAAATCGCCTCGAAGCGTTGCACCGCTCTATCTTTTCCTTTAAAATTCCCCCAAGTAGTAGCAATCTACACCGTGGGTTGAAAAAGACGCACACCAGTTTCCACGGTTGTGCGACGCACAATCCGACGCTGGATGGTATGTGACAGTTATTGTTTTGTCTTGGAAATAATTGTGTGGCAGAGTGTTTCAGTCAGAGGAGATCCTGCCCTCATTCTCCGGACAGACACGGCTTTCCGCCCTCGCCTCACGAGCTTACACGCTCGGATTTATTACTGCGCGTCTCCGTCGCTCTGGAGGCCGTGTCTTTCCTTCCTTGTTAGCATCGGGGTTTTCTTCACGTCAATCCCAGTCGCCCACCTGTTTGCTGTCAGGTCTCCCGTTTCAAGTTTGTTTATTCGTTTATCTCTGTGGTATATTCCAGGTGTTCTGGCATTGTCCGCTTCTTCGCTGTCGCTACCATGCCTTAAAACAAAGATGGTCAGATGATAGACAAGGGAAAAAGGAACGAGAGGCAGCCATTGGTCCTCCAGTGGTAACATGGTTTCTTTATCTCCTGCATTCATCGCATATTGCGTGCCCCTTCACCGGCTGAAATCACAAGAGTCTATAATTCATGTTGCCGATTTTCCCTTCTTCCGTGTGTTTCATCTCCAGCTCGGCAAAGCTGCAGGAACTGGGCAAAAGCCCTTCATTGTGGGCTGTTCGTGCAGGGTATCCTGCAGCAGAAACGGCTTCTCTCGATCGCGGTCACATGTCAGCCGCCACCAGTGTAACCAGAGTTCGTCATATTTATCTTGTTTCGAGTACATGACGTACTTGACAGACTAAGACAGGGGCAGATCTGGATTGTTCGAGGAAAAAGGAATGGACAGAAAACGTCGAACGCTTACGGATTTCTATGTCATGTAGCATCACCCGGAAAACTACAGGAGCAACAGACACAATGAGCGCACGCGTAGCGGTCGCCTCAGCGTCGCCCGTTGCTGGTGGTGCTGTCGGAAGGCTGATGAGAGAGTACCAGGCTATTCAGCAGGATCAGATCCCATATATTCTTGTCAGACCCGACGACAATGATATCCTGACATGGCACTATGTCCTGTACGTTTTGCGGACATAAAGAAGTATACCAGCGCATAAAGTTGAATTTACCCGTGTTGCATTAGGATGTTGTAGTGTACAGCGAATGACGATGTACAGCGAATGACGAAGGAGATAGACCATGTCTTTAATGTGGAGGTTTACGGTGAACAACTGGAAGTGTGAATAGATGGCCCCACTGATAATGGTGTTGCGAGGTGGTACACTGTCATGATAGACTGTATGTGAGTGTCCATTCCATCTGTATATCCAATGTACTGGATCGTAGGCCTTGCCGAAGTTTGTGGTAACCGTCTCGACCGCACATCCAGATGAGCTCAGTTATCCCTACAAGGAAACCTACGTTGTGTGTCCTCCAATGCCAGTGCATCTCAAAGGGCGTTATCGTGTGCGCGTATTTTGTATAGGGGATTGCCTGCTCGTCTGAGTCCCAAGACGGAGTTTGTTTGTATATGTTTTCTCCATATGTCATTTTGTTGGGTATTGACAACCACCATCAAAACGACCGATTGCGTTCCGTGTTCTTTCCAGTCACGACCTTCCGGATGATACACCATACCGAGGTGGTTTATACCACGGGAAACTGGTAAGGCTGATATCTGAGCAGCAAAGAAACCGTTCGGGTGTTAATTCGTGATTACAATGTATTTCGTTTCTTTAACATGTAGTGCTTGTTCAGTCAACACGCATTAGTGGAGTTTTGTGTGATGTGTCTGTTTTGCTGAAGGTTTTCCCTTCGTCGTACCCTTTTGCGCCCCCTGCGATCTACATGATGACACCAAGCGGGCGTTTCGCGCCCAACCGGAGGCTGTGTTTGTCCATAAGCGACTTTCATCCGGTAAGAAAAATTCCGTTCTGCGGTTAGTATTTTTCGTGTTTCTTTTCTCGTGTGTCGTCTTTCATCTATTTGGAGTCTCCTGCCCGACATGCCAAGCTGAGGATCAGTCTTGTGTCTAATAACCGTCACTCTGTCACTTGCCGACCACCTCTCAAATTCCATTTTGTGCAATGCGTATATCTTGTAGTTTTGTGAATTATTAGGTTTATGGTCCGTCTTTTTCGTGTACCCCTCTTGCTGGGCCAAAGTCAACCTTAACGATGGGTGTCTGCTCAATCAGGAATATTGGAAGTCACGGTTAGCGAAGACAGGGAATCTTTCTGCGTTACGAATGTGTCGTAGAGATGACTCTGTTAAGTTGTCCTGCATGCTAGAGCGCGCGGTTCCTCCGTTTCCTCTTGCAGATACCGTTTTGCGCATTATATGCGTTTCCCGGGTTTATGGTTTCAGGAGACATGGAATCCTTCGTGGAGGGTTGAGACGATACTGACTGGCCTTCTAAGTTTCATGATTGGTGAGAACAGATCCGTGTCTCTTTTCTGAGTTCGCTTGTTTCTTCTGTTAGTTGACGTTGTTTCTTCTATAGTAGACGACATGGCTGTGATTTTGCCTGAGCCAAGACACGCACTTAAATGGCAGTCCGCTATTTCTATATGGTATAACGCACAGGACAGGAAAGCTGCCTGCTGCCAAAGCGCATTTCTTGTCGGGAATCAGGCAATACCTTTGAACATTATTTCGCGTGAATGCATGCCCGGATGCAGACATATGCACATATTTTGCACACAGACTGGTGCATAGATATCAACGACGACTTTTCTTGTCAAGCACATTTCGGTTTCTTTCAAGAGCTTCGGCGACGGGTAAAGATGGTGCTGCGGCGAATCTTGCGATCTGAAATAGATCTGGCCGCTGAAGCAGAGGATATTTAGATGAGAAGCAAGAACTGACGAAACAATTCCTTCGTTCTCCTGCGTGAGAGGTCATATGTATACATATATATATGCTAACGTATATTTTTGAATGGTCTGATGTCAACAACATGGCAGGTACGACGAAGTATTTTGCAGTAAAACTACAGTCGTGTATACACGAATGTGCATATGTAGGACTCTATACCGAAGTTCATTCTGCATCCGTGTACGTGGACATGAATTGCTGTCTCTTTTATCTTGTATTTATGTAAATGTGTATTGTATTGAGTGCGTGCTGCATGACTTGTTTTTCAGACGAAGACGAACCGGTGGCGCAAGGAACCGTGGGTTGTTTAACAAGCGAAAGAAGGAGGTTTGCGCTGTCATCTTTCCTCGCCAACAAGCGAGATCCAGTTTTTCGTCGCTTGTTCCCAGAGCTCCTAGACGAAAGCAAATTCGTAAGTTATCAGGTCGACTTCACCGTGAAACCAACGATTGGTGTGCCGTTTTCCGCAGCTGTTCAACTGCATACGCTGTGGGGTTAACAGGAAGTTTGTATGCATCTGAGGAACAGCATCCAAATGTGCTTTCATCCATTTATATGTAGTATCAGTCAACTAGTAGATATACCTGTATGCAATCAGTCGCAGGAAGATTTGTGTGAAAAGTGACTTTAGCAATACGTGGCATATTGTTAACCGGTGTCCGCAAAATCTTTGTTTGTCAGTTCCATTATGCGTCCCTTTCTCCCAACACTTGGTGTCTCTCTTCGCTGTCAGGATCCGAAGACAGGATATTCCCTGTGCGGCCATACTGGCGTTGGTGGAGAGGCGACCGACTCTGGACTGAGTCCTTCTCCTTCCACCTCTGCTGGCTCGTCCCCGTCCCCTGCTTCGCCGTTTGCTTCTAGATCTGCCTCGATAGGAAACTTAACAGAGTCTGTACCAGCGGGGGAAGACGCCCGTGGGCTCCTGGTCGGTCGGGGACCTGAGACCGTCCAGACGGTTACACGAGGAAGCGTGCATTTGGAGCGAACTAATTGCGCCACTCCGCCAGCCAAAGAGTTGCCGCTGCCAAGCCGTTGTGTAGGCAGCGCACGAGCTGGGGGTGACAGGGACAACGGCTTTTTTGATGCAAGTATACATATGTTGCTGAGCCGGGTGGAGAGGAATAAGCGAGGAAATACTGATAGCGTCTCCCATGGTGTCCAGTTTTGGAGAAGAAATGAGGACTCCGCAGAGTCGTATGAACGTGGGCTTCTGTCAGACACAAATGTCAACCAAAATACTGCACTTTTACAGGGGGCCGGGCGAACGAAGAGCTCGACTTTTGATAACGACTTGTCCGATCAGAGAAGGCAAAATCTGGGAGGAACGAAGCTAATGGAAGTCTTCCGTGGCCATGCAGCGTCCCTTGCTGCTGCCACACTTTGGAGTGCCAGAAGCCTAGACGCTTTTGGGAATGGTACAGGACATCCGGCGTCGGTTCAGCGAAGTGGGGCAGTTGTTTCTGGGACAAACACGGACTTAAGGGATGGCCAAAGAACCAGCTTTTGTCTGCCCGAGCTTTCTTCTTCTGGTTGCAACTTTTCGTCCGCTCCTTTCCAACGAGGAGCACGCGCTGTTGACCGGGACACCAATGGAGGTTTACGAGACGAGACGTCGCTGACGCATGCAGATGACAGCAGACAGGTCACGTGTAATGGACTCGAAAAGCGTCCAGGAAGTGAAGGGTCACGAGAAGATGGGTCGTCAAACTCTCACGGCACGTACCAGGACAGGAATGAAAATACAAAGTATGGGGACGGTTTCAGTGTGGAGGACCCAGGCAGTGAAGATGCTCTGCTGGGGCAAGGGAAACGGATATTTGACGTGTTAGGAAGTAAACAAGAAGACAAGGCAATGAAATTATCCGTCCCGACACCCAACCAAGTCTCGAGTTCTGATTCGAACCGTGCAGTCTCTAAAGACAACGAAAATATACGAAATTCGAATGAAGGTGACAGTAAGTGCGGACTGTGGCTGTTGAAACTGATCCGGTTCCTATGTTGGGCAGAAGAAGAGCAGAGGAAGGGAATCCAGCTGTGCCGCTATCTTTCCTATCTTTTGCAAACGCGAGAACACGAGTCAAGGCGAACCGTAACTTCGTCATTTTTTAGCCGAGGAGAAAGACTCCATTGTGTGGCGGAGGGCTTTTCTCCAAGCGGAGGAGGCCGACTCGGTCCGAGGGCCGAGATCCAAGGGCAGGGCAAGGCGGGGAAGCTGGCAATGAGACCCGATGGAAGCAGAGACGAACTCGAGAATGAGAGAGAAGACGGCACCGCCAGAAAAGAACAGAGAGGAGAGATCTTAAACGGAAAGCAGCAAACGAGAGTCCAGAGCGAAAGACAAAACATAAAGGGAGGCAAAAGGGATGCTGAGGACGCAGACCGAAACAACACAGGAATCGAAAGTAGGAAGCGAGCTCGCCTTCTTGGTGCGGCCATGTCCAGTGGTGTTGATCTGGAGGCGGTTAAGGAGAACGAAGAATAATAGGAGTAAACAGCGAACTCTGCTTTCCGTCCGTATTCAAACCGTTCGCGGAAACTCGTTATGCGCAGGAACAGCACGGTCCGTTTATCGCAGGAGCCTAACCGGACAAGTGGGCAAGGATACAGACACATGCGGAAGACATTGCATGCCATACTTTGTTTTTCAATAGAAAGCGCAGAGCTGTGACGAGAGAAGGACCAGCCTGCGGTGTGTTTTAGCTTTGTCACCCAATTTGGCGGTGAGTCCGGGGCTCCCAGAAGCGCCTTCAGTAGATAAAAGAGTGGGGGGAGATAAAAGAGTTGGGGGAAGAACCCCATGCCAAGCGTTCAAGTCTTGGCAAGGAGGCAGAAGGAGCTGCAGTGTCTGACGTCAGAAAAAGAATTCCGTTAATCTGTATACAATTGGTGTATGTGTACTTTGACAAATTCAGTTCCCAGAAAAACATGCCGGTTCCAAGAAAGATGCGAAATCATAAATAGGTCACAAGTAAGGCTACAGATGCAATAACAAGGTACTTCCTTCAACAAATCTGTGTAAATTCCACCGTATCAGATGTGTATCGTTTCAACCGACAGGTACAGATTACATGTTTTGCGTTGGATCGACTCGGTGCGTTATCAGTTCTAACGATCAGAGAAAAGCCAGTGTGAGAACGGAGGAGGTATATTCCGCCTCGGTGGTTGTACCGTGATGGCAGGGAGGAAGGCAGAGACGTCGGGACACAAGAAACAGGTTTTCTTGAAGCAGAACCTCACACTTTCACAAGAGGATACAGGAAATTAAGACGCGATTTGGCATCTACAGTGGGAAGGGAAGGAGCGAAAGGGAGGAAAATTTGTATCCGAGGAAGTGAGAAAAAGACAAGCTCTTCTCGCATGTGGAGATATCGAGCGAAATACTAACATTGTTCTTAAGTGAGAAGTGGTCTTGCTCGCGTTAAGCAATAGTTATTTGGGTGTGAAACGCGTGGAGGCCGTCTCGCTTGCTGTCTCTTGCTTTAGTGCCTTTTTCTGGATCCCTGTGGTATCGACGGGATGAAACTGTCTCCGTATTCCCGCATATGTGCCGAGTAAAGGCCTCCCCTTAAAAACGTGCCACTTGTTTACGTCGCGCGCTCTGTAAAGCTACACACACTCATGTATGATCATGATTCTGCCGGCTCCGGCAGATGGGTGTGCGTGTACGTGTTTGTGACCAGATCTATGTTTTTGTGTGAAGCAGGTGATACGTGGAAACGACACCACCGTGTCTTGTTTTTACGTCATGTTTCTCGCTCGCGTGAAAAGGTTTGAGAGGTGGTGTTCTTCGCATTATGCTGTTTTTTCACGTGGCCATGTCCTCAAAGACACTGTTTCTGAGTTAGTGACTGCCACAAATCAGGACATCTCCGAGAAAAACGAAGACATCCCCACGATAGTGCGTGCAACCTCAACAGTGAACTATTTTGTCCCATTTATCAGAACGTGTTTGAGAAGACCGGCCACACAGACAGTGCGTGCAACTCAACAATGAAACTCTTTTTAATCCAAGCCCAACAGGGTCTTACTGAACTTCCTTGTTCCGGCATGTACCTGCCCCACACTTGGATTCTCAGCAGCAACGCACCGCGCCTGACGGGAGACCACTAGCAACTGACAGCAGTTTTTGACAACCGTGAAATAGCGCTAACTCGCGACCGCACACGATTTGTCTCCGGTCAAAGAAATCCAGTGGCCAGGGCAGAAGTGTGTGAGTTCCAAGACCCGAGTCGTGACGGTCGCTCGACAGCTGTCGACATGTGCATCTAACTGTAACTCTTGGGAGTATCCGAGATGGCACAGGAGAGAGGGCGTAGCGAAAAGGGGGTCTCGGCAGGGGTAAGGCGTTCTCTTTGGCAGACAGAGAAGCAAGCGGAAAGCAGAAACAACGGGAGCGAAGGTTCTTGCCCGCTTGTGAAACAAGTCTTCTGCAGTTCAAATTTGGAACACGGGATGCGAACGACGGGTGGGAAAAAGTCCAATAACGTCATTCTGGGCGAAATGTTTCACGTGGAAAACCACAGAACGTGAAGTAAACTTAAACCGAGCGCAAAACCATGAACAGGCGATGTTCCTTAGACACCTAAAAAACATTTGGGCTCTTCAAGAATTGACAAAGTCGAAAAACGTTCTTCGAAATAGAGCTGCTGCATTGCTTTGAGTCGATCTCTCTGAAAGCAGGAACATAGCCCTGTTTCTGTTCCCCACGTTCGTTTTTGCGATTTCCACTTTTGCGTTTTACGCGCTCACACTTCGGGGGTTTTCTCGCGTTTTCTCCCCGTGTTCTTCCACCTCACGCACTTTTCCCATCGTCTCGATCGGCGTATATGCCGTTCAGAACGGACCTCTGAGACAAAATCGTTGGTAAGCTGTTTCTGCAGAGTACGTAGTAAAAGAGGGACTGTCTCACTCTCCATCGTGCGTGTCTCCGTTTCGCCTAATCCTCCTTCCTTTGCTCCTCGGACTCACTCTCGTCTTCCACTTCTTCCTCCTCTCTCTCTGCGTTGGTTCTGCCACCGTGAACTTTGTTCTGCCGAAACTGATTTGTATACATCTCGACAATCTGCGTCGATGTCGTCGCCTGTTCGGGGTTCTTGTCTTCTCTGACTCTCAAGAATCGCGGGAAGCGCAGACCAATACCCTGGAGAAAAGGTAGGAAGGGTGAGAAGGCACACCTCACTTGGAAAACAGCTCATCGAGTAAGCAGGCTCTCACTGCTCTCATGTACATGCTCACTAAAGCCACACTCAGTATTCTACGTACTTTCTGTCAACTCGACGCAACGCAGACGCGTACAGGACAGGTTACTACTTGGGTGTAGAGCAGTTCATTCTTGTGTTCTTCTTCCCCGTTATATATATATATGTATATATGGGATACAAGTATCGGAGGGTACACATATGTTAGTAGGCAGCCGTGTCCTGATACACGTATACCTGCGTGTTTTTATGTGTGTATGCACCGAGTGGAAACTACACTCGTAGAAGAACCGCAATCACTATCATCAGATCACATTCGAGAGAACCGAACGTTGGCGATGAGGCGGGAGAAAGGCATTTTTGCTTCGTTTCCGATTTAGGGGATGAATGGAGGAAGGTGACGAAAGAGCTGCTGTTGCTCGACTCCATAATGCAGTGCCAAGTGAGGAAAAAGATTCAAAACTGCGTGCAAAGAAAGACACTCGACAGAAATGTGGTGGTCGAACGCCACGCACCTTATCAGGAGACTTTTCTCCGATTCCAGCTGTATGGACAGGGGAAATTGACAAGTCGGCTGCTCGGCACTCCCAAACCTGGCAGGCCTCAAACCACACATCTGCTTCCTGAAAAAAACAAAGAACACAGTCAACTACCTTGTTATTGAACAAGATTCTGTTAGGAACTTGCCTATGCATATATTAGGTTTCAACGTCGTCCCTCATCAGCGACACTGAAGCCCTGACCGCGAAGCCCCTAAAAACATGCATGCTGCTCTTTCTGCATATACACATACATTACATATTCATATATATATATATATATATATGTATATATATAATGAGTCTGATGTCTTTACCATTTTCCACACAGATGTCTGCAAACTATTGGCGCAACGGAGTAAGGAAAGTACATCTTCTTCGAAACACACACACACAGAACAGTCGTTGTTGCGGATTTGACGTATCACCGTCTTGCACATTCACCTGGCGACTTGCATGTGGACGCAGGAGAGTGCATTTCTACGGCTTTCAAATTGAAGATTTTTCACAGTTCTGGATCGCGGAGCCTTTGTACAGAGACAGAATCTACTCCTGACGATGTAGTGAGTGCAGTACGGTGTCTAGCTAGGCTCTTTATGTGTGGGTTGTCCGCTTCGCGCGGCGCAAATGGTGACTGATTTGCACCAGTGACGAAGGCGTTCTTACAAGCTTCGGAGACACATCGTAGTAAGGTTTTTTGTGTGAAATGATGCGGTCACTCAGAGCCTTGTGGTGCTGTTGAAGCGCCTCCTCGCTGAAACCCGTTGCTGCTTTGCAAACGGTCTGAAACGTTTCATCTGCGGGATTGTACACGGCGAGCAAGTAGGTGCCGAAAGTTCCACTTCGCTTCCCCTGCGACGAAGAGACACATCGGACAGCAGACAGCACAGAGTGAAAAAGGTCATGAACTCGCCCCCAACCACCACGGGAGAAGCCCCTAGGGGATGCTGACTTCAACATCCCAGCTCTGTTGATCACACGATTCCTCTCAAACCAAGCAAGCATTCAGAAACTGAGCGCGCGTGACGACCTCAGAAGGGCCGTGCGACAGGCGTTTTTCTTGGCGTCTCCTCTCCAATGCTTGTGCATGAACACCAGCGCAACATGCAGCGTCCTCAGGCGACGCTTGGGGGGACATCTGAAAAGGGCACAACCCGCGCTGTCTCAGAAGTGAGGTTTGCGCCTGCGCTTCAGGACTGATTATTCTGCACACACCTGCATGCGACTCTGCATGCACACGCGTGAAAGAAAAGCCACCAACGGAAGTTCCACAGAATGGGTCTCACAGCCAGGAAACGAAAGCGCAGATCTCCACGGTTCCCGAAACAGCTCTACAGAGATGAATGAACACCTGAGCATTCGCATCTGAATACTCTTCAGGAAACACCGTCAAATGCGCGTCTCTGCATACGCACAATGCTGCGCGTTTCTGCAGCTCCGCATCTTTGAACGCGATCGAGCTGTCGTCGAGGGGAGGGCACCTTGCGCAGGGCACCCTCCCTGCAAGAGAGAAACGTACCTTTCCGTAGCACGCACCGATGGGGACGAGATCCACCGAGTCCGTGAGTCCGTCGACATAGTCTTTCTTCACCTTGAGCCAGTTAAGAGAGCGCTTGGACGGTTCGTAGGTGGCATTTTCTCTGAGAGTTTTGACCATCAACCCCTCGCAGTTGCCTGGCGGAAACAACGCGTGGTGATACAGAAGGCAGACTCGAGGTGGGCTAGAGCGCCTCGACCATCACCGACTCCTGGCATAACGTTGGCGGCGTAACGTCGAGGAAATCAATTTCGATGCACAGGTGGAAGTAACGAATCCTTATATGGCTTGTGCCGGCCTCCTCTGCGTCCTCAGTTCAAGCTGACGGAGTCCTCTGTTCACAGTTTCTACCGTTACAATCGGCAGCGTACTGTTCTAAAACTACCCATTCGCAGCTCGTTCGCGCAACGCGACAACCAGACTCTAAAACGGCAGATGTCTGTCCGCGAACAGCGTCCGGAATGCGGGAGACAGACTCTACAGTTAACGTGCAGCGTTCTCCCCTCTCCCGACGTCTCTCTCTCTCTCTCTTTTTCGCGTTCTGTTTCTCCCTCGCCTTCTCCTGCTCCTCCTCTCAAACGTACCTTCAATTGCTTCCGTGAGGAAGTCCTCGAAGTCCTGGGCTCCACGGATGTCCTTGTAGGCCGCCTGTTGGACGAGAGGACTGCGTTCAAAGTCGATGGCTTGCCGCATTTTTTCGCGGCGCGCCTCGAGGGTCTTGCCCAGAAGACACTCGCCGTTCAGGCGCATGCAGTCAAAGAGGAAGAGCGCCACACGCACTTCGATGCCGTCTTTTTCGACGCCCTTTCGCTTCCTCCTTGTGAGAGTCTGGAAGGGGAGAATCGTCCGGTTCTCCTCGTCGTAAGCCACCACCTCCCCATCGAGAATGCACTCCTCCGTGGTCGGTTGGAGAGAGGCGAGAAACATGTCGATGACGTCGGGATACTTTTGCGTGATCTCCTCCAAGTTGCGACTGAACAACCGCACGCGAGTCGGAGAGATCTTCCGCAGCGGCCCACAGGCAGAAGACGCAGACGCCGGT
This sequence comes from Toxoplasma gondii ME49, assembly GCF_000006565.2. Classification (NCBI taxonomy): domain Eukaryota; phylum Apicomplexa; class Conoidasida; order Eucoccidiorida; family Sarcocystidae; genus Toxoplasma; species Toxoplasma gondii. Next base: position 796,497 of record NC_031468.1, read on the forward strand.
GGAGAGGAAGAGGCAGAAGCGCCTGCCGAGGAAGAAGCAGAAGCGCCTGCCGAGGAAGAAGCAGAAGCGCCTGTTGAGGAAGGACACAGCCCCGGGGTTCGTTTCGCCGCTTGTTCGCTGACTAGGTGAAGCTGAATGCGTTCGCCGTCGTACTTGAATTCGCACGTAAATTCGGTCTGCTTCAGTCGCTCCATAACTTCCTCGAATCCGCGCGTCGGCCGAGCCAACATGGGCTGCAAGGGAATTCCGGGTGTCGCTACGCAGAGCGACGAAAGTGCCTCGGCGTCTGCCCCCTGGAGCAGATGCCCCACCACAACCTCCACATTTGGAACTTCGCACAGAGCTCGACGGACGCTCTGCTCCATCCGCGACAGGTGAGACTCCAGCTCGACCGCGCTCATCGAAGAAGGCAACGGAGCAGAAGACGAAGAAGACGAGGAAGACGAGGAAGAAGACGAGGAAGAAGACGAGGAAGGAGACGAGGAAGGAGAGGAAGGAGACGAGGAAGGATCTTTGCTGGTTTCTTCTGGGGAAGGAACGTAGCGGCGTGTGTCACCGATGGCAGGGCGTCCGTTGCGGGCGTTATGCGTGAGGAAGCATGCAAAGGCAAGTGCCTGAAAAAGAGAGCTCAGCGGAATTGAGGAACAGTTCTTGCGACTTGTGTTCTTCGCATTTGAACCACTATTTCCCCCCGACACCGCCCGTCTTTTCTGTCCTCGAACCCCAGCTGTCGCGCTGTTCAGGTTCCGTATCGCACACCAGTCTGTCTGCGTGTGTTTGTCTAAGCATGCCGACAGAAACGCCTCTGGATGCCAAAGGAAATGGAAGCTTTTTCACAGGGAAGCTGGAGCAATGGAAGCGCCATTTCGCCTGCGTTATCGGATCTACGCATCTGCACACATACACCATTTATGCACACAGTAGACGCACACGCTGCGAAAGCTGCCGCGCGAACCAAAGACGAATTGTTTCGGCGCAGGTGCATCCTGGAACCGGGACTTCATACCTGATAAACTGTCGCAGTGGAGGCGCCAGTGCGCATTCTTTGTTGAAGAAAGCGAATGATGTACTTTGGCTCCGATCCCTTTCCTCCGACGAGCAGACGCTTCAGCAACTCGCGTTTATGCACCTGGCTGTCCTTCCCAGCACACTGGCTGATCGCCTTCACCTGGTCGAAGACGCCGTCAATCGTGAGGCGAGGAGGAGGGAAGAGAGTCCGCGTCTTGCATGAACTCTGCTCCGCAATCTTCCCCAAGTCCTCAATGTGTTGCAACTCTAAAAAGAGTCGACATATGCGCAACAGCGAAGCTGGTTTGACCGCTGAGTCGCCTCTGTTCCGCCCGTCTGTGCGTCGCGTTTCTCTGCCGCCATTGTCTGTCTCCACTCAACTTTGTGTGCTGTCTACAGTTTCTCTCTTAATTTTGCCTTTCTGTTCTGCTTCCCCCACCGTTCGCCGTCGGCCGTGTTCTCCCAAGATGACGAGAGAGATCCCTTGCTGGCGACGGTGCTTGTTTTTATAGGGATGCCGCCGACGGCTCCCTGTGCGGCCTTTCGTCTTTTTTTTCTTTCCAGTTCCTCGCGTCGTTCGTCCACAGTCTTACCTTTTTTCAGATGCGCTTCTGTGCGTCCGTAGGTCTCTGCCATCGCCCTGAGGATCAGCGACTCTCCGACGCCGACTTCCTGCCCCAGGTAGTCGGGCGCCACTTTGTTGAGGCAAATGTAGATCGCTTTGTGGAGCGTCTTGGGCGCGTAGAAAAGCAAAAGGCGAAACAGATTCGTTAGCACAACTGTCTGCTTCTTGTTGCTGCCTGTCCCGCTCGCCTTCATCTGTTCGATCTTATCGAATGCGTTCACGAGTGCCTCGAAGCTGAAAAGGGCAACCAGAAAGACACCCCACAAAACGCGCTCACAAAACGCTCTGCACTCTCCACGGTTTTACGCCGCTCCATGGAGAGATGGCGAGTGCAGGTCCAGTGCAGGAAAACGCGCGCAGGTTGACACAGGGTCGAGAGAAGCTTCCGCCAGCGCAGACGAAAGCGATGCAGCACACAACTGTTGGATGCGTCTGCCCAGGCAGAGGAACGGGAAGACGGTCACATCGAGGCGAAGTCTCTCCATGCATGTACACACACCTACACCAATCGCGTGTACAACCACACCTCCTGTTCCCTAAACATATAAATACATGTAAGTATGTATCTACATATACATATAAATATATATATATATATAAATATAAATATATATATATATATAAATACGTTTTTGAACAGGACTCGATTTTCTTTGTGCGAACATGGAGACCCTTTCGCAATCTCCAACGGGTGTGGACATTGCGGAGAACACTAGCGGATTTTCCGACAGCTCTGTTTGCGTCGGCTAAGTCTCGAGGACTCTTGGCCTGTGGCCACAGACTCTGGCGAAACCGCGAAGATTTCACTCGATCAGCGAGGCAGCAGGAATCCCGAATGCGCGTCATCTGAACAGACTGGCAAGCTCCCGTCTTCCACGGAAAACCTGCAAGTCGCCTTACAGAATGGGGGGTGAGTCGTCGACAGGTTCCTTCTTCGAGGAACGCTCCGACTTCTTGGCAGAGACGCTCGCGAGGGGAACAGCCGCAGGGTCGAAGAGAGGCGAGGAGAGGTCGGCGGAAGAGTCCTTCCCCAAGACACGCACGGCAAAGAGTGTGCCAGTTTTCAGCTGTTCGTCGTCCTCGGATTTCTTCTTCCTCGTCGTGCTCTTCTTCTCTTGGGGAGCCTCGCGCTTCTTCTCCTTCCTCGTTTCCTCGTTCGCGGTCTCCTCTCGCGACTCTCCTTTGCGCTCTGCAAGCGCTTCCAGAACGGACTTCTTGGCCTTGCTGGCTTCGTGGCGCCCCTCGTCCTCGGACATCGAGCCGGCGGCCGCGTCCTCGCTGTCGGAGAAGAGCGCTGCTTTCCTCTTCTCAGAGCCAGGCGATCGCTTCTTCTTCTGTAGCATCTCCAACGCACGACGCCCAGCCGCAGACGACGCCGACACTAAAAGCAAAAACAAAAAACAGGCAGGCGCGCGAGGTGCAGGGGAGGTGAGGAAAGGGGAAGAGCCGCGACGCAGGAGAGAAGGCGCAGAAGACAGAGCGCGGCTGTCGGACGACGAGGCGTCCAGTCTCAACTGAATGGAGGAAAGTTTTCGACTTGTCGGCTGAACGAGAAAACCAGACCCTCGGCGAGGGAAGGAAGGCGAGGAAACGACGAAGAAGTGAGCCATCTGGAAACATGACCGGCGAACGCGACCAAGGGCGCAAAGGAGACGACAAGAGCAGCTTGACACCTCAGACGCAGTGAGACAAGGTCCGGGAGAGAGAGAGAAGACGCGCGAAAACAAGAAAGAAGACAAGAGCGAAGTTGAACAAGAAGAAAGAGGAGCAGAAAAAGGGAGAGCAAGGGAACGGGGGCATCAGACGACAAGACAGAGCCGCGGAATAAAACTGCGACGGAGAAAGAAACAAAATGACGTAGAGGCAGCATTGCAGGTTTCTGGATTCTCGTTGGAATCTGGAAGGACTTTGCCTCTTCACGACAGTTCTTTTTTCGTACTGCTTCGCAAGTGAAAAGACTACAAGCGATCAAGAGAAGAAGTGCTCAGAGTTTGACTCAAACGGTTTTTTCTTGATAGGAAGGCAAATCGACAGCAGACAGCAGCGAGTTCGCAGGACGGACTCGCAGTCACCTGCGCCTCCAGCTGCTGTTCGAATCTGTGTATCTGTCCGGCTGCTCTCCCCCCGCCCAGGAAGAGCCTTCTTCTGTGAAGCCTGAAAGCAATTAATGTTTGGCCTTCTCTGCAGCGCGCGAACCTTTCTTTACATCCCCTCGGGGGTGCGACGCATCGCGAGACGACGCCACTGAAGAGTCAGAGTCGATCGACTCTCGGTCGCTGACTGCCTCGCTGACAGGGTCATCCTCGGCGTCTGCGCAGATTCACAGGAAAGGCAGTAAGTTGACGAGAACAAAGACGCGCGAAATAACGCGAAGAAGAAGTTCGCCACAGAGCGTTCGTTCTTCGCTAGTCAACTTGCGCGCCACCACGGAGCGCCTGGCACGCAACGACGGAGAAAGTCGGAGTGAAGCCCTCTCCACCATCAGCCTCTCTTTACTTCCGTGACTTGAACGCGAGCGGCATGAAACCGAGAGCGAGAGCTGTCCAGAGCGAAAAGGCGCATTACCTTCGTTTGTGTGTGTGTGGCGGTCTGCCTGCGCCTCAGCGTGGACGCCCGTTTCGACGTTTTCTGTCGCTGCGTTCGACTGGCCATTGCCTTCGTTGACGTCGTTTTCCGCGTCTCTCTCGAGTTCTTTCCTCAGCCGTCCTCTGCGCCTCCCGTCGCTGCCGATCACCTCCGGCGCGTCTTCCACCAGGCAAGCCTCTTGGTCCTTCAGGCTCGCGACCGCCTCTCTTCTGGCGTCTTCCTGAGGGACTTCAGCGCGTTCTGTCTCCTCGCGCTCGCAGCCGCCTTCTCTTCTTTTCTTGGCCGACGGAGAGAAAGCAGCGGCGCTCGCCGGCAACTGCCGCTTTCGCAGGGGCACCGCACTCTCCTCTGGAGCAAGGCCTGCAAGCAGATTCGCCGTCGCGTCTGCTCTCGAGTCTCCAGTCTTCGTGGACGACGGCGCGCGGGTGTCGTCCTTGCGGCTGAGAAAACTCCTGCAGAGAGGGAAATCGAGGCGCGAAGACGCAAACGCCATGTCGACAGCAACGGGGAGGAGCTGCGTTGCATGCGGGCCGAGACACACAGAGGGAGAAGGAGACAGGCAGAGAGTGGCGGCGGAACTGAACGCGCAAGTCACCGGGGAAAATCGCAGAGAGACTGAGGCACGAAGGAGACAGAAAAACAAAGTGCCTCAGAGACCGCGGACGGCCGGAACGCGTACAAACGAGGACAGAAGACAGCAGCGCGGGGAGAAGGCGGGGGCTGAACGCCAGCGAGAGGAGACTTCTTCGAAAAAAACAGTTGACTGAAGGAGTGACTTCACCTCGCAGTTTTTCACTGAACCTCGAATTCGAAGCCTACAGAACGCCATGCAGGGACTGGGGCGGTCCTCTTTGGGTCGGCAGTGCTGTCTCTCGAGACGGGCAGGCCGCGCCACTCGCAAGGGCGGCTTCGATCCACACTGAAGACGCGCTTCGATCCACACTGAAGACGCGCTTCGATCCACACTGAAGACGCGCTTCGATCCACACTGAAGACGGGCTCGCGACGCAGACGGCAAACGAGAAGCAGTTACCTCGAAGAGAGCCTGGCCTCTGAACTGCGGGGTCGCAGGAACCAGACGAGCAGCCGAGAGGAACGGCGACACTTACAGAATGGAGGTTTGCTTCTTTGCGGGGACGGCCGCAGCCTTCTTCATGGTGATGGCGGGGCGGAGAGGAGACAAGCGACGCGAAGAAGAAGAGGAAGAAGAAGAAGGGGATTCGCAGAGCCGCACAGCGGGTGCAGATTGGGAGGAGGTGTGGAGGGGAGCGGGGAAGGGCGAGAGGAGGAAGGACGGACGTCGAGGAGCCAGAAGAGCGCTGGACGGCAAGGAGGCAGGCGTCGACGCGAAGGGAACAGCGCGAGAAGAAACGCGGCCGACGAGAGGATTCGCTGGGACTTCGAAAGCAGGAACGGGGAGTGCAGCAGCCGGGAGAGGGGGAGAAGTCAACAGGACAACGACGGACGAGAAGAGGAAGAAATAGAGCCGGCGGCGGATTGACGCCGTCGTTCTTCTTCGGCGACGCAGTTGTTTCTCGGAAGGCTGCAAGAAAGTCCGAAAGAGGCCGGGCAAGCCGTAGGCGACCCGGAGACTGTCGTGGAGACTGGAGAGACGAGAGGGAGGAAGTGAGGCAGCTCGAAGAAAGGGAGCTGTCGAGGTTAAGACGACGCCAATCCAAGCAGCAAGGAAGAACGCGAGCAGAGAGGGCACCAAAGACAGTGGACAGGCGAGAAAAAGAAAGAAGAGAAGGCAGAGACCGTCAGGGAGAAGAAGAGAGGAAGAAGAGCTGTTTCCGGTCATCAGCTCTCGCGATGGCTTGCGTCGAAGATGCTCTGCAAGACATGCACGCCGTTTGACGAGCAGCGACACCGGCGACCTTCGCTCTTTGATTGTGTGTAGAGGATTTCCCTCGACTCGCGTTTCTTCTCTTTCCTCTACTGGGTCGCTTGCTTTGCTTCTCTCTCCCCCCCCGCTGAGAGAACATGCTGGACACAGTGTGTGGTGTGTGCGGTCGCAGAGCTGCCCGCGAGGAGGTCAGCCTCTCCGTTTTCCTCTTGATCGCCTGCAGCTCTCGCTTCGGAGTTGTCTCGCTTTCGCGCGAACCTGCAGGAACTTCAGCCGACAAAGTACGCAAGAGAGAAGGCGCAGCGGCTGCTGTTGTTTCCTCCTCAGAGCGAGCAGCGCTTGTCTTCATCAGCGCCCCCCTGTGTTCGCGGCGTTCCTCTGCAAAACTCCACACACACCACCCGCCGAAGGAGAGTGCTAGCGCGCGCAGGCGCGGATGCTAGAAGGCGAAGCGAGAGGGAGATGAAAAAAAGCCTCACAAGCAAGCCGGCACACAGCGGCAGTGCCGGAAGAAGACGAGAGGAAGAAACGAAGAGAAACTTGGAGAAAAAGGAGGCAGAAGACAGTGAAAACGCGAGACGCGACGGCTGTCGCGGCCAAAAGTTTTTCCACCCTCCCTCCTGTTCTTGTATATATGCCGACAGAGCGCTGGCAGCGCTGCAGACCTGCTGCCTTCTCTTCTTTCTCAGGTAAATTCGCCGTCGTCGTCTTTGCATCTGAGAGGCATGTGCCTGTTTTTTGTTCAGAGCGTCAATCTGCTGCTCCCGAGTGCCGCGAAAGCTGAGAACAGGACAAAGCGAAGCGGAGTGAGGTCGCTTCTCTCTGCGGCAGATTCTTTCAACGGAGAGGCAAGCTTTTTCCGCGGCGGTTGCGGCTCGGCCGCTCTCGACATCGCGAGGAGGCAGCGACGCCAGCATCACGTTTCAGCTCTTTTCAGAAGATAGTTCTGCCTTCCCTTTCCCTTGTTCGTCGGAGAAGGAGGACGCAGAGAGAGAGGCGAGATGGAGAACGGGCGTCTGGCGAACCTATTTCTGAGTTGTGTGGCTGCGGTCAATAGAAGAATTTGTGACGGCGAAGACGCGAGCGTTGTGCCTCTCGTCAACTGAAAACTCGAAACGGGGGAAAAGGCTCTCCGGAAACTCGGGTCGTCTTCGGTTCTCTTGACGTCTTCTTTTCATCTTGCGGGGACGACGGGGATTTTCTCCGTCTCTCTTTTCGTTTGTTTCACCTGTCTCTCTCGCTCTCGTACGAGCCTCTCGCCCTCTCGCAACAGCGTGCAGCCTTTTCAAGCGTTTTCCTTCTTTTCTTCCCCCCATCGATGCTAAATGACCTTCCCCCATCTGAAAATACATATATATATTATATGTAGGTTTAGGTGAATATCTTTTTGTGTACGTCGCCTGGTCAGGGAGAGGAGTGAAGAGAGGTTTCTGCCTCTGTCTCTCTGTTCTGTGAGGCTGCGTCCCTCTTTCCTCTTTGCTTCTCTAAAGGTGTGTCTGAGCTCTCTCCTCTCGCTGCCCCAGAGGGTGTATCCCTTCTGCGCCTTTCTCCCTGAACCTACAGTCTGTTTGTCGCGCTCCTTCCTTCGTCGCAAGTGGGCGGTCCGCGCGCTTTGCTCGCCGGTGCGACTTCATCGTTTTCAGACGGAAGGACGCCAGTGTCGATCGACGAAGGAAAGCGGGAGCTCCAGCTTCTCTGTGCCGCTTCACTTCGCCGTTCCCTCCGGTGCCCTTTCTTCTTCTGCGCTTTTCTTTCGCGCGCGTCCGCCACCCGCGGCTCCTCCCGCCTGCCTTCTTCGCGCAGTGAGGATGGAGAGAGGTCAGATGCTAGAGCCTAAGGAGACTGCGAAGGCGCTCAGCGCAACCAGCAGTGGATACTACTCCGACCATGTCGACCAGAACGAGCAAGTTCGCCTCCTCAACCGACTCGCCAACGCGGAGGGAAGCTCGCAGGTGAGCAGCAGCAACAGGGGGGAGAGGAGGATTGACGGAGAGGAGGAAGGCAGTGAGGCGGAGGGAGGAGAAGCCTGGCGAGGAGCAGAGCACCGAGAGGAAGGGAGAAGAGAGAAGAAGACAGATCGAGGAGAAAACGGCTGAGGGACAAAAGAGAGAAAACAGACGAGGAGGGGGAAGCGAGAGAGAAGAAAAAATAAAGGAAATGAGAGAAAGAGACTGGGGGAGAAGCAATGATGGTCGAGGGAGGAGATTTAGGAAAGGACGGGGAGATAGAGAGAAAGAGGGGAGAAAGAGAGTTAAGAATGGTCGAGCGGATGGGTGCTTCTTCGGTGTCCTCCTCGACTGTTGCTTTTTGCATCTTCTTTGTCGTCCGTCACATTGCGCTGTGTTGTGTTGTCTTCTTTTTCTCGAGTGAGAGGGCAGGCGAATGACGACGAGGCGGTCGGATGCTCGTTCCGCTTTGAGAGAGTTTTCGGAGGATCTGTTTGGTGTGAAGGATTTATGTTTCAGTATAAATTAAGCAAAACAGGTAGAGCTTTCTTAGCAAGCGTCCTTCGTTCCTCTCCTACCTGTCTACTGGCGCGTTCCGTCTGTCTCTTTCTAGGTCAAACAAGATGCAGTGTTGGCCAATCCGCCAGACTGGAAGACCCTGGAGAAAGCGGGCGTCCTGCCTGCAGGCCTCTCGGCTGTTTTGTCGAAAATCAATCCTCTCTGTCTCGACGAATTCGCAGAAATGCTCGCGGCTGTAAGACTTTTTCGCTTGATTCTTTCGCGCGTCTCGGCCCGGTCGCTGTGGCCTCCGCGGCGCCACTCTGGCGCTGTGTGTGTCTGGTCCTTTCCTCGCAGACGCGTTTTGTCTTCAACTCATGCGTTGTAGCTGAGCTTCGGAGACAGTTGCCGGAAGTTTCCACCGAAGATGTCCGCCTACAGGCCCACTGCATCTGTCTTTGGAGAGAAACAGTGTGAATGTGACGATGTCGATTCGTGGATGTAGACAAGAGAGCGACGTGTAGGTACAGTGCGCTGCGTAGCCAACAGTGAGATGGAGATACGGGAGCGACTCATAAACGTTTAACGAGGAAGAGCTTGCTGGAGTCGTTGCTGGTTCTTTTTTCTCTGCATGCTTCGTTGGGACTCCGGTGAGTGTTCATTGAGGAGCGTTCGATGTGAAGGAGCGGCATGTTCCGTCTTGTTTTGCAGCGTCTTTCCTGCCTTCGAAGTTTCGTTTCCGTAGCCAGCGGAACGTCGCCACTGTCCCCTCTCTCGCTTTTGTCAACAGTCAGAAGGACGCGTTCTCCTCCTCCCCTCTTCACTTTGCAAGGCGCTTTTTCGTTCGCGTTTCTTGTTCTTTCCTCAGGATCCGGACCTCGTTCGCGCCCTCGTCGCTCTCGTGCGGCTGGAAGGAAACCTCCACACGGTGCAGTACGTCTTGACAGTCCTCTGCGAGGTAGTCAGAGGTGAGACCCGACGAGGGAATTCCCCCAGGAAAAACTTCCGTTTTGCCAAACACACACCGAGACTTTACGTAACTGTTGCGTCCATATACAAACGCATGTATATCTATCTGCAAATCACGTACATGTATATAGATATATATGTGTATATATGCGTATCGGTAAATCGCCAGATGCTGATCTACATCTGCATGTACAGCTGTATATCCATATATGCTCATCGGTGTTCAACGACAATCGTTGTCATATCGATATATATCTATAGATGTCTCGAACTACATCTGCCTGTGTCAATATATTCATATCTATCTGTATCTGTCTATATGTGATATGTGTCTGTGGCTCTGTAGAAGTAGTTGTAAATCAGTACGTAGATATGTATGGTACTGTCTAAAGCAGTTATTCAGTATTTTTTGACGTATCTTAAGTCTTTTTACCGTTACGAGTTCACTGTTCTCGGGTCGCGTCGTTGCAACTCAAAGAGCCATTCGGCGGAGACAGAACTGGACGATCGTAAATGGTCTCTCCAGCTCCCGTTTTCCTCTGCGTGGCTTATGCTGGTGTCCTTTCTCTTCTTTCTCGCTTTCTTCTTGCTCGTCCGCTTCTTCTTTCTCGTCCGCTTCTTCTTTCTTGAAGATGGCGCTTCTCGTCTTCTCGCACTCCAGTTCGACCTCCTCGCCGCCAGCGCCTCCTCCGTGCTACGCTCTGCGTCTGCCGGATGTTTGTCTCCATCTCTCTCCTACTTTCTCCGAATGTTTCCAGTGGTCTCTCGTTGGCTGTGTCTCCGAGCGTCTTCTCTGTCCCTGTCCAGCTTTTTTCCAGTCTCTTCTCGTCGTCATTTTTCTGTCTTTTCGACTGTCGAGCCCCGCAGACGACAGCAGCAAGTACGAGGCGTTGTGCTCAGCTGTGGCAGACAGCGAAGTTTTCGAGGCGTTTCGTCAGCTGCTGGAAGTCGCAAACCTGGACTCTTATACAGCCGACCGAGCAGCCTTTCTCCTCTCTGGACTCATGTGGTGAGGGCGTACATCCAACCCAGCGGTTTGATGAAGACGAAAACATGCAGTTTCCTTCGCAGGCGTTTTTCACCTCCGTGCGTTTTTGAAAGCGTTTTTCGCGCCTGTGCGAAGAGGTGGACGGAGCGTCTCGAGTGGAATCTCCAGAGGCGTTTGAACTGCTTCGCAGCATTCAATGAAGAGACGAATGAGTAGACACTGAACAGTCAAGAAAGGAAGAAAGTAGAGAAGGGAGACCAGAAGCCACGGCCTTCTCGAAAGCGTGATGTATCGTCAAGCTCCTAGCCTGCTTTCCTTTACGACTGTCCGGCTAGTCACCCGTCACTGCTTCGAAGTAATCTTTCGTCGCAATGCTTGAAATGTTCTTCACGGCGCCGAACGGCGCTCGTATCGATATGGAACGAGGAGAACCTGGCAGTTCTCTGGTGGTAAAGTGGACAGAACGGAGACTCTCCAACGTGTGGAGGTCCCTGTGCTCCCCAATATCCATGCATTGGGATTTGTCTGCTTTCTCCTGTCTTCCCTCGCGTCCGTTGCCGTTCCTTGTCTTCTTTCGCGCTTCGCGAGCTCCACACTGGTCTCGCTGGTGTAGGCCGTGAAGAGGACTCTCCATGTTAGGGGACCTCTTATCCCCGGCATGCACGGAGACAAGTCCGTTCCCCAACCGGGAGATCGACTGGTAAAACAGCGCGAGAGAACTTCGATCCGGCAAACAAAGACCTGCAAGCTGTACTCCACTCGGAGACTATAAATTTACATGCATATACATATACATATACAAACATAGAAATGTATATGTACGAAACTTCCGGAACGAGAACTGTTTTGTAAGGGAGCGTTTGGAGGGAAATACGTGCATGTCCTTTTAAAAAGTGAGTCAACTTTTTCATGGGTGTTTATGATTTCGACGAGTGCAGCGCTTTGCCTGTCTCCTTTCAGTCGAGCTCGCTCGGGGACTTTTTCCGACAGTCAGGTGGAGTACTTGGTTCAAGGTCTTCTCCACGGTCGCGCGGCCAACAAGTTTCTCCTCAGCGAAGGTGGTCGCCTGGACGCGTTTGTCAATCTGCTGAAAATCGGTGAGGCTCAGAAGAAAATTCGAGGGGAATCTGCATGCAAGAGCAGTGCGGAAGGATGCGTATAGACGGCAGCACAGAGGCCGCGAGACGCTGGCGCAGAACCTCCCTATCCATTGGAACGTCTTCTTTGATTTTTCAAGTGAAGTTCGCCTGTTTTCAAGATGCTCTCACAGACCTTTCTTGCATGCATGTTGGTTTATATTGCGAAAATACACACACTGATGAATCGATATCTTGTCTGGGTTTACGGTTGCGAGGCCAGAGGGAAGAAACGCGTGCGAAGCTGCCAGAGAGAACGGCGGATGCGTCGAGAGCAGAGTGGAGCGCACAGCGAGAAAAAGCAAACACACTGCAGCACTGTCGAGCTGTCTCGCTCTCGTAGTCGGATCTGCAAGAGAGGAGAGAAAGAAGCTGACGGCGGCAGTGTCGACAGCAGAAAAAAAGAAGACGCAAGGACAGCAGATCAAAAGCCAAGGGCCATACACCGCGGGCGCGTGCGACTAAGCGACAAGAACGCGTCTCTCCGTTCCTGTTCCTGTGCTCCCGCGCCTCCTTGTGTGTGTCGCAGATGGCTACCGACCGATGATTTGGGATTGTCGCGGATTTCCTGAGCTGTAAGGAGTCGTTCTTGTTTTTCAGAGCGCCTCGCGTTCTGTTCGTCCGCACTGGGTGTCGCGTCTCCTCAGTCTCCTCTGTTTGCCGGAGTTGACGCCTCTGTGCGTTGCGCGTCTTCTATCGAGTAGGGCGTCTGAGCGATGAGGGGGGACCTGCGACTCCGGCACCGGCGCGATGTAGATTGTCGACCGTCAACTTCGGTTCGTAGGTTGTCGCCTGTCGAACTCGACAGACGCAGTTGCGGTCCTCAGATTCGTTTGCTTGTTTGTGTCTCTGATTTTCAGCGTCCTGCGGAACTTGTCGCTGACGCTTCCCGCGAGCGTCCTCTACAAAGCGATGTTCTGCGTGTGGCTCCTCACCTTCCACGACGCGTTTCTGCCTCAGCTGAACGAGAAGGGCATTGTTGTCGCCGTGTGCGTAGTGTTGAAAGAGTCCCGCGTCGAGAAGGTGAGAGAGGAGAAGCGAGCTTCGCAGAGGTCGAGCAACGAACACAGGAAGCAACAGCGCTGAAAACGAGCACACTCGCGGGATGGGAGCGATGCGGGAGAGAAGAGAGTGCACGGAAGAGAGGGCACAGGGGAGAGAGCCAGTGCCTGCTTCAGGACGAACGCGAGGGAGAAGAGGAGGAGACAGAGAGGAAGAAAAGTACAGACAGAGAGCGGAAGAGAAGGAGCGAGGCAGGAAGAGAAGAAACAAGGAAGCGAGAGAGGTGAAGCTGGAAACGTCGCAGTTTTAGAGTTTCGTTCAGGCGCCGTAGTGGGCGTGATCCGCCAGTGTGGCATGTCGCGTGTGTCGACGTCATGCAGGGGGGAAGCCAATCGTGAAAGAGGATATCTGTGGTCTTTGTCATGGGGAGTAAATGCACAGTTTTCTCTCGAGCTGGATAGTATAGCTCAGCGTCAACGCATGCCGAAATTGGTGCGCTACCTGGCTCGGAAATACTCTTTCGAGTTTTCCTAGTTCTTTCTCAAGTGCGTTTCTTCTTCCTTTGAAGCCCGTCTCTCTTGTCTCCCGTGGTTTCTTTTTGCTTCAACTTCTCCCGCGGTTTCTGTGTTTTTCAACGTCTTCCTTTTCTCCAGGTGATTCGCGTCGGACTCGGTGTGCTGCACAACTTGCTGAAGTGCGACGCGTCGGTGGAAACAGTCATTGAACAGAACGTCGCGCAGGTGAGGGCGGTGGCAAACTGTTCGGACTAGAGGAAGCTAACGGAGAAAAGAGGACTTCGGAGTCTTTTTTCTCGTTTTCTTTCTGTGAGAGATGCACACGCATGTGGCGCTCCAACATCCTTCGTTCTCCGTTCTGCGTACAGTCGCAATCTCGTTCAGGGACTCTGTGTGTGTGTGATGCATCGTCGAATCACCCAGTGACAAGTTTATCCTCTCAGGCTCAGATGCACTTCGTAGGTGTGCCTGCGTGGATGTATTTCTATACGTGTAGAACGACATTTGTATGTGTATATAGTTCTGTCCGCTGTCTGTTATGCCTCCGTCTAAGGATGGATAGAAAGAAGAAATATGCAGATAGATAGACAGAGCGAAAGATATAGATCGATCGATAGATAGATAGACAGATAAGACTAAGTGGCCAGGATTGAAGAAACACAGAGGATGTTAACCTTTCCAGCTCGCAGCTAGGCTTCCGTTGCCAGGTTAACAGAGCCTGGGGAGTATGCTGCTGAAGCCCCGTCCAGGGCAACTAAACGGAAGATCTTGATCTCGTGGTTTTCTAACAATTTTTCATTCGTCTTGTCCCTCATGATAGTTAGACAAACACAGCTGCGTTCATATATTCATACGTACGTCTTCATGTTCATGTATGGATGTCGGCAGTTCCGCTTTGATCCATATATATATATATATAGAGAGAGAGAGAGAGAGAGAGATGTATTATGCGTTCCTCGCTGTACTGATATCGAGAGATAGATGTATTTGCATCATCTTGGTGGGTGTATGCTGGTTTTTTATACGCTTACGCATACGTATCTGTGTCTACGTGTATGTGTACGCGTAGATCTGCGTAGGACTGCCCCCTGTGTGTCGCCGTGTGTGGCAGTTGGTGAGCAGCTGATCGCATGCAAGGTCGACTGGGGAACAAGTGAAGCTCGAGATTCGAGTCTTGTTTGCGGATTTTCGGTGCGATTCGGAGCTCAGGTTTTGGCACTGCTGGAATTCGAGAAATGGCGCGACGGGGACATGTACGACGACATCCGCCTCGCGACCTCGCACCTGGAACAGAAAATTCGTCAGTTCAACAACTTCGATCGCTACTGCCACGAACTCGACAAGGGACAGCTTACGTTCTCTGTCCTCCACTCTGGTACGCGACACCGCCGTTCTTTGCGCGTTCCCAAACGCGCATGCGACCCGTCACCACACAGGCGGACGTGATGGAATAGAGTTGCCGAGAAAGTTTGCGCAGGTGTGCACATGCATTTTTTATGGAGAACTTCCCAGTTCCCAAAATGCAGACTGTTCTTCTTGCAAGAACTGTAAAAATATGCACCTGTAAATACATCGACACAGAGTTGCGTAATTTATATATATACATATATATATATATTATATAATATATATATATATATATATTTATATATATTATGTATTTATGTGTGTGTAAAGTGAAGTAGTGTTGGATGGTTTTGTGGTGTCAAAGGCTCAGCAGAGTCTCGGTAAAAGCCTATGTCGAAAAAGATGAATTTTGGCTGCGCTGGCGCGCGATCAGTGCCTCTACGGATCGCGATGCTTCTCGAGACGACAGAACCTCGCCTTTGTTGCGTTGACTCCGATTCGCAGAAAAATTCTGGAGAGAGAATGTCATGGCATTTGAGAACGATGAGTTTCGAGCCATCAAGAAGCTCGTGAAGCTGCTGGATACGTCAACTGACAAAACGACTCTCGCCGTCGCGTGCTACGATCTTGGCGAGTTCGCCCGTCTTCACCCGGCAGGAAAAAAGTAAAAGAAATCCAGAAAATCAAGTGTTGTGCATCTGCATCTATGCATCCATAAAAAACTGTGTACATTTACATATATAAATATATATATATATATGTATGTAAATTATGTGCACATTTGTGTGTCTGTATACGTTTTCGTCGCTAGGTCGATGGGCCGACGAAAAGGTGGAGGGTGAGAATCTTGAGGTAGTTGATCAGCTCGTGGGTGTCGCCTTCCCAGTCCGAATGGCGGCGTCCTCGGAAATTCGAAGAGAAACTGCGAATGCAGCTTTTTCAGCTGCAATGAAGACGCCTCAATGCATCTCTAATTGTCACCTGCAGACATCCAGATTTCCGTGTCTCCATGTGTGTATACACTTTCGTATATGCATACGTACGCATGTGGATGTACTGGATTTCGTTGACACGCTGACGTACAGATGTGTATGTGGAGTTTTCCGCGTTTCCGTGCTCCGTTTTCGCATTTTTGCTTTTCGTAGTCGGTGCGGAACGGTGCTTCTCTGCAGGGTGTGTCAGCAGCTGAAGGTGAAAGACCGCGTGATGCTAATGATAAGCGACAAGGACCGCGAAGTAGCCGGCGAGGCACTGCTGTGCATTCAGAAATTGATGTTGAACAACTGGCAGGACGTCGCCGAGCTCGGAAAGTAGAGAGAGCTGCGAAGGAGAAGAGGCCATCTATCCAAGGAAACGAAGGCATCGAGACTGAACAGGAGTTCGTCACGCGAGCACATGTGGAGGAGAAACGAAAGGAATAGTCATTTTTCTCTTTTTTCGCTGTTGCATGGGGGGTCTGCATCGAGTGCCTCGCGCTGCCTTCGTCTTTTGTCAATTCGTGGAGGCTCTCGTCTTTTTGTGTTGCGCTAGACACACCGTCGCTGGACGGAGCAGCGCAGACCTTCGACAGGGCGAAACGCTCCTGGCTGAGAAGTGGAACGCACACACCTGATGCAGTTCAGAGCTCAAGTCCAACGGCAGACGACAGACGGCTGAAGGAAGGGAAGCCGGAAACGAAGAGCGAATCCTGCTTCACCCGTCTGCCTGCGTCGTGGAGTCGCACGGTCGCTCTGCGCACATATCCCACACAAAGTCGGACGAGAGAGAGAACAGGGTAGACGCAGAGAAAAAACAGCGACAGAGCCGGGGAACAGAGCAGTCTAGAAAGCAAGTGGAAAACGACAGAAGAAGAGGAAGAGATGGAGACAAACGCGAGCGCAAAAGAGGAGCAGACACCAGAGAAGAGAGAACAAGACAAAGAGGAGAGAGAAGCTGCAACGGAAGAGCGGCGGCAGTCTCGTCGCTGTCTGCCGACATCCCGAGCTGGCTTGGACAATCGACGCGCGCGCGAGAGAAAAGTCGAGTTCAGGAAATTGTTTCACTTCGATTCGACCACGGTATATGGAGACACATTTAGAAGAGGACAAGCCATGAAGAATGAAGGAAATCCCTTTTAGTTCGTGCAGGTTTTCTGTCAAAGCAAAAAGAACAGGGGCGAATCAAGGTCCTTCCTCTCAACCGAGCACGGAGCAAAACTAGCCGAGTTCTCGTCGCCCGCACACGCACTGTTAGAAAAGCCAAGAGCGAGTTTTTTCCAATCCTCGACCCTCTGGCTTTTTTCAGTGTGCTCTACTTCTGCAATAATTAATTCAGCTGTGCTGCGTCAGTCGAGCACGATTCCCTCGAACGCAGACCCCCCCAAGATGTCAACCGGGCGTCCAACTGGGACGTCTCGAAAGACAGATAGGTCCCCACCTACCACTCAGAACTGGAAAGAAAAATTCATCAGAACACCAGCGGTGCGAGACCGCGAAACGTAAGGCAGCCTTACGTGTATCACCTTTCGGTGGTGCGCGACTTCACGGAAAACCGTTTTTCGCAGTGCATTTTGATAGCCAGTGTGGAACAGCTTTCTCATTTCCATGTTGAAAAACAACAGAACAGCGGAGACGCCGACCCGTTGCACGAAAGAAGTCCGCATCACGGACATTCGAAGGAGACTTTAGAAAACATTGACAGGGCGTGTGTGCCTTCCGCTCCACAGTCGGTAGTTTCACAGATTCGCTTCGACCTATACAACGTGACACGGACAACCTTTCTCTGTCCTCGTTCTTACACCTGACGGTTTCTCTGCGAGCTGCAAAAGTTTGAAAATTGACTCATCTTCTGCCTGTCGCACTCTTCACTCCACCGTTGCTTGCTGCTCTCGTCCCCTGTGTTCGTCTTGTTTCCTCCTGCGCGGCGTCGTCTCTCACTTGCACGCATTCTCTTGAGATGGCACAAATTCTTCTCTTCACATCCATATGGAGACTCCAGTTTGTTCGGTTGACTCCTTGTTTCCATCTCTCTTTCCTTCCGGTCATTCTCTGTTCCCTCTACCTTTTTGTGTATTCTCTCTTTTTTCTTCTTCGTTGTCCCTCTCTCACTGTTCCGGCCTTCCCACTTATTCTCGCTTTCCCCCTTCCCGCCTTCACTCTTTTGATTCTTCTCTCTTTCCGTGTTCGCCATCTTCCGCGGCTCCACTGCGCGTTCGCTGGGCACTGGCCGAACGGCGACGCGAAGACAACCCCGAAGCTGCGCGAAGAAGCTTTAATCCCTGTGGTTCGCAGAGGCTGACGCCCGTCGGCAGACTTTGCCTTCTTTGCACGGAAGCTTGTCCTTGTTGCTTCTTGTATGCCTTTCTGTTGTCCCCCAACGCCCTCGCAGAGTGCTCGTCTTCTTCCTGATGCAGAGGGGACTGAACAGCATTTGCAGAAACCGTTTGTGTCCTTTCTTCGTCACTGTCTCGTGACCTCTGCGTCGACGCAAATTCCATGGTTCTACAGAGATCAATCGAGCGCAGAAAGCGCGAAGTTTCTTTTTTCTCGCGTCGTCGCCGACGCCCCTCGGTCGCCGGAAAAGCGGACGCACTGTTTGTCTCCCCGAAACTCTCACCCGACTCTCCGGGCTCAGGCACCTTGTCCGGCATGCTGGGATCCCCGCTTTCTCTGCCGGCTCGCACGCTGGCAGCGCCATGCTCGTTCGAGCTGAGTGGAGACGCCGGCCGGCGCGCCTGCCCAAAGGAGGCGCCTTCTTTGGGCAGGCGCGCCGCCCGAGTCCTTTCGCGAGCGAAGTCCACGAGGCCCTGCAGACAGGAGCAAAAAAGAGGACCACACTGAAGTGACGCAGACCGATGGGGTCGAGCCGCAACTGTCAGTCGCCCAGAACAGAAGCGATGTGGAAGAACCTGACAGTCATCGGATACCACGACCCAAGAAAACTGTAATTGTCTTGAGCACTCCAGCGCGGGGGGGGGGGGGGCGAACTCGCGGTGTACGGCAAGGAAAAGCACAACCGCGCATGGATCCAGGAAACAAAGATCTCCATCAGAGTCGAACTCCTCGTGTAGACTCCCAGGAAAACCGTAATGCGAAAACGGAGAGGTGCAATCAACGACGCAGCGGTCTCGTCAACAAAGAGGGGCAACCTTGCATACTCGACAATGGCCTCCACCTGACACACAAGGAATTCCATCCTCGTTTTGTGACATTCCGTTTGCCACTGTTTATTCTGCGTCCTCGCTTATTCACGTAGTGCAAACCCCCATGGGGTCTGCCTCCATAATTACGTATGCATATACATATGTATATATATATATATATATGTGGAGAGAGAGACAGAGAGTCTCTCTTGTTGTATGTTTCTCCTGCTTTTGACCGCGACGGGCAATTGGCTGGTTCTCGGCAGCCGAACCCATTTCTGTGATGTTTGTGGGGTACGCTATTTCTCTCGTCGACGTCTGTTTCCTTTCCCTCCCCCCCCCTCCCCCCGTCTTCCCTTCGTTCTCCGCTGTTCGGCGCCCTCACTACGACGACGCGAGCTGCAGCTGCGGTTCGTCCTGGCGTCTGTCCTTTTTGTTCACGGTCTACCTTGAACTCGAGGCCGCTGATCCACTCGACGAACTCGAGCGGCACACGGAACGCACGCAAGTCGAGCGCTGTGTCGACTTTCTCGTTTGGCATGACGAAGGCGCCCATGGCGACTGCGGGAAGGTCGAGCCTGACTCTCTCCTCCTCAGCCGAAGCCGGCGCAGGGACGCCGACCGCGTCTCCAGATCCCTGCCGCATTCCGTGCTTCGTCCTCCGCGGTCCTACAGCCAAAACGACTTTGAAGAGGTGTGTGGGGACCGGAACCAAGCGTGGACCGATCACTTCGTAGCTCATGTGCAGCGGAGTCGCCTTTTCTCCACGGCGGGCAGCAGCAGACGAAGAAGAAGATGAAGACGAAGAAGACGAAGAAGAAGATGAAGAAGAAGACGACGAAGAAGGCGTCTGAGGGTTTGGGGGGTCGCGGTGGTGCTCCGCAAGAGCCTGGCGACATGCAGGGAAGCTCCAGGCAAACGTATCGACGCCGTCGGGGGACGGCAAAGAAGCCGGGAGGGAGGGAAACGCAGGTGAAGGAGAAGAAAAGGAGAACTCGGAATGCGAAGGAGAAGAAGAAGGGAAAGCAGATCCTGTGAGAGCCTCAATCGGGACGGGGAAGAACTCTGGAGCGCCGTCGTAGGGTCTAACCGAAGACAAACCACACGAGCCCACAGATCAGGCATGGGTCGCACTTGTCATCAGACCTCACTTCTCAAGACCAGCAACTCACTGGGATGAGGCTGTACAGAAGCCGCAAAGAAAGGGGATGTCTGGCTTTCCCAGCTGGGGTTCTCTAAGGTCAGAAATCATGACGAGACGTCTTGTCTTTTTCGCACAATTGGCATTGTATCCACGAGAATCGACGCCCCTCTTCGAACTTGTAGGAGTTCGCCGTTAGCCACTCGGATCCACACATCAGCAAGACAGCAAGACAGGAAGTGAAACGGTTTGCAGTCTGTTGAGACATATACAGATGCACAATGACGTTGCAGTGCTTCACGCGATCAAAGACAGTGGATGCGTGTGCGTCACCCTGGACGCGTTTGACCCACAAACAAATGCATACATATCTAAAACCAAATCCTCGAGAGACGAGGGGGCACACACAAACGTAAATACGTAGACGTGTACTTTTCAGCAGCCGTCGCGCAACAACCTTCTCCCTGGTTGTCTCCGTCTCAGCATAAAAGACCCTCACCGTGGATCTGCGTTTCTTTCCTTTCCCCTTTCATGATATGTTAGCATCCAGTTGCTGCTTGCCTTGTAGGTCACGTACCACCTTCGTCGGTCGGACCTGCTGCGGAGACTTCCTTGTATCATGCATGCTTGCCAAAAGAGTCTGGTCGCAGTCTCACCTCATGCACGCAAACGTCCTCGACGCATGAGTCCTCCTGGAGACTTCTCCCGGCCTTTCTGTGTTTCGCTGCCTCGTCGACAGACCCAAAAACGCCGTCGATCGCCACTTCAAGTCTTCCCTCGGTTTCCTGCTGTCCGTACTCGAGTGCGCATCGCTCTCCGCGTGCCGAAGTCTGCCTTTTTCGCCTCTTTCGTCTCCTCCCTCCCCGATGTCCCCCGACGTCCAGCCGCTTTCTGTGCGCGGATCTCCGTCTCGCGCTGCGGCCGGGGCACTGCCCTGGGCCTTCCGCTCAAACGCCGGAGAATCCCTTGCCTGAAAGTCGCGAAAAAAGACTCTTCTCGGCCAGAGATCTCGCCCAGTCTGGACCGCTGCGGCATTTGACTCCCCGCCCTCTCCACTCTTAGTGGACGCCGGCGCAGAGGCCGAGCGACTTGGTCCAGAGGCAGACGCAGAAGTTGGACTGCGAACGAGTGTGACGAGGGGTGTGCGAGTCGAGAGGTCGTGGGGGATCCAGAGAGGACCCGAGACGATGTAGACATCTTCGTAGACCTGTGCCAGGAATCTTGTGAGCTGCTCCAGCTTGAACCTGTGCATGCAAGGGCGAACAAGGGAAAGCAAGCACACAACGCCAAGACAAAGAATTCTGCACAATAAGGCGACAGGAAAGGTATGTACAGGAAATGAAGAAAGACATGCGTCCACCTTCCTCGGTGCAACCAGAACAGGGAAATCGCGGCCTCTTCCATGATTCAGATATACGTGTCTCATTGTCGCTGCACATACGCATGTCAAACTACAAGTAAGCAAGCGGGTAGGAATGTTATGTAACAGAATCTCTATGCATATATGCGTATACATGTACATACATATATATATATATATATGTATATACAATTTCACGTACTGGGTATATCAGTATACTCCAATGCACATCACTGCATACACACATGCACGTGTAGATATACTTGAGTGTACGTATGGGTATCAGTAGACCCCCATGCATATGTCGAACTAGAAAACGAGCAACACCCTTGCATGTGGAGTCCCTGTCGCCTTCTCTTTTACCGCAACATCTCCTGTCCACCCCAAGGCTGTCGACAGGTAGCAACGAGTCTCTAAGGACTACAGAACAGTTTCTCCCACTTGTACCCCTCCCGCCGATGTACAAACAGCATTTTATACAAGTAGCCGTAGAAAGAGACAGACAGATATATAGATACAAATAGGTAGATATAGACACATAGATACAAACAGATGCACAGATATAGACAGATATATAGATATAGATAAATAGTTATACACAGAGAGATAGGTATAGACAGATACAGACAGATAGATACAGACAGATAGATAGATATAGACAGAGAGATAGATATAGACAGATGGATAGATATAGACAGATGGATAGGTGAAAGTGTACGTAGACTGGCAGAGAGTACATGATGAGTCCGTAGATTTGCATGCAAGCACGACAATATGTATCACGAATCTACAGAGTTGAGGTTTCATGGTAATTCTTTCCTACCATTGTCCAGCATTGACAGACTGTTCTTGAGGAATGATGTTTGCACCGATAGAAAAGGTGCTTTCAAGCTCCTCGAGGCTGTCCTTGTGTAGAGCGACAGCCGCCAGATGCCCCTTGCTGTATCCTGATAGCAAATACATCTCGCATTTCACAGATGAAATCCTACCTCCCGTTCCAGTTCGGGCATGAACCACGAGGCAAACCACCTGAAATTCTGCCTAGTTGCCCGTGATAGAAGCACAGTCAACGAACGGCAGAAGGAGCATTTGCATGCGATTCAATGTAAAATAGGGGACCCACTCGAGACGTAGCTTGCATCCACCTCTCCGGGAACTGCGGTGTTCAAATACATGTTAAATTTTCCTCTGCATGCCGTTGCAAGTAGCGGTTTGGGATGGCCAGTCCTTCGCCCCGCCCCCCGTCCACACACACACACCAAACAGAACGAGACGGCGAACGGCGAGTTGTCACTCCAGGAGTCAGCTAAAGTTTACGCAACAAGAGGAGCGAGCCTGTGAGAGGCGCATGCACTGACAAAAGGCGTTGCATCGTCATCTCTGTGACACTCAGAAAAGCCGCACACAACGAAGAGACTTTGACATCGTCTAACCGCCTCGTTGGCATCAGCGTGTACGTACAGATAGATCAGATATATCAGTATGCAGGAGTTCCCGGCAACTCCCTGCCTATGTGTAGGCAGGTGTCTGTGTGTTTGTATTTGAGAAACTGTGGACGGAGACCAGCACAGAAAAACGGACAGACGCGCGTTCTTGAGCATGAGGACGTCGGCAGAAAAGCGCATCCGAGTTGAGAGCCGAAACAGGCCAAGTTGTTTCGCGAGAGGATTCGCGGCTTTTGCAGACGCGAGTCGACGGAGAGACTGCGACACACATGTCTATGGGAAACAACTGAGAAGCACGAAGCGGCAAAAGAGGAAGAAGCAAAGAGAGCTGCACATGCATCGGTTGAGGTGGAGAGGTTCCCGGGTTAGGATGCCGCAAGCAGTCGTTGGTGGCGAAGTCGCCACAACGTCATGAACTCGACTCTTTGTTGTTTGTCTTCAGCGCCCGACTTCCTGCGTTGACTTCGTACCCGAATGGATATAGTCGGTCCTGTCGGGGCTCCACAGTTTGTCGACTCGGGGGTCTTGTCGAAACAACAGAGCCTTTCGGTCGACTCCGCCTGTCGCTCTCTCTCCCTTTCGCCGCAGGATCGCTTTCGAGCGTCGGCGACCTAGCGAGCTGCATTCGTGGCTTCCTGAGTCGTCACTGGAGCAGCCCCGTCGTCCGGTGCCGTACGGAGCCTCCTCAGTTCGCGTCTCTGGCTCTCCATCTGCGTCCGCGTCTGTCTCTCCATCTGCCTCTGAGTGTCTCTCTTCCTCGCCGGTCTCGTCTCCCGCGTCTGTCGCCGGCCCTCTGTCTCCTTTCTGAAGCGCCTGTCCGTCGTCGGAGGCGAGCGCGGCGCCGAGACGCTCCGCAACGTAGAGCGGCTGTCTGTGAGCGGTGGAGACCAGAGACGCGAAGCCTGTGGACAAGAGGAGGCGCTCCGCTGAGGGCAACAGGGCGGACGGATAGTGAACGACTGCATCTCCAGCCGTCGCCTTCTCTTCTCTGTTCGGCGCAGCTGCATGTGCCAACTGAGCAGCAGACAAAGGCCTTTCGGACGTCACGCCTTCTTCGTCGCCTCCCTCCTGGTCGCCAGGAAGCGTCTTGGCGTGCGAGCCCAAAAGAAAGCTCTGTGTCGGCGCCCAGCCATCTGGGAGCTGTCTTGTGGCCAACCAAGACACCGCAGCTCCGCAGAGCACCCCGAGGGAGAATATCGCCAGCGACCTTCGCCCCGGCGACGTCTTGGCAGGCG
Organism: Toxoplasma gondii ME49; assembly: GCF_000006565.2. NCBI lineage: Eukaryota > Apicomplexa > Conoidasida > Eucoccidiorida > Sarcocystidae > Toxoplasma > Toxoplasma gondii. The sequence continues at coordinate 820,264 of NC_031468.1, forward strand.
AAGGGTGCGCAGCGGGAGGAAACGCTTTGAAAACGGGAGAACGAAACGCGAGCGAGGACGACGAAGAGAGCTTCCGCGAAGGCTGGACAGTGGCGTACAGGGGCGAGGAGACGACGAACGCACACACAGGTCTGAAGCGCAAAACTGGAACATGTCTCGCGGTCCAGGACTGCGAAGCAGAAGGAGGAGAAACGAAAGGAGTAGTCATTTTTCTCTTTTTTTCGCTGTTGCATGGGGGGTCTGCATCGAGTGCCTCGCGCTGCCTTCGTCTTTTGTCAATTCGTGGAGGCTCTCGTCTTTTTGTGTTGCGCTAGACACACCGTCGCTGGACGGAGCAGCGCAGACCTTCGACAGGGCGAAACGCTCCTGGCTGAGAAGTGGAACGCACACACCTGATGCAGTTCAGAGCTCAAGTCCAACGGCAGACGACAGACGGCTGAAGGAAGGGAAGCCGGAAACGAAGAGCGAATCCTGCTTCACCCGTCTGCCTGCGTCGTGGAGTCGCACGGTCGCTCTGCGCACATATCCCACACAAAGTCGGACGAGAGAGAGAACAGGGTAGACGCAGAGAAAAAACAGCGACAGAGCCGGGGAACAGAGCGGTCTAGAAAGCAAGTGGAAAACGACAGAAGAAGAGGAAGAGATGGAGACAAACGCGAGCGCAAAAGAGGAGCAGACACCAGAGAAGAGAGAACAAGACAAAGAGGAGAGAGAAGCTGCAACGGAAGAGCGGCGGCAGTCTCGTCGCTGTCTGCCGACATCCCGAGCTGGCTTGGACAATCGACGCGCGCGCGAAAAGTCGAGTCCAGGAAATTGTTTCACTTCGATTCGACCACGGTATATGGAGACACATTTAGAAGAGGACAAGCCATGAAGAATGAAGGAAATCTCTTTTAGTTCGTGCAGGTTTTCTGTCAAAGCAAAAAGAACAGGGGCGAATCAAGGTCCTTCCTCTCAACCGAGCACGGAGCAAAACTAGCCGAGTTCTCGTCGCCCGCACACGCACTGTTAGAAAAGCCAAGAGCGAGTTTTTTCCAATCCTCGACCCTCTGGCTTTTTTCAGTGTGCTCTACTTCTGCAATAATTAATTCAGCTGTGCTGCGTCAGTCGAGCACGATTCCCTCGAACGCAGACCCCCCCAAGATGTCAACCGGGCGTCCAACTGGGACGTCTCGAAAGACAGATAGGTCCCCACCTACCACTCAGAACTGGAAAGAAAAATTCATCAGAACACCAGCGGTGCGAGACCGCGAAACGTAAGGCAGCCTTACGTGTATCACCTTTCGGTGGTGCGCGACTTCACGGAAAACCGTTTTTCGCAGTGCATTTTGATAGCCAGTGTGGAACAGCTTTCTCATTTCCATGTTGAAAAACAACAGAACAGCGGAGACGCCGACCCGTTGCACGAAAGAAGTCCGCATCACGGACATTCGAAGGAGACTTTAGAAAACATTGACAGGGCGTGTGTGCCTTCCGCTCCACAGTCGGTAGTTTCACGGATTCTCTGAAGGTGGAGAACAGCGAAAAGTGGCTTGTCTACTGCCTCTCGATTTCTCTCTCTAGCCTGTCTTGTCGTTGTTCTGCCTCTCTGCTTTCTTCTAGCCTTCTTCCGTCTTCCCTTTTCCGCCTCCTCGCTAGTTGGAACTCACAATTGGCCCATAGTCGTCTGTTTTCGTTCACGCGAAGATTCGGGAGTTGTTGCGTCTTCCTATCCTTTTCGAGGTCCTGGCTACATCTCTCTTCCCTTTCTTCCTAAATATCTTCCCATTTCTCTTTCCTTCCTGCCAGTTTCTTATTCTCTTCTTCCCTTCGCTGGTTGCTTCTTCCTTTCCTTCCGTGAATTCTGTCTCTCCTTCCTTCTAGGCTTCCGTCCTTCGTGTGTATTCTGCCGCTACTTGCCTGGATTCGTCTTTTCCATCCTGCCCTTCCTCCTTTTCTTCGCCTCTTTCATCCTTTCCCTTTACTTGGCTCTGTTCGACACCCTTATAGGCTCTGCCTCCAGTCCAATGGTCGTTTCTATGGTTTCATACAGCAGGCGAAAAAGACTGACAACAAAGGTGGAAGTTAGAATCCACTTGGCCCGCAGAGGCTGCCGGTTGGGGGAAGTGATTTGTCTTCTTTTGCGTTGTTTCGCTCTCTGCCCCCACCACAAGCGTCGCGGGGAACGCCCAGTGCGCTTTTTCCTTCGATGGCACTTGAATTATGCGTCTGAACGGATTCCAGAGATTTGCATTGAGGCACGAAACTCAGCGTGACACACATAAGTGGGTGCCCGAGGCGACAGGTATCTCAAATCCTGTGTGCGTCGCGTCTCTCGATCTCTCAACGGGCCATTCTTCGTTCTCCAGATTTGACGTGGGAAGAGTCTAAGTCCACTAGAGCGCAAGTGCAGTTGCCTACATAGCGCATGTGCAGCTGTCTGCTTGGTGCATCTACTGTCTACAACTGTGGCTGCACGAAGTTCACGAGTCTGTTTCGTTTTTATCAAGGACGTTTTCAAGGAGTACGCTTTATCGTAGCCAAGAAAATGAGTCAAAGTTATTTTTCAACGTCAACGTCTCCCCTGACTTGCGGGGTTGTGTCTTTCGGCACATGTGCGCATCCCGGTGCTCACCCGCCTACCCGTAGTCAAGTTCTCTCCAGTGAACGGTGTCTACCTTTCTTGCTGCTCGCTTCTGGATGTTTTTCCTCGCAGGAAAACGAAATCGCTGAAGATCTAAACCAATAGCGCTGGGTAGTAACTTCCCTTCATTTGTCTGTACGCTTTTTCTTCTTTCTTCAACAGGCACCTCTGTCTTTTCTTTGCGATTTACCGTGATACAGAGCTGTCCACGCAATCCAGTTCGGTACGTTTCGTCGTGGGGTCCTCCTATGACGCATGCGATGAGTGGAAATCGTGTCCTGCAACGAACTGTGAACTCTACGTGGAACCCCAAGTTTGCACGTTCCCGAGCAGAGTAGTTTCCAAAGTGGCTCCTTGAACCTTTTCCGCAGACAGAACTGGGAAGGTCGGCAGAGACCGAGAGAAAATCCAGCGGACACACATACAGTGCCAGTTGCAGTTCGTGCAGTTATAACTGTCTACGGATCGCATGTGTAAGAGGCGAGACGACAGCGACGTAAGAGGACGGCTGACGAAGTCAGAACTCGCGCTGTGGGAGAGTGAAGAAAAGCAAAAACAAAAAAGCTCCGCGGTTGCCTGTTTCGGACGCATCCCTTGGGAACCATTCGCCCTCGGGAAAAAACTGCGATCATACCAGTTTCCTTTAATCTCCTAGTTCCTCTCAGAGAACGAGCCAACACGCACGCGTCAGTTTCGCGTCCGTCCCGCGAAGGCCCGGAAAGTCGAAGCGTGCGAAAACGCCGAGTTCCCCCGAAACAGAAAGCGTGAACGTCGTCGCATACAAGTTGCCGCCAGAGGGTCTCTGCACTTTTGCACCCACACGGTTCGTTTTCTGTGCCTACTGATTCGCTTCGGGGAAAGCACGAAGCCGCACTCCACCTCCCCCTCTCTTTACCTAGCACAGTATAAGACACCCGCAAACCGAAGACGCAAATCAACGATTTAGGTGTATATACACAGCTCGATGACACACACAAACACGCACGTCAATATGATCTTCTGACGTCTGCCTATCGATTAGGCACCCACGGCCCAGCTAGTGCCACAGATCTGTGGAATCACAAGCCTCGTCTACGCACCACACACGTACAGTCACATCCACAGAGAGGTGGCGTGTATGTACACCGCGCTTGGCGAGTGGCTAGTCGCCTCAACAGAAAGTGCTTTCCCGTGCGCCCACGCGGGACTCAAACTCCCTTTCGCATCCCGCCAGCAGCAGCTCCACGCTTCAAGCATTTCCCAGATTTGCCCACCCCGCGCCTGCTTCCAAGTTGCTTTCGCTGTCTGTCGCAGAGTCACCGCCTCATCGTACTTCACATGATTGCGCATCTACCTCCGCAACATTTCTTGTAGTTGCTGCGACGTTTGTAGCCCTTGAGGAACTGCAGCTGGCGTCGGTTGATGGCGCCTGCGAATACAAAGACAACGCCACAAGCAGCGCTTTACCGAATGTACTGCCTCTGTTTTGGGATGAAAGGCACCCCCCACGACGCAGTATTTTCTCGAAGTTCGTCAGCTCGTTGACTGTTTCACGCATTTGTGTCGACTGCAGAAACACTTCGTCCTTACGCCCCGATCAGAAAGTACAGCCGCGCCAGCGGTCTCTCACTTTTCTATGTGTATACTGGTTCGCATCTGCTAAGCTGGCAATTCTGCCCAACATCGTCCCGTGCCAAAAAAGCCGAGTTCACTGTACTCCCTAGCCAGTGTCGTGAAACTTCAAGTCCGTCGCAAGTTGTTCGTAATATTCGTCGTACAGTTCACAAGTCCACTTCGTTGGCGATTCACTCAGTCACTAACGCATGCATCCACACAAACGTAGCAAACAGGCAAATATGCATGCATATATATATATATATATAGGTAGATATACATACATACAGCGCATGTCTCTATGCCTGTCTAGACGGCCCTGTTGTGTGGGTGCTTACCCTTTCTTCTTTCTCGAATGAACATGATGGCATCCATGGGGTCCATGCCCTTTTCGATGAGGGCGATGGCGACGAGGACCGGGGCGCGACCTAAACCAGCGACGCAGTGAATCGCGATTGCGCCCCTCTGCTGCGAGACGGCGTTGCAGAGCGTGAGCCACTCGTCGATGACATCGTCTGGAGGCGCCTCTCCATCGGGGAAGATCAGTTCGTGGGGGCGGATGCCGGAAGCCAGCACGGTCTTGTCGTCGTAGGTCCGCTCGCAGGTTCGCACCAAGTCTGTGACCTCGTAGGCGCGCATTTCCTCGATGTACGCGGGAAGATTCTCCTGGCTAGGCGCGTCGAAAATCAGAAACTTCTGACGCCCCGCCTCGATGCGGGTCGGCGTGTTCATCACAGTCGGCACCATCGTTGTCTTGTTGTGGCTGGAGGACGACGAACTGAGCTTCGTCAGAGGCTTCGCGCTCTGGCGCCTTTCACTCGGTTGGCGCCCGGAAGGAACGTGACGCGCAGTCCCGAGAGGCGACACTGACACCGCGCATGCACTCCCCGCCCCGCGACCCAGTCGGGTCACCTCGCTCTTGCCCCTGTTCTTCGTCCGCACAAGTTCAATCTGGCTGTCTAAAGCCTTGCCGTCGACCTTCACCTCGCGTCCCACTTCCTCAGCGGCGCTTTTTCTCCTGAGAGAAGGCTGGCGAGCAGAAGAGACAGAACAGACGCCGTCTCTGCCCGTCGAGTCTCCACTCAACGTGCGGCCAACCTTCTCGTGGCTTTCGCAGCTCCGTGTGCTGCACGCGCTGCCGCGGGACGCGTTGCTTCGCGGGCTGAGAGAAGAACCGTCGCCGTCAAATCGAGGTCGCTGCGTCTTCCTCTCGCACTCGCGCTCGGCCCCAGCCTTCTCGCTCCTCTTCTCCTCTGTCTTCTCTTCGTTTCCTCCGCGGCGGCCGCAGTCTACACTGCTCCCTTCTCTGGTCAGTTCCGAGTGGCTGGTCGTCGGGCTGTGGCCCAACTTCCCTTTCCCCATATGCGAACCGGAACGAAGCTCGCGAGTCGTTCCTTCTTCTCGGTTATCGCAGCTACGAGGTTCCTCGGGAGACAGGCAGGACGACGCTTCGTTCATCTTTCTAGCGAAAAAGTGAGAACCGGATCCCTCCTGAACGCCCAGCCCCGAGACGCCGCAGATCTTATCTCAGCTGCTGACTCAAACTGCGCCCTCGCGTCCACCGAAAACTCCGACCGAGTGCACTTGCATGCGCAGACACACACGCTGGCGGCGACGACAGGACGCTGGAGTGGTGGAGAGAAAAACGCGGTGCCGCGCCAAGGAAACACGCAAAAATCCCTCGAACGCGTGTGTCTTTTAACTCGGAAGAACCTCGCGTCCTCGCAATCCTGACCATCTCCCTCCTTTCCTTGACGTTATGTGCGACCCAAGACGCACGCGCATGCATATATGTCGACGCGTAATTTCTTATGTACCTACAGAGACGCGTCAAAAAACGCGTGGCAACCTCTTCGTCCCGTCTTCACGAACAGCTCTCAGCTAACGCGGAGAGAGAAGGCAGAGACACTCCCACAAGCTCCAGGTGAGAGAGCGAGAGATCCTGATGGCGACCTAAAGTACACGAAGTGACATCGACAGCACGCAAAGCATGACCTGACAAAAGACGGCAGAAACGCTACAACCAACGAAAGAGGCCCAGTCATTCACAGCGAACTGCCTACAGATATATATATATATATATACATGCATATATTGAAAAATATATACAAAAGTATACGCATATACATATGTATATATATCGCAAATACACATACGCATGCACATATTTATCGGGGTATGTATATACAGGAATACATGATAGGCGTTGTCTCCACAATGCGTGTTTTGATCGTGCGTCTGTCTCCTTGCATGCGGTCGTGTTGCGACTTACGTTTCTGGCGTCACTAAAAATCGGTGAAGCAGCAGCAGGGAGCAAAGATCGCGCGTTGCGTCTGTCCGGCCATTCAAGGTCAACGTTTCTGTCCTTTCCACATGCATCCGTGTCTGCACCCAACTCTGCGAGCTCTAGAACGCAACGGCACCGATTTCTCGGGTCACCCGACGCGACAGACTTGCTCACACGGCGCAACTGCATAGAGAGGTCCCGCCACACGTGCGTCTGGGAGCCGGACACAAGGCGAGTTCACTCGTTCAAATCACCAATCTTGTTTCGTGCTTTCGGGAGGCCCTCCCCGTTCGCCGAACCCAGGATGCACCGACCCGACTCGTCACCGCCGCCTGTCGGCCAGCAAAAAGTCCCACTGCATGCATGAGTCTCGTAGAGTCTGTCTACACAAGAAAAGCGGAATCCAGCTCTTCTGCACTCGGTCTACGCGAATGATTTGCGAGCCTCGCAGCGCGACAAACTCGAAAAAAAATGTGCTTGATTCGTTCGTGGAACGGCGTCTGCGAACAGCCAGGACGTCAACCTGGCCCCCTAGGGAGACTGAGGCGCCGGCGATCCAGTTGCACAGATGCGGTTCTTCTGTCCGGACGACGAACGTCTGGAAAGGCAATTGTCTGCAGCCGCGACAGGGAGAAGGAAGCCGGTCAAGGGTGCGCGCGCGTCCGCGTTCTTTGTCTCCAAAAGGGAGAAACGCGGATCTGACAAGAGTCACTGAACACTTAAGTCTGCCACGCCAGAGAGACGACTCCGTCTCGGTAAGCCAGCGTGTCAGGGCTGCATTCCAAGGCAAGCACCGGATGCATGCACCGGGAAGAGAGCTGAGCCACCCACACAGCAGACAGCGTTTCTCATGCTGGGAAGGACCTCAATATCGGGTGTCCCCTGCTGATATTTGACGCTTATACAAACACAGCCGCTCCGCTGGGGTGTTGGCACGTTTCTGTTTGGCCCGCCACAGTGAACCTGCAAGTCTCGTTTCTTTGCACCCCAGCTGCTGGAAGTTCTAGAAATTTGGGCGAAACGCGGCCGCCCTCTTTTCTTCGCTGTGTTCGAGCGTGGCAAACGAGACGAAACCTGTGTTTCTGAGAAACCGGAAGTGGAGGGACTGCATGCACCCCGAGGCCAAGCGTGAAAGAGACGGAACGGCGGAGCCACAAGAGACCAGAAGGTCCTGCTCAGGCGCGGGCTTCACCTTTTCGAACACAAGTTCTTGTCTCCACACGCGAACTCCGTGAGTGTCGTCGGGGAGAGCAGACGGACGCATGCACTGGAGGCTCTGCCTCACTCTTGCGAGATCCGTGCCCCGTCAACGCACGTCCTCGAGAGACCGGAGAACGCTAACCCATGTCAGACGAGAGAGGAACCCCTTTCTGCAAGACGGCCGCCCCAAATGAGTGGAACTGCCTTGGTGTCAAAAAAAGGGCAGAATAGAGGTCATTTGCTTTGCGAAGTCACTCCAGAAAACATGTAATGCATGAGAAAAGGCCAAGAAGAACGCGGAACAAAAAAACAGAGAGACTCACACGAGAACGTCTACGCGCTTTTCTTGTGGCCGCAGCGAAGCTCAGCAAGGAGACTCGGCTCTCCAGTGAGTGAGTCAGAAACTTGAAACTCCTTCGGAGTGAGCGTGCCTTAGAAAGCCTTCAGTGGAGACTTAATAGTTCACGATCTTTCTCCACATAAGACAGTGTCTCGCCCTTCTTAGAAAGTGTGTTGAGCTCTCCTGTCAGCCTGCGGCCCCAGCACCACGATGGGAGTCACCAACTGCGAAAACATCGGCAGATTCTGCGGCAGTATTTTCACGAGATGACAAGAGACGCCGCCTGCGTTAAACTGCTCGGATTCTACAGTACGTGCACATCAATCGAAGAAACATGTAAATGCTCTCATGGATCTCGGTGGACTCCTCCGCCGCTGTCCCGGAGAGCGCGCTTGCTCTGGCAGTGGTGCTGCGGGAGGACGACGCGAAGCTGAGGTTCAGCGCTCAACATAGTAAAATCGGGAGAGTCAGTCACACGGAGGCTTCGGCCAGGAATCTGGAACGATTTTTGGAGCGAAAACGCGGAATTCATAAAACGCTTCTGGGTGTTTCTCTGTTCACCAACCGCGCATGAACCCGACAGAAAAACCGCCCTCCTTCCACCAGTAGCAGTCGAGCTGGTGCCAGAAGTAGGGGGCCGTCGTGAAGGCGGACGCATGAAGGCAGAAAAAAAAGAAAATGTGTGGGGAGACCGCAGAAACCACAGCCTTCTCTTTGTGGTAGACCCGGGATGCAACACTCACCGACACAGTCAGTTGTCCGTACACACTGCACCCACTCTGAACTCTGGGAATGTGTCGGAGCCGTGACACGCAGGCACAAGATGGATGAAAAGAACTCGTGTCCTGCTCGCCTGGTCCGCAGCGTGAGGAGGCACGGAACACAGGCTAAATCAAAAGGTAGAGAAAAAGAGTGAACAGCTGAGGAGAGGAAACGATGAGATATGGACACACATCACACGTGGAGATGAGCCACTTTTTGGCAGAACCACAGGTAGTCGCAACGGGAATACAAACCTCAGTAAGAACCTAGTCCATCTGACACTGGAACATGGGAGCAATCCAAGACGACCGTCGCTACAGCACTTGTCTGTAGCTGGAAAACCTAGTAATTCCCCCAGCGCATTCGAAGCTGCAAAACCAGCCCACGAAGAGCAACTTTTTGCGTCACCATCAAAAATATGCAGAAACTACAATTTCGCAAAGGTTAGAAGTTCGCCGTCACAAGTGGCGGGAACGAACACTCAAGAGAACACCGTGACGTGTACGGCAAACAACGGAACTATTGTTCATGCGGGGAAGCAGCGCACCTGGATGGCGATAAACAGTTTTGATTAAGAAAATCAAGCTGATTAGTCCTGGCCCTATACAAGAGCCGAAAGCATAAAAGTAAAAAGATACCAAGAGAGCAAGTCCCGAAACACGGGTGGGTACGGGGGCAAGAGAGTCGAAAAGCGTCGCCACGGCCGAAACGGAAAACGACAACCGTCTCGAACGCAAGAAAAAGAAGACTGGATGAGCATCTCCAGCTCCGACGAATGTCAGCGTTACGCTCTCAACGCGCTAACATATGTTAACGGTGACATCGTAGTCTTCTGGGATAAACCGCTTCCCAACACTGCAGCCGGGCCGCGCGCAATCGTTGTTCGAAAGGCGTTTCGGTCGGCCACAAAAGGACGGAACGCAGAAGAATCCGCTTTTTAAAAAGGCAAGTGGAGCAATGGAAATAACTTCCACAATTTGGGCAAGTAACAGGCGCGTCTCTTCCTCTTAGTTTGCTCTTCGTTTTGCTCGGGCAATACGCGAACGAAAACGGGCCGCACGAATTAGTGTAAAAGAAAAAACGACGGCCACAGAAGAGTGTAGTGTATCTCGCTCGGGACAGGTGTGAGGCGGGTATTTTTAAGAGGCTTTTCAATGGTAGGAAAGTTGTTAGCTTCCCACGACAGAAAACTGCTTTCCGGGAAAGAATTTTCGAAAAGAAATGCGTTAAGAAAATCGGTCTTCGCTGTTCCTCACAGAGCATGCCAAAACACGTACTGCAGCATGCTTTCTCAGACGCGGGCACCACGCCAGCGGGTGAGCGGGTGGATTATGCAACAGAACACGGAATCCAGGGTTCGTGGGCACGTCAGCAATTTCTCGTCCTATGCGCGCATCACATTTCCTTCCGCCCGCCGCTCGGTGGGTGTTTTTTCGCAGGTGGTGGGGGAGACGCTGCGCATGAGCGCGAAAAGACGCATAAGCCATCAATGAAGAGCCTAGCACGAAACACGCTCGGGAAAGTTTGCGCACGCGACCAGCTTGAGCAGTGTACGTACAGCCTAGCCAACCTGTGGGCATTTTCGTTAATTTCTACCCCCTAGCTTATGACCGTTCCTGGTATGAACGAATCCCCCAGTTGTTCGTCGGACGACGATTCGAGGCTCACATTTTCTTTTTCTAGCAACAGCAGTCGCACCACGAGCAACACGAGGATTCACACCTGCAGTGGCAACCGTACCAATGATGGTGACAATGGTGACGCCTGCGGCGGTGGCAGTGCCGACGGTGCCTTCTGCAGCAGTGGTGACAGTAGGGTGGCGCAGAGAAAAACGAACCTATCAGAAACATTATGCTGGCGTTCGTTGAGCATACACAGTGTTAGGTGCGAGCTGGAGAAAGGGAACTTTCTCACACCAAAATTACCCGAAAAATATTGCAGCGAATGGCCCGATTCAGATAGACGCATGCTCAGACCAGACACCCACCAGGATACCACGTACCCGCAAAGAATTCAGATACTGTGGTAAAAGCGTATGACGCAATAACTGCGTATCTTCCACTCGTCTTCTACTTTATTCGTAGTCTGCAGAGGACTTGAAAGGCATGTTGATAGCAGGCGCCTTCGGCGAACGCTCCGACGCTCAAGCGGCTTGACGGGGAGCTTCGTTCTTCTGGGGGAACTGGTGTTTCAGGTCAATTCTTGCCCTTGTTACAAACAGTGCCTTTGGCGCCTGATGTTGGAAACGGAAGGTTGTGTTAGAATGGCACGCAACCTACGCTTCGGAGATTAGGGTATTCTTTGTGAGGGGGGCTTTACGGTCGGTTGCATTGAAAATATGTTCAACCAACACAGCATACAAATCTTGCTTACAATGCTGCGGACAGCGAAGTCGGAGCGCGTAGGTTGAAACTTAACAAAGTGTATCGTAGAGTATATCGAGCAATCGAATATCGTAGAAAAGACAAGGGGTAAACCCAGATACTCGGTTGCTCTCCCGTCCGGGAAACTGCAATTTTTCGAAGAGAAAAGTGAAAAATTGTACTTCAACTGCATTCAAAACTTCGTTCTTCATCAGTATGACAGAAATAATGTACCTCTAAGGTAACATATCTGCATTCAATGAGAGGATTTGTGCAACGGTGCCCGAACTACCTTTCCCCGTGAAACGGCTCTGCCGAGAAAACTTAAGCTCTTGCAGGCATGGAGTTGACTCCCTGCCAGAAAAGCTAGTCCAATATATTTCGATTGTTCAAACAAACTCGTACGGGAGCAATGCAACTGCACATGGCGGTGCGCGTCGATACTGAACCGGTATCAGATGTGTACGTCCAGATGTGGAAGCGTCTACGCTGCGCAGGCTGTTCACCGAGGCCCCATCATAAGATCACTTCTTGGTACGTCTCTTTCGAACGTCTAAAGTCGGAGCTGTTTCTAGCACGACTAGCATCCCTCGATCCACGCCTCATATTGCAGCGTTTTCAGTACGTTATATTGTAAATGACGGACAGGGACTACAGGACTGGCGCCAGATCAACTTTGGCCAAGCACCGCGAAGCCAGGCGGGGACCAACAGAAGAGCGCATAGGCTGAAGCTCCCTTCTGCTGAAGAGTGGAAAGCTTCGCCCCCGTGCCTTTATAAGAATGCGACGGGAAAGAGGAAAAAAAGGAAGAATCTGGTTAAGAGAAAAGAGAAAACTGGTTCTGAACACACACCGCAGTTCCCGGCCCGTTTGTGCGGGACGAGGGGTCTCTCTGTCACTGCCGAAGAAGCACGCCACATTAGTGTCAAACAAGAGAGTGACTCCAGATGTCAACTACTGAAACCACATGGCGGTTTTATGCGTAAGCCCCGTTCCTCTCACGCGAGAGACTGATCACCATCCGCAAATTCAACCACTCTTGGTTATGCGCCTCCCCTTATGGGACTGTAAACAGTAAATGAGTTCTCCAATAGTTGAGACATTTTCTGGATAACAACACACGCATTCTTAATGATGATATTACCTAAGCGGCTTCTGTAGATGCCTTTGTGTTTGAAGCCGAGCTGCATCCACTAGTACATCTAGCTTTGACGCCAGCGTCCTTCGGTAAAAAACTCGTGCGGTCATTTCGACGTTTGCCTGCACCCCGGTAGTAGTCGCAGTCGAATCAATTACAATGTGAACTGTTTTGCGTAACACAACCTCTCCCAGGTATCACACCAAGTCCTCTTTCTTCCTCTGACACGCGAACACAGAATTGGGTGCGTCGCATTTGTGTCGTCAAAACGCAATCGATGTATAGTCCACATCTGATGCTAGTGTGGGAGAGAAATGACAACGATATGCAGAAGATGCCACACGCGCGGTGCCGAAGCCGAAACATCACACAGGGTGACAGAGAAACTGTACATTTTCTGCCGGGGAACAACTGTGCAATCTAAAAACGCAAACGCGCGGCTATTGCTCGCTCGCGACATCTGTTCCACGAAGCAGCTTTTCCTTGTGCGGCAGCAAACAGCAAGCCTTACTCGAATGTTCGAGTTAATATTGCCGCCAACATTCCCTCGATGCTTGTGAAGGCGCCTTCTTGCAGCAGAAAGCGATGTCTGGTAGGACGAACTGCGTCGGAGTACCGTTCACTGATGACGTGACAGTCAGTCGAAGATCATAGTAAGACTCAGTCGATTTGTCCCCAACTATTTACTGGTAGGATTTCGCCGGGCCAGAGGTGCTCCTTTACTGCAGTCTAGCGCGTTGCGAATTGTGTGGTCTCGTAGAGGAGCCGGTTGCGGGTTCGGCCTGGTTTCAGAGCAGTAAGGAGGATTCATCGCTGTCGGTGTACACGACTCCCCTGTCAGACACGGGGATGGCACTGACTCAACCACCCGCTCCAATGCAGGATCTGGGTGGACAAAAGCTTCTGCAGCAGCTGAATGAAGTTGCTCTGAAAACAAACGCAAGTGACGACAGGCGTGATCATACGCGAGCACGGCCGCCGTAACCGCATTCTGTGACTTTTCTTATACTTATGTCCAATCCCCTCGTTTCCTGCTTCAATACGTTCTCGTGTTTGTATGTCACACTGCACCAATCTTCTGTGGACCTCTGGAAATCTACCATCAAAATTAGCATGTGCTCGTTACTCCGGTTTGCCGTACAGGGTTGCATGCCACTCCACTCACCTGGCACGCCGGCAGCACACAAAGAGGTGTTGCCACAGTTGTCGACGCATCCTGTCCACCGATACGTGGGAAGCTTTGTCTGAATAGCAAAATTGAGACATTTGACAGACGACAAGCTCACCTTGAGAAACTGCACTGCTCACTACGATTGTGTGGTCCCAGATACCCCGGTACACACCATGGAGAGACAACAGCCCAACAATTTATCTCGGGATCCCCATTTGCGCTTCGTTCATCCTATGCATGAGGACTAGCGAATCCAGCAGGCCACTTGGATTCCACGGCACATCGTTTACGCATCCTCACCGTCTGAAAGCACGCCCAATCATCCGTTGTCACGTCTTGTCTGGCCACCCATCCTTCGCCGTATCTCTTATTGCAGTGGTCATTGGCAGCCTTCTGAAACGGCGAACAAAACGCAATGTTCTCGGCAATTGTCTTCAACTTCGAGAACTCTGTAGTCAACGTAGATGTTGGTGACGGAGCTCCGTGACACGGGACCCTGTTGCTGCATCCATCGATACAGGTAGAGAGGTCCGAGAAATTGAGAAGCGCGAACGGATAACACCGCCACTTTGGTTCTTCATCCTCTTCAGTGGAGACCATCCGCGACAACCAAAGCTGGTAGCAGTATGTCGTCCATTTCCCTACTCGGCACATCTGATCCATTTCAGTCTGGCAGTAATTATCCATGGCTTCTTGCTGCTTGCTCAGTTGTTGAATGGCAATTATTTTGTGTGCCTTCACGCAAGCGGGGGGGTACACCGTCGACGGAATGCAAATTTCATCATGTCTGCACGGATGAAGAGCCGCGAACGCCTCAGCTGTGTCCGACTGCTGAATGATGTATACGGTGCGAGTTGGGATTTCTCCTGATATAAAAAAAACACAACCTCACATTCTGCGTTAGGCACTTCACAACCGCATACATTGGTTGACACATTCCTCATCTTTGTATCATACTTCCTTTATTGCTTACCAGGCGATAGGCCCCCAGCACACGGCGTGAAGCCTCCGCAATTGTTTGCACAGTAGGACTGGCCTTCAAGAGATATGTCGACCTGCGTAAGCACGGACAATACGCTTCGGAGGAATCTCAGAACACTGTCCGCACCTACCACCTCTATGAGTTAGACGCAGTCCTCAAGCACTAGCAGTCATTCGCGTCGCGTACAAACTGTGTGCTCATTTGCTGGATTCAAATGTTTAGTGTTTAATACCTCTTCCTCGCCGTCAGAGTAGCTGACCTTACCGGATTAAAACACATCCACCGAGTCCTGCCAGGGTCATACCGCGCAACGTTTCCTGTACGCTTGAAGTTGCACAGTGCATCTGCAGATCGCTGGAAAGAACTGCAGTATATCCATCGCCGCTGACTGATGAAGGCGGAGAGAGCTCTAAGGGGCGGTGTGGCAACTGTCTTCACGGAAACAGCGCCAACGCACTGCATCTGGTTCCCACAATCGTCCATGCACTGGACGCCCTTGGTAGTCGTGTTCATGATAGACTCTTCGTAACACCTCCATTGGGAGTCGGAATCATGCCCTCCTGGACCGAACCTTGCTACAGCGCCGCTGACTCCGCAATACCGGCCCCCATCGATAGTCTCCGAGCACAGCTTTTGGAACTGCGTGGTGCAGAAAGCGTTCAGATCTTGCTGGAGCCTCGAGGCTGACACACGACACCACACACAGCACGCGTGTGTAAGTTCTGTTGATGTGTCGAAGTCCTTCATTGAGTATTACCACAGGCCGCTACGAGAGCGACGGTCAGAACTTTCATCCTCTGCAGGACAGTCTATGTGTGAACACTTACCTGCTCGTGGAGTCTCTGTTTTAATTGTGGTAACTGTTGCTGCCGTGGATGTTGTTGTCAGCACAGGCCGGGTTGGCACTGGAGCAGGAGCTGTTACTATTGTCGTCGCCGACGCTGCCCTTGCTCGTACAGGCGGAGAGGGAGGCGTCGTTGGGGTCTGATCCGTCATTACCTTTATATCTGGCGCTTCAGGTTTTGGCACGACTACGGTTGCCTTCTTGACTACCTTCACGTCTGGAGCCTCAGGTTTCCGCGTGACAAGGGTCGCCTTGTTGATTCCCGTGTCATCTGGAGCTGCAGGCTTTGGCACGCCGACAACTGGCTTTTTCACCGCCTTACCATCGGGAGCTGCGGGCTTTGGCACGCCGACAACTGGCTTTCTCACCGCCTTGCCATCGAGCGTTGCAGGCTTTGGCACGCTGACAACTGGCTTCTTCACTGCCTTGCCACTGGGAGCTGCAGGCTTTGGCACGACTACGGTTGCCTTCTTGACTGCCTTGCCGTCTGGAGCTGCTGCCTTTGGTGCAACA